>NW_021703769.1:11034152-11256828 GCF_005190385.1 Monodon monoceros | reverse complement strand
GTGTGTGTGTGTGTGTGTGTGTGTGTGTGTGTGTGTGTGTGTGTGTGATGTTGCATTTAAGTACAGAGGTCAGGAAGGGTCTCAGTGAGAGAAGACTGTATTTAAGCAAAGACCTGAAGGAGGTGGGAGAGAGCCATGGGGATATCTGGGGAACAGGAAACAGCAAGTGCAAAGGCCCTGAGGTGGGATCATGCTTCCTCTGTCCAAGGAGCAGCAAGGAGGCCAATATGGGGGGACTGCTGTGAGTGAGGGGAGAGAAGTAGGAGAGGTGTTGGAAGGTGTGTGGATGTGGTTGTGGAGAGGTAGGATTCTGAGCAGAGGGGGGATATGATTTAATTGCTTCCTCCCAGGGTGATGGGATGGTGGTAGCCAGGAAGAGGAGAGACCAGAATGAATGAACTGGTGGAAAGTGCTGAGCCCAGGGTTCGGTACACAGTAGGCACTCAATAAATAGCATCACGTTACTGTAGAGGCTATGTGGAGGATTTGAATGGAGTGAACTGCTAAGCTTTAATGGGTTTCTTGCAGGCTAGGTAATGCATAAGGGGAACCCTAATGGAAGGCTTGGTGCCCCCTGATGAGGTGGGGAGGCGGGGGCCCAGGGAAGACCCTTCGGTGGGGCAGGAGTGGCAAGTGAGAGGGAGGAGGTGGCTAGGCCGGGGCTGGCAGGGAGCTGGAAACTGGTGGCGGCACCAGGGAGAATGTTCTAACTCCCCGGTGGACAGGCCGGGGCTGGTTCTCCTGGGGGAGAGGCAGGAAGCACACCTTGTCCTGAGAGGAGCTGCCCAGCTTCCCAGTGCCTCTCCTATGTGGGCTTCCCAGGAGTCTGATTCCTGGCTTGCTGGTCTCTGCTATCCCAGGCCCTCTGATCCTCTCCACACCCCTCTTCCCCACCCCCCATAGCTGGGGCTCCAATCAGACTTGTCCTCACTGTGGCCAGCGTGTCCCTGCTCAACCCCCTCCTCACCTCCCACCCTCCCTCCTCTCTGATTGTCCCCCATCCCTCCAACTTGCTATTCCTCTTTCTACATGCTTTGCCCATGCTGTTCCCTCTTCAGCAAATGCCTTTCCCTTCCATTTCTCCCAAGTTCATGCCTACTTATTACTTGATTCTCAGAGGACAGGGTCCTCACCCAAAGAGGACTTCCCTGACCCTCTACTCGCTCCCCTCCATTCCTGTGCATGGTGTTCACAGCTAGGACTCCATTTGGGGTCTGTATTGGTGTGATTATCTGTCTATGGTCAGTCGCTTCCATAGGCGCTGAGATCTTGGGGCAGGAACAGGTCTATCATGTTGATCTTGTGCTCCCAGAGCTTAGAATGGCACCTGACACTTAGTACGTGCTCTGAATCCTGGATGGAGGCCGCAGCAGGGGTGGTTGGATGAGTGTCTATGCACAGAGAGATGGAGGGACAGATGGATGGATGGACCTGGATGAATAGGGTGGGCTGGGTGATGGTATGAACAGTGAACAGGTGGAGGCAGATTATTGGGTGGGTAGATGGATAAGCAATGTCTGGCTGACAGGAGACGGGACAAGGGTGGTGTGGAATGCAACAGAAAACTCACGGCCTAAGAGTTAGGAGACCTGGGTTCAAGTTCGGCCTGGCTGCATATCAACACCAGGGCCTGTGGAGTCTTCGGCTTGTCCTATTGCCTTCTTTGCCTCTGTTTCCCCATTTATTGGTTTTTCAGCTTCATTATTGCTTATGTTTCACTGTGTAGAGCCCTTTTTATCCCCCCAAACTTTTCTGGAGCCTCACATGAACGGAACAAAAAGGAGATGCTGAGATAGGGGGCAGGGCATCCCCCAGGGCCTTGTGAGCTGGGAACACAGCTGGAAAACACAGCTGGACAGTCCACTTTGCCATGGCCTCTGGCTCTATGAGTCCTTCCTCTCTGGGGGTGTTTGCTGAAAATACAGATTCCAGGGTCCCTCCACCCAAGCTTCCACTTCAGGTGCTTTGGAACATCCAGTAGTCTGCAGTTTTAATGAGTTCTACTCCAGGATTCTGAGCTCATTCCTGGGTAAGACTCACTGCCATGTTCCTGGACAACTGGATCCTCCAGGTCAGCAGCCTGGTGTGTGTGTGAGCGTGTGTGCACACACATGTGTGTGTTGGGAGGATGGGGGTCGCTGTGACATTTTCTATGTATATATAAAAAAAGGCCAGGAAACAACCAGGACGTCCATTCGTGGGGCTGGGTGAGTCCGTTGGGGCTAGTCCACTCCCCGGAGGACCCAACAGGCGTTAGAAATAAGGAAGAAGGCTTTGATAAGACGAGATCTCCAAGATATGGTTAAGTGAAAAGGCAGGTGCAGAACAGCGTCTGTTGTTTTACCACTTGTGTTAAACGATTCATAAAAGAAGAGAAATATTGATATGCATGGATGATTATGGAAGGACACACAAGAAACTGGGACCAGGGTGGCCTCCGGGGAAGGAGACTGCTGGACCAGAAGCTAGAGGGGGACCACTGGTTATGTCCGAACCCCTTCCTGAGTCCTGGGTTCAAATTCTGACCCTAATTAGCTTTGTGGCCCTAAGCCCTCTCTGAGCCTCAGTTTCCCCATGTGTTAATAGGGCTGTAAGTTTCCAGCTCTGGCCTGGGCTGGCTGGAGGGCCCGGGCAACTTGATCCTGCTTCCCCTTCTGTTTTCCAGGACGCTCCTGGTCAGGGCTCACCTTCTCGCAGCCCCACTTGGCCCAGGGAGGGTGGGTCCCCTCCCTGGGGGTGGCCCAGTCCAAGGTGGGGCTGAGCTGGAAAAACCGGCAGGGTTGGAGCAGTTTGTGCAGGCACCAGCTTCCCTCCTCTGCCTGCAGGCTCTCAGGGACACTCACTTCCACCCACGCCCCTGAGGGGCTGGGACCGGAAGAGCATCCCCCAACCCACGCTTCAGGCTGGAGACCAGGGGGAAGGGGAGAATGACTGGGCTTTGAGCCAGAGTTAGGGGGCAAGGAGACAGGGAGAGACAAAGATGGGGAGAGAGACAGCCAGGGAGAGACAGAGACAGAGAGACACTGAGAGACGAAAGAGAAAGAGACACGACACGCACGCACACAGAGCCAGGTGCAAGCTGAGAGAGGCGAAGAACCGGAGTGAGGAGGGAAGAGACGGTGGAACTTCCTGGGTAGGCATGGGGGCTGGCCAAGGCAGGGAGTACTTGGGGGAGGGAGGCGGGGGCAGGGGCAGAGGGTGCTGGAGGCATCCCCAGCAGGGCGTTTTCCGCACCTCTGGGTTGCAGCTGCAGTTCTGCGTATTTCTAGGAACCAGCTCAGGGGCCCCTTCCTTCTTGCCCCTCCAGCCCTCCCTTGGGACCTTGTACCTGGAGGCTGTCTCCCCAGGGGGCCCTCTCAGAGCAGAGCTGGGAAGGTCTGAGGTGAAACTGGGCTAATTAGTGCTCAAAACTGAGATAATCACTGCCTGGAATGTCCCGTAGGAGGTCCAGGTGGGGGCAGGCAGCCAGGGGGCCATGGGTACCTGGGATTGGCCCAGCTGGGCCTCTGCCTGCTGGCCGCCAGAGCCCTGAATATTGGATGGGGGAAGACCCAGGAGGCCTGGAGCCTCAGGTCCTAGAACCTGAAGTGACTCAGACCCCTTCAGGCCATCCTGTAGAGCAGATGCACTGGACTCCAGTCTGATCAACTCTACCCTAACCCCTGCCTAAAACCTTCCATGGCTCCCGATGGCCCATAAGCTAAAATCCCAGCTCCTCACCTTGGCCTAGAGGCACCTGCTGATCTGTTTCTGTTCCTGCCTCATCACTCTGGCCCTCCCTTTCCACCCTCTTAGCCGTGAACTGTCCACACTAGGCCCACCTCAGGACCTTTGCATATGCTGTATCCCCGCCCAGCATGCTCTTCCTCTTCCTCTTCCCGGAGCTCTCCCCTATGTATCTTTCAGACCTCAGCTCAAAGTCACCTCACTGGGGAGGCATCCCCTGCACCTCTCCTCCCCTTCTTTTAGTGGGACTCCTGATTTGATGCCTGCTTCCTCCATGCAAGTGTCAGCTTCCTGAGGACAGGCACCAGGTCTGCTTTGTCACCAGTGTGTCCCACAGGACCTGACACAAGGCAGGCACTCCAGTGCCAGCCAGTGACCATCAAGAAGTGACCTGGACATCTTTGCTGTGTGGATTCCTTCTAGGAAGGGACCTGGGAGGAACTCCTGGGTCTCCCTGCACTGTCCCCACCCCTCCTCCAGTCCCAGCCTCAGAAGATCCTGCCTCTGAGTCTTCAGAGCCATGGGGCAGCCCTGGCCGTGATGTTGTAATGAATCACTGGTCAGAATCCGGTCTCGATTATCTCTGGGCTGTGTATGGCCTGCCTGACACCATGGGGGCTGGGACCTCAGGCCACCCTGTCAGGGGCCCCAGGTGTCCCACTGGGCCTCTTGCCTCTGGCTACAGATAACAGCACAGGCCTTGGTGTCCTCATCTCAGCTGTAGGCACCTGCACCAAGGACATGCTAGGTGGCCTTGGGCAAGTCCCTGCCTTTCTCTGGGTTGCCAAGTCACACAGGGTGGAGTCCTGCCCTGTAGGAGAGAGTGAGGAATTGGGTGGAAATGGGATCTGTGGCTGGGAGACCTTGGCTGTAATAATAACAGTGATTTCTCAAGGAGAGTGAAATGAGAAAGTGATTGGTGACACAGGATGGGATTCCCATGTGTTCCCGACTGGGGGTGGGGAGAATCCAGGGTGACTGATCAGCCCAGAGGTACCCTGGGTGCCTGAGGTTTACAAGTGTCCTGAGGCCCATTGAGGTGGGGCAGAAAGTGTTGGCAAGTGAGCCATTTCTTGGGCGTTGATCTCACCATGCCTCAGTTTCCTCGTTGTGAGGCAGGGATCATAAGAGTTTCTACTTCACAGGGATGTCCTTAAATGAGATACTCTCTGTGAAGTGCTTGGAACAGCGCCTGACTGTGGGAAGCGATCCATAACTACCATTATTATCACCTCCTGAAGTCTGGCCTTACTCCGTCCTCACCTCTCCGTGTTTCCTGCCCCAGCACCATTCAGGCTTGGGTGACTCGCCTGAATGATTACAACAGCCTCTGAATGGTCTCCTGCCCCCAGTGTCACCCCTACATTTGTTCTCCACATGCTGCCAGTCGGAGCCTTAAGAAGCGGGAGGGAGGTCCAAGAGGGAAGGGATATATGTATACATATGGCTGATTCAGTTTGTTGTACAGCAGAAACTAACACAACACTATAAAACAACTATACCCCAATTAAAAAAAAAAAAAGTAAGCTGGATCACCATCCAGCTCCTTTGCTCAACAATCTCCCATGATTCCTACTGCCCTCAGAATAAGGATTAACCTCCTAATGATAACCTGCAGGTGCTGCTCGATGGCTGACCCTTCTCTCCCAGTCTCCTGCCACTCTCCCTCTCATTCACTCTGCTAGAGTGCCCTCCTTGATCCCCCCTTCTGGTCTCATCTCCATGGATCTCTCCTTGCAGCCCTCATTATGGCCATATTGTTACACTTGCTCAGATGATTATTTGATTGAGGTCTGTTTCCTACTCCAGAATGCAAGGAAGGAATCATGTCAGCTCTGTTTCCCGCTGTATTCCCGGTGCCCATCACAGGGCTTGACACACAGTAGATGTGCGATAAATATTTGTTGAATGAGTGAATGAATAATGGCTTGGTGAGCTGGAGGTTGGGGTGGGTGGGACATCATTGAGGCCTCAGGTTCTTCCCACCTTGTGGTTCTGCCATCTCTTCTCAGCCCAGTTCCTTATAGCTCCATGGTGGCTGCCAAAGCTCCTGCCATCTCTTCCTCACATAACTATGGCCCAGGCAGGAAAAGGCCTTCATGTGTCCTCTTAAGAATGAAGAAACTCTTCCCAGAAGTCCCTTGGCAGAATTCCCCATCTAATTGGCCACAGATGCATTCCATGTCTAGCCTCAGCCAATTACTGCAAAGGGAGGGAGAGGGCCATGTTTGACTTGGGCCAATCAGCATTTGCCCCCGACACAGAGTCTGCCCTTGCCCAGTAAGAGGGAATCCAGCTGGGGGCAGGTCTGGCCTTGAGCTGTGGGCCCCTGAACTGGTGGCCTTTCGAGCATCCTTGAGGCTGTGGATCCCCTACCTGCCTTCCCTCTCTAGGGAGCCCTTGGGTGGTGGCTGTGAGAGGAAAGGTAGGGCTGGGTGAGGGTCTCCAGCAAATTAGGCCACCAGACACCTTCACCTCAGTAAATATTTATAGAGCCAGGAATGGAGAGGAGATGGGCGGGCCCAGAGGGTATGTAGGGAAGAGGCAGCCTGGGCCAGAGGTACCAAGGGAGGGACAGAGAGAGAGGATGGAGAGACAGAGACACTGAGCGAGATACAGAGAGACAGAGGGGAAAGACAAAGACACAGAGGGAAAGAGAGAGGCAGGGAGATACAGAAGGGGAGAGAAACAGAGAGAGGCTTTGCCAGGAAGGCTTTTGCATTAGTGCCTTGAGCAGTCAGAGGTCCTGTAACGGTGGGAGCAACGTCCCTGTCCCTTTCTCTTTGGCTTGATATCCTGGGCAAGCCACATGCCAGCCTGAGCCTTGGTGTCCTCCTCTGCTAGATGGGGTAAATGACCCTCCTTCACAGGACTGTCCCGAGGGCCCAACACACCAGGATTATCACTGACCCAGTGGCCTCCTTTGGCCTGTAAATGGCCGGGAGTGGTTGGGAATTGTTGCCCCGGTGGACAGGGGAGACATGCCCAGGGTCACAGCAGGAGGGCAGGAGGGATCTAGGCCCTGATTCTAAAGTCTGTGTTCTGTCTGTGCCCCACAGGGCTGGATGGGGCAGGGAGGGGGTGTATCCTAGATGCTGGGCACCCCTGGGTGGTGCTGGCTGGTGACAACAATTCTGGTATTAATAACAATGGCGACTGTGTTCTCAGGGCTCCCCAAGTACCAGGCACCAACCCCAGGAGGGAGGCACTGCTTAATTCTATTCATTTTGTAATTCCCATTGTACAGATGAGGAAACAGCCTCAGAGAAATGCAGTGACTTCCTAAAACAGAGTTGGAGTTTGGAGTTGGATAGGCCTGGGTCTGAGTCCATGCTCCATACCTGACAGGCTGGCTGACCTGGGGACAGTCACCGCCTCTCGCTCAGTTTCCCCATTTGTAAAGTAGGAAAATAGCAGTTGAAAGGGTTTAAAGGACACGAGGATTAAATGAGATGATGTATAGAAAGCACCTAGCATGGGTCCAGCTACACAGTAAGTGTTCAGTAAATGTTAAATGGTAAGGTTGGGTAACAGTTTTAAAGTAATTTTAAAATAATCCCTTTAATTGCTCCCCTTTTTCCAGAGGAAGAGCTGAGGTCCAGAGAGGGGAAGTGACTTGCCCAAGGTCCCCAGCCAAGTGGAGGAGCTGAGATTTGAACCCAATGGGCTCTGAGGCCAGGGCTCACTGCTGGCCCTCTATGCCACCATGATGGCTCAGCCCCGGATGGAGCCTGTTGGAGGATCAATCCTTGTGGGTCAAGGAGATGCCTGTGGCTTGGTCCAATATCCCTCTGGCCTGGCATTAGCCACTCTCACCCATTGAGGGTGGTTGCAGAATCCCACTCCCGTTACCAGTCGATAAAGAGTGCCCATTGCAAAACTCAGCGGCAAAATTATTGTGTTGTGTCATCCTGCGGACATGCCCTGGGTGCCCCTTTCCTGCCTGGATGCCTGGGTGGGGCCAACTCCTCACTCCCTCCCTCCATGGCCCTGACCCAGCAGAGGCTGGGGTGGTGGTCAGCAGGGGGCTTTCAGGGAGTGGGCAGAGGACAGACCTGGGCACTGGGTCCACCCATAGCTCTCCACTCTCAGGAAATTGCAGCTCCATCCTTCCAGGTGCTCAAGCTCAAACCTTGGGGTCACTCAATTCATCTCTTGTCCCACATCCAATAGTTGGTAGAAAATTCTGTCAGCTGTACCTTTAAAATACATCCAGAACCCAACCAGGTTTTTCCCCTCCACTTCCACACCTGGATTCAAAGCACCTCCCTGCTGGTCTCACCATTTTCCACGCAGCCAAAGGGGTCCTGTTAAATCCAGGTGGATCCTAAGTCAGATCTTGTCCCTCTGCTTAGAACCCTCCATGGCTCATGTCCAGAACATAAGCCAAAGTCTTTACAAGGCCCACAGAGCCCTGCCTCATCTGGCCCCCTTGTCTTTCTGACCTCATCTCCACCATTCTCTCTTCCTTGCTCACTTTGCTCCAGTCCAATGGCTTCCTTGCTATCTCTCCAACACATCAGGCATGATCTAACCCCAGGGCCTTTGCACTTGCTGTTCCATCTGCCTGGAATGCTCTTCCCCCAGCTCTGTCACACAGCTGGATCCCTCACTTCATTCAGATCTCATCTCAATGTCACCGCCTCAGGGAAGCCTTCCCTGGCTACCCTGCTGAAGTGTCACTTCCACTGTCACCCCAAGCCCTTTCTTTTTTCTTCCTGACTTGCCATCATATTATATATATGTTTAATATCTGTCTCCTTCCTTAGAATATCACCTTCCTCAAGGCAGGGACTATTGTCTGCTTTGTTCACAGTGCTTCCCTGGTACTCAGCCCAGGCCTGGCACATAGTAGGTGCTCCACAAAGGTTTGCTGAATCAGGGAATGGGTGGGCAGGAGGGGCCTCAGCAAACCTCACCAGCTCCCCTTTCTCTGGCCAATGAGCATGCTTTGCCCTCCTTCAGCTTGCATTTGGAGGGGGCTTCCCTGGCCACCCTGTCAAATGGCCCCTCGACTGTCCAACTCCCACCCAGGCCCTCTGCCTAGCTCCCTGACAGCACTCACCATGCACTTGACTCATTTTGTCTGTGTCCATATCTACTATCAGGCCTCCTCCCGCCAGACTCTGAGCTCTGTGAGAACAGAACCTCATCTGCCTTGGTTCCACTGCTGTCCCTCAGTGCCCAGCATGGGGTCTGGCACCCTGTGGGATGCGTCAGTGCCTGCCTGATCAAGATTTGCCTTACAAACCCCGTTGGCAGGGCCACTCGTGGCCAGGAAGGAGTTAAGAGGAGACACTGTGCCTGGACCTGCAAAGTCAGGGAGAGAAGGGGGCCCGCTGGGGCCTTAATTATAACACATCCCATAATGACATGGTGTTATAATAGGCACACAAAGTTTACTAATCTGATATTACATGTGGGCTTTTGACAATAGATACAATCAACCAGCTGTAGTTTGCTAGCTCATTCTCGACCTACCTCCACGCTCCACCTAGATTATTATCGGCTTCCTTAATTCAGCGGAAGGCAGAGCTCTGCGGGCAATGCCCACAGTCCCAGCACCAGCGAGTCTGGCCCGGCCCTCCCATAAGCTGGGGTAATAGCTACTCCCACATGGCATGAGGCTTGTGCCGCCTTCTCCATCCCAACCCCGTGTCCCAGGCTTGGGCGTGACAGGCCTGTTCAAGGCCTAGGGAGCCACAGTTGCTAACCACCAAGGACTCAAACTGGCGGCCCGTGGGCCGGGTCGGCCTCGAGGCGCGTTGGGTTTGGCCTGTGTGGTGCTTTTGCTGAAAGTCAAAATGAGTTGCCAACACTGAAAATTTAGGATGTTGCACACAAACATCCAGATTTCTGGCTTTCCTTGAGAAATGAAAAGATCCAGGAACCCTGGGCTCATAAGTGCTGTGTGTTGGACCCGAGGATTGGCTGTCCCCACAGACCTTAGGTGGCCAAGCTGCCTCCCGACCTGTTTCACTTTTGTGTCCCTGCCTGGGCCTTATAGGCAGCTGAGTTTGCAACCCCTGCTGTAGGGTTAGAGGTCAGTTACCCATTTGCAAGATGGGACACTGAGGCTCAGAAAAAGCAAGTGGCTTAACTGATATTGCACAGTGAGCCTGGAACTCAGGTCACAATCATTTAGTAAGGCTTTACTGAGCACCCACTGTGTGCCAGGCCCTGGGGACACAGAGAGACCATGATAGATATCATCTCACCTTCTGGAGGTGACAGTCTTTGCTCCACAGCCATAATGTCACCTTTATTGCTGGGTAACAGTATCTGTTGGAGACAGGTCCTTTCTTATTCCCTTGAGGTAGCTGGAAGTAGATTTTTTCATAGCTGCTGGGATCCATCCCGGGACAGGAACGGGAAGCAGCCATCTTGGAAGGAAGAGTTCCCACAAGGAGGCTGCCCCTACTTCCCAACTTGGGCCCTCAGAGAGCAGGAAAGGGTGACCAGGGTTGGCCGACAGGGGTGGAGGGTGGGAGTTGAGGGCAGGGGATGGGGAAGTGAGCAGAGAAGGCACAATAGTATCAGCTAGACCGAATATGAGGGCTTTTCCATCCTGACTGAACCAAAGGTGAATCAATTAGGCTTCTCCCACTCCCCTTCAAAAGACAAGAAGTGGAGGGACAAGTCGCTGGAATACCCAAGTTACCCACTTGCTAGTCCAGGAAAAAGGCATTTGCTCAGCCTGCTTGGGAGAAATTGCTCCTCCTATCCCCTCAACACAGCGCCATCCCTGGTCAGGAGGAGAAACTGCAGCCTGGAACCTCTATCCCCAGTCCCTCAGCCTTGGACCTACCTTGGGTCCCACTGACCCCAATGTCACCAAGGCTACTGCAGACCTGCTGGCCTCCCAGGAGCCACGTGTGAAGAGCATTAAGCAGCCCGCATACTCTGTGGACGGCTCCCCACTGACGCGGGGGGATGAATAACAGTCCCAGCCATCATGTGCATTTGCTAAAAATAAACTTGACATACTTTTGCGTTGGGAAACAATGTGGATTCCAAACATTCTCAAAGCGCAGAGAGGGGAAAAAAAGGAAGAATGGAAATCAAGTTTTTGAGCTTAGTAATTAATTAGCCTGTAAACAAATGACTCACGCTCTTTCCTGGCTACTTTTCTCTCCGTTTTGCATGGATTTTCACAGGACGAGGGGAAGGAGGCCAAGTGAGCCAAACTTACAGGCAAGACTGGACCCAGATGTGTCTCCCTGGGGTGTGGGATGGCAACTGTCTTAAGGAGGAGTTGGCTAGGTGGAGAGTGAGAGGAAGAGCTTCAGGTGGAGGGAACAGCCTGTGTGGCAGTCCTGAGAAGTGGAAGAACTCGACATGTTTGAGGAGCAGTGAGGAGGCCAGTGTGGCTTGAGTGGAGCGGGCAAGCGGGAGAGATCAGAGCGGTCCACAGGGGCCGGATCACATGGAGCCCTGTCGGTTGTCTTATGGCATCTAGATGTGATCCTGAATCCAGTGGGAGCCACAGCAAGGTTGTGAGCCAAGAAGGGGTATCATCTGATACATACAATGATGTCGTTTAAAAATTGGGTGATCAGAAAAATAACTTCTAAATGTTCTCTGTTGTTTGGGTGCTTCTGGTATTTAGATTTCCCCAATAAGTAATTATCTAGTGGTTGTATTTCTTAAGGGTTCATATGGTTAATATCTGTCTCCTCCCCATAGAACATCAGCCCCATGATATCAGAGGCTTTCTTGGTCTTGTTTACTTCTGTGTCCCCAGTGCCAAGACCAATGCTTGGCACACAGTAGGAGCCCAGTAAATGTTTGTCAAGTGACTGAGCTCTCTCTGCAAGGTCAGCAGTCTCATTTCATTTGTCAGAGGAGTGGAGGGCAGGGAGGGCTCCACAGCCAGCCTGGGATGGTTCTGGGAAAGGCAGGTTTTTTTGTTTCTTTAAAATAAATTTATTTATTTATTTTTGGCTGCCTTAGGTCTTTGTTGCTGCGTGTGGGCTTTCTCTAGTTGCAGCGAGCGGGGGCTACTCTTCGTTGTGGTGCACGGGCTTCTCATTGCGGTGGCTTCTCTTGTTGCGGAGCACGGGCTCTAGGCGCACAGGCTTCAGTAGTTGTGGCTCACGGGATCTAGAGCGCAGGCTCAGTAGTTGTGGCGCACGGGCTTAGTTGCTCCGAGGCATGTGGGATCTTCGCAGACCAGAGCTCGAACCTACGTCCTCTGCATTGGCAGGCAGATTGTTAACCACTGCACCACCAGGGAAGCCCGAGGCAGGTTTTATTTAGTTCAAAATAAGGAGAAGTTTTATGACTGGAAAATCAATTCTGTGAGGGGCTGAGCTCCCCTGCAATGGGGGCATTCAAATAGGGTGCACACCACCAGCCCCACAGTACCCCTCTCTGATTTGAGAGAAACTCTATGCTGGCTCATAGATGTCACCTGACAGTCTATGAGGCTGGCGTGTTGCCATGTCCATTGTGCAGATAGAGAAGCCGAGACCTAAAGAAGAGCTGTAACCAAGGCCACGTAGTTACAAGCAGGGGAGCCCACATTGGAATCCAGGTCTGACTATAAAGGCTTTTGTTTTAATCCTTTTTCTGAGCCATAGACACTGGTTTGAATCCCAGCTGCACGACTTAGGTGCTGTGTGACCTGGGACAAGTCACTTTATGTTTTTGGTCTTCCACGTCTTGCTACATTAAATGGGGACGTGGGTACCTGCCTTGCAGGGCTGCTGGGTGGAGTCAGGGAGGTCTGAGTGGATAACAGCTGAACACTGGTGCTCAAACATGTGTCCTCTCTCCTTTCTCTGCTGGGGTCCTTATGCCTTTGGGGATGTTGACCCCTCCTCGGCCAGCAGCTCCACGGAGTCCACTCTCCAGGCCCTCACCCACCCACTGGGTGTTGATTCATCCATGCTTCTTGCCTTCTGCCCGCGTTTTCTTCCTCCTTTTCTTGGTAAACCCACTGCTTTCTCTGATTGCCAAAGGTCCTCTCAGGGAGTGGCGGGTGAAGCGGGGAGACCCCATCATCCCACGGAATGTCTCCACTGCTTCCCCATCCCTCCCACCCTCACCACGCCTGGCTGAGGTCACTAGGCACGAGGCTTGGACCAAGAATGCAGGTCGCAGTTCGGGGTTTAATTAATCATTATGGAGCAGGTGGGGCTCTGGCTGGTCCAGGGTCCCCTGTGGTCGGCCAAGCCGGTGGAGAGCCGGGGTGGGGGAGGGATGTCAAAGGAAAAATTCTAGGAAAGATGATGCTCACAGCTCATGGCAAACAACTACGTGGGAAAGCCAAACTGAGTGCTAGCGGGTGTGCAGTGGTGGAGTCTGGGCTTGGAGACGCTTCGTGGAGGAGGTGTGTCTTGAGCCAGGTGTGCAGAGGGGAAATGAAGGGCTGGGCGTTGGGGCTGAGATTCACTGGGGCTTGAATCTCAGCTCTGCCCCTGTCCTGTTGTGTGAACATGGCCAAGTTCACATCTCTCTCTGAGCCTCCGTTTCCTCATTTGGAAAATGAGTTAATAATCATAGCATTCCCCTCACAGAGTATGGTGAGGACTAAGTGAGATGATTCAGGTAGAGTGTCTAGAGCAGGGCCAGGCATACAGCTAGTGCTCAATACATGATAGCAGGGATGGAGCGTCAGGCAGCCCTGGGTCTGAGTCCCAGCCCTGCCTCTGTGGCTTGCTGTGGGGATTAAGGCTGTAGGTGTAAGGTGTCCACTTGGCACTTAGTAGGTGCATGGTCATTGGGAATGTAATCGGGGTCTTTGTGTCTCTGATGACCTGTGTGAGACCACCCTGACATCCTGGGTGGGAGGTGACTTCCTTCCCTTGTGAGGTGGGGATGTTTCTACCACTTGCACAGTGAGAAAGCAGGCTCAGGGAGGTGAAGTCATTAGCCAGAGGTTGGACCCTCAATCTGCTCAACTCTAGAGCCTGTCTTTTTGTAAGGGTAGGGGGGTCTCTCTGGGTGCGTGCATTGCTGGATGTATGTCCTACTGGGCCCCTTAGGGCCACCATGGGTACAGATGGGATAGCCTTTTTTTTTTTAATTAATTAATTTATTATTTTATTTTATTTTTGGCTGTGTTGGGTCTTCGTTGCTGTACGTGGGCTTTCTCTAGTTGCGGCGATCGGGGGCTACTCTTTGTTGTGGTGCGTGGGCTTCTCATTGCAGTGGCTTCTCTTGTTGCAGAGCACGGGCTCTAGGCGTGCGGGCTTCAGTAGTTGCAGCACGCGGGCTCAGTAGTTGTGGCTCGCGAGCTCTAGAGCACAGGCAGGCTCAGTAGTTGTGGCGCACAGGCTTAGTTGCTCCGCGGCATGTGGGATCTTCCCAGACCAGGGCTCGAACCCGTGTCCCCTGCATTGGCAGGTGGATTCTCAACCACTGCGCCACCAGGGAAGCCCGGGATAACCTTTTAATGGTTAAAGAAAGCAGTGAAACTGGCAACTCTTGGCCCAAGATTCTGGGATCCAGTGGTGAGTTTCCAGGGTCCGTGTCCCAGGCTGGGGACCAGGGAGTGGCTTTGCATATATGAGGGCTGGCTTGGGGTCTTGGGAAAGGGGCAGCCCCTACCAGGCTTAGCCTGGGCCTTTTTCCTCCCACCCAACCAGCCCCATAGCACTTTATTTATTTTTGTTACTATTGGACACTTTGGGCCATTTTTTTTTCAGCTGTCCAGGATCTGGATCTCCTCCTAATGTTTGGAGAATTCCCTGCTCTATGGGCAAATTCTGCCTTCCACAAAGGATACTGGGAATATGAGGCTAGGTTTCCAGTCTCCCTTGCAGCTAGCGCATAGACATGTGACTTGGCTCGACCAATCAGACATACCATCCTGGACCAGTGGGGAGTTCATTCTGTCTGCATCCAGAGGCTCTCGTTACATGCAGGTCATGTCCCCCTGCTCAGAATCCTCCATGGCTCCCTACTGCCCTTAGGATAAAACCCAGACTCCTCCCCCTGTCCCACAAAGACCTCACCTCCTCCTATCCATCTCCTCCTCACTTCTCCAGTCACATGGGCCTCCCTCAAGTGAAACTCAACACACTGAGCACATACCTGCTTCAGGGCCTGTGTGCTTATTCTTCCTTCTTTTACATACATGAGGGAATGGGCTGAATGGAACTGGGCGGGGTGGAAGGGGAGCTGGGACCGAGATCGGCCTGGCCTCTGCCTCAGTCTTCTCCAGGGGTCTCAGCCCTTGTCAGTGACTCCTGCCTCCAGGAAGACAAGACAGATCCCCTTTGAAGAGCTGAAACTGTCCACCTCAGCTCAGCCTAACTTACACATCCTCTAGGGCAGGGGGGTGGGTGTGGGTGGGGATGGTACTGCCCCTAAGAGGGCGTAGATCGATTCTTGTGGCGTGAAAAACTCTTAATGTTTTTATGTATAAAGCATAGATATACATACAAAAAAATAAACAGTTATATAATAGTACATTAAAAAACAGGCATCAAAACTTCATAGGGAGGCAATTAGGAGAAAACTGTCCAAAAATGCTCCTTAGGGGGCAGCAATTAAAAAAAAAAAAGAGTTTATTAACTTTGGTTTAACTCAATTCAGTTTAAAATGCACCTAAACTTGATTTAGCTCAACTCCTCAACTCAACTCAACAAAACTCAACTCACTTCAATTCAGTTAAACTCACTCAGTTTAATGCCTCATCTCAGCTCATTTTAACTCACTGTACATCAGCTCTAGGCACCTCAGTTCAATATAACTCAATTCAGTTTAAAACCCACTTCAGTTTAACTCAACTCATCGTAACTTAGCTCACCTAACCTCAACTCAGTTCAGCTTATCTCTGTCCAACTCAGTCAAGTCACCTCAGTTTCACTCACTTTGATTCACTCAAGTCAATCCAGCTCAATTTAATGCTCAACTCAGCTCCACTTCACCTCATCTCCTCCACTCACCTCATCTAAGATTGATTTAACTGCACTCAGCTCAACTTGGCTCAAGTCACCCACCTCAGCTCACCTTAAACACTTACCCCATTTGTCACTCTCTCCTCCCCGACATGCTCCAGGCCTTGCGGAAGAGAGGTACCTCAGACCTGGTTCCTGCTGCTGGCGTCTTCCCAGTCTAGCTGGGAGCTCTGACATGTCCCTCAACAGGTGCTGTGTGGAGGGAGCACAGGGTACTAAGTGAGCAGCATGCGGCAGCGCTAGGGAGCCCCCATGACTTCCCACAGGAGGAAGAGTTAGCTCCGGCAGAATATTGGGAGGAAGGACATTCCAGGAAAAAGGGACAGCATGTGCAAAGGACCAGAGGCAGGACATTCAGAGAACTGGAAGTCGCTCGTGCTGGGGGCAAGGTGGGAGGATGAGGGTGGTACAAGAGGTGGCAGGGGACATGCAGTCTCCTTGTGGGGACTCTGGCCTGGGAACAGTGGGGAGCCACTGCAGCATTGAGCAGAGGAGAAATGTGATTTACAGGATCCCTCCTGTTGCTGGGAGGAAACAGTCCAGAGGTGAGACTGGACTTGTTGGGTAGTGTCTGAGCTGAGAGATCCAACATTGGGATGTTGGTGGGGGGCAAACAGGTGGGGAGCTTAAAGAAAGAATTTAGGAAATGGATAATGAAAAACGAACCAGAAATGAGCACTTTGCACCAGGCCTTGTCTATCTGTCTTATATATATTAACTAATTTAATCCTTCCAACAAGCTCACGAGGTAGGTATTACTATTAACCTTATTTTATAGATGAGGAAACTGAGGCTTAGAGAGGCCAAGACATTTGGCCAAGGCACACAGCTTCTAAGGGGCAGAGCTGGGATCTGAACTCAGGCATTGATGCTCCAGAGCCCTCAGGAGCAGTTGGGTGTCCCCTTCAAACTTCTCATGGCAGGTCCATCCTGCAGGTTTTCACTCCACATAATAGGTGCTCAGGAAATTCTTGCTCTGTGAGTTTATGGGGATTTAAATCATTATCTCCATTTGAGTTGGGAGTGCCTGTCCCCATTTCAAAGGAAGAATCTGTTATCTGGGTTTCACAGGAGAGGAAACAGAGGCCCAAAATCACACAGCCAGGAAGTGATAGGGCCAAGCTTTGAATCCCAAGTAGGAAAGTGCTCTACAAACAGGCAAGGTAGTCATCATTAGGGTCTTCAGCCATTTGGATTTTAAGTTCACCTGCACGTGTGCACTGACCAGGGCCTGCACACTGCACCGGGAGAGGATCCCACCCTGGTCCCTCCCCTGCTTAAAATTCTCCCATAGCTGCCCACTGTCCTGGGATGCAATACAGGCTCATCTGTGCAGCAGGTGCGGCCTGATCTGCTCCCCACCCTGCCCCCGTCTCTGACCTCACCTCCCACAACTCTCCCCTTCTTGCTTCCTGCTCCAGCCTCCTCCAACACACCAGTTTCTCACCCCAGGGGCTTTGCACATGCACTTCCCTGTGCTTGGAACACTCTTCCCGTGGCGGCTCCATCTCATCCTTCAGTTCTCAGATCTAATGTCACCTCTTCAGAGAAGCCCACCCTGAGCCCTTGAACTCAAGTCTCTGCCCATTGTTCCCTATCACACCACCTTAAAAAAAAATCCTGCTCCTTTGATGGATTCTTATTTTTTTTATCATTTACTTCCTCTAGTAGACTGAGCTCTCATGGGCATGACCATGTCTATTTTGTTTGCTGCTGTACTGACTGGCATACAGTAGGTGCTTAATAAACACTTGTGGAATGAATGAATGAGTGAAAGAATGGATGGACATAGTTTAGTAATCTCGGTGCTGAGAAGAGGAACAGAAGGCTCAGGGCCCAGGCTGGGGTCCGACACCTCCTCTCCCTGGGTCCCCTTGTCCTGAGCAGGAGCCCTGCTGGGGCAGGAGGGCGGACGTCAGGGGCAGCGGGCAGGCCTGGGCAAGGCCTTCTCCTTCCTTACTGTTTTCATCCTCTTGGTTAATTACGGGCTCAGACACTCTTCGATGCCTTCCCAGAATAATAGCCGGGCCTGTTGTCAGCAGCATCTCTGGGACCTTTTCACAAACAGTCATTAATCAAGTCTCACCGCCACCCTGCCCTTCTTCCCAGTGGAAACTGAGGCCCAGAGAGGTGAGGCCACTTTCCCAGCATCAGACAGCTGACGTGGGGAGGATGGCCTGTTTTGCCCCCAACTCTCTAGTGTGGGATGGGGGCTTCTTCTCTGTTCCACTTAGTGAGGAGCCTCTGAGCCTGCCATGGCTGGGGGGCCCTGCCCCCAGTTCCCAGCCCCCAGCCTTCCTTGAAGCCCCAGGGGCCTTCCAAGGTGGCCTCGTAATCACTGCCGGTTAATTAAGGAGGTTAAACAACTCTGCGGGACCCACACAGGCCTGCGTGGGGAGAAGGTGGCTTGGCCGTTCGGCAGCGAGGCCCCTGTTCCCCAGGCCCAGCCTGACAGGGCACTGTACTGCCTCTGCCCTCCTGCCCGGGGGTCTCTGGGGAGCGTGCCATAGGGCTCCATTGCTGGTTGGTGCCCCCTCGCCTTCTTCAGGTGGTGGCTGGGAAGCACTGACATCACTTAACGAGGCCTCCACAGCTGCCAAGCAGAGCTGGAGGAGTTGAAACAGGTTCTGGGTGAGGTGAGTTTCGTGGGCTGGGCAGAATCCGTGGCTCTTTGCCATGTGGGCGCTCCCTGGGGTGGTGGGGGGCAGGCGTGGGACCCCTGACTCCTCCCTGTCCTCCCTCGGCCACTGTGGGGTGGGGGCAGAGAAAGCTTGGGAGGGGACAGCAAGGGTGACAGAGGATGGTGGCCAGGACTGGAGGCTCACACCCCACCTCCCACAACCCCCCACGAGAAGCCTGTGGGAACCACACCAAATAGGGCCACAGCAACAGCGTCTGGGGTTCCCAAGGCATTGCTAATCTGTGCTCTGACACAGTCCTTGGCCTTGGTCTTTCAGTCTGAGAAATGGGCGTGGTTGGATGCGACGACTTCAGGCTCAAAGATTTAGTTTAGGAATGATCCATCCCAGACAGAGCTACCTGACTTGCTGTGTGACTTTGGGCAAGTTGCTTCCCTCCTCTGGGCCCCTGTACCCAGTGGTGGCGTGGCGGGGTGGGTCAAGTGATGATGAGTGGTCACTCCTGCTGACCCTCTGTCTCCACTGAGAACACCTCATGAGGGGCGCTCAGACCTGCTTTCTCCAGGACACACAAGGGGGTTATTCGGTATTTCTCTGCTGGCCCCGGGGAGACTGAGGCCCTGCACTCAGGCCGAAGAGGCTTGGGAGGAAGCTCCTAATGGGTGCCTAGATGCTCCCCGAGGCCAGGCTCTGGGTCCCAGGACCTGGAGGGCCAGCCCCTACGCATTGCTGAACCCCTGGGTCCACAGTGGGACAGGCTCAGGCAAGGCTGGCTCACGGCAGGACCCACTGTGTTCCCAGAGCCTGTGTGGGTTGGGGCCCTGCTGGCTCTTTGTCTTCTCCAATTTCTCTTTTTTAAAGTCACCTTTTGGGAAGTATAATTTACATACAGTAAAGTTCACTCTTTTTTGGTGTACAGTTCTATGCATTTTGACAAACTTATACAGTTGCATAACCACCACCATGATCAAGATATAGAATATTTCCATCACTCCGGAAGGTTCCCTGGTGTTCCTTTGTAGTCAGTCTCTTTTGGTATCACCAGCCGCTGACAACCACCGATCTCCCCCAACTTTTTATTTTGAAAATTTTCAAACTTTCTAGAAAAGTGCAAAAACCTTGCAATGAACCGCTGTAGTGCCTTCACCCAGATTCCCCAACTGACAACACTTGGCTCCATGGGCATTCTTCTCTCTCTCTCTCTCTCTCCATGATTTTTGCTGAAGTGTTTGTAAGTTGCAGACATCCTGACCCTTCACCCTAAATACTTCAGCAAGCACCTCTGAAGAACAAGGGCATTCTCAGACACAACCCCAGTGCCATTATCACATCCAAGAAATTTAGCATTGATCCAGTCATATTACCTAATATCCGGTCTGTGTCCAAATTACTGAGGTTGCTCCAAAGTGTCCTCAATAGCTCTTTGTGTGTGTGTGTGTGTGTGTGTGTGTGTGTGTGTCGTTTTCTTGTCTGGACTTTAATCAAGGATCAGGCCCTGCATTTGATAGGGTCTCCTTGGTGTCCTTTTATCTAGAACATTTCCCCTGCCCTGGCTTTATGCACACTGTACTCTTTTTAAAAACTGCCCTCATGATTCTCCATACCTGGGGCTCAAGGGCAAGTCCCTGGGGGACATGAGTGCCAGGAGAGGGGCTGCTGATGTGGTGACATGGGTGTCCTGAGGGTCTTTTCTTAAAAGCTTTGTTTAAAAGGAGAGGGATGTAGGAAGAGAGAGACGGGGAGAGACAGACAGACAGATAAGTAGGTTCATTGTTTCAATTTCCAGCAGTGCAGAAAAATTCAAAGCAGAAAGTAAAAATCACCCAATTTGAACTGAGAGGGCCCTGCAGCCCGATGGTTGTTGCTCTAATCCCACTCTGCCCTGGCTGTGAGACCTTGGCCAGGAGACCTCACCTCTTGGGCCTTGATCTCTCCATCTGTGAAATGAGGACAATATCAGTCTGTCCATCTCCTGCCATTGTTGTGAGGATTAATGAATTAACGCAGGTAGTGCCTAACTAGCAGTGACTCGAGTTGTTAACAGTTTAGTGACAGTCTTTCCAGATATTTCTCTCTATACCTACATGCATAGATATATGTGAATATTATATTATATAAATTGGGTTGTCTCCTTTTTCTCCTCGATAATTTATCATAAGCATTCTCCCGCATCCCTAAATGTAGCACTCTTCTATCATTTAAACTTTTTTTTAACATTTATTAATCTTTGTCGATAGATAATAGATTCATATGGTACCAAATACCAAAGGTACAAGAAGTGTACGGTAAAAAGTCTGTCTCCCTCCCACCCCTGTTCTCTCAGTTCCTCGTTGAGATGTTTTCTTGTTTTGCTTTCCAGAGGGTTCTATGCATAGACAAATAAAAGCATATATTTTCTTTCTTCTTGTTCTCGTTACAGACAGTAGAAAACTTTACACACTGTTTCTATGCCTTGTTATTTTCACTGAACAGTAGGTCTTGGAGAGGGTCCACATAGGTGCATAAGGACCATCCTTTTTTTTAAAATTTTAAGCCCATGTGGTAATCCCTTGGAGAAATGGACCGTTTAGTGAACCAGTTCCTTATTCATGGATATTGAGGTGCTTGTAGGCTTTCGCCACTACAAATTGCAACAGATAGCCTTGTGCAAACATCTTTGTGCCCATGTGCAAGTCTGTAGGATATATTCCTAGAAGTGAAATTGTGGGTCAGATGTCATGCATATTTTGAGGTTTGCTCTGCCACCATTTTCAATGGCTGCATGAATCCCAGTGTATTTAACAGTCCCCAACTGGTGGACATTTAGGTGGTTCCAATTTGTCTTTCCCATAAACAATGCCGCAATGAACATCTTTGTGCAGCTGTCTTTGTGTGCTTGAGCAGCCAGCTTATGGGGAATTCCCAGGAATCTGAGAGCAGAGCAACAGGAAGTGCTGAGAAGAGAATATTGACCCAAAGGGGCTTACAGAGCCCCAGGGCCTGTGGGATGGATGGTGATCAGAGTGGCTGCCAATCAGATCCTCAGAGTAACAGACTCCTCTAAACTTTTGCTGCAAGAATGTGGTCTGGGACCCACAGCATTGGGCCCACCTGAGGGGCTGTTAGAAATGCAGAGTTTTGGGCCCCACCCCAGCCCTGTTGCATCAGGACTTGCATTTTGCTGGTACAGCCGATTTTGAGAAGAGCTGCCCTAAAACAAATCCAGAAACCCCAAGACCCATTACTGGAGGAAGTGGTTAAGCCTTAGGTCTGGGGCAGACCTGAGGCTAAACCTGGCTTCACCACCGCTGGCTGTGTGACTGGGAGTGAGCTGGGTGACCTCTCTGTGCCTCAATGTCCTATCTTTAAAATAGGAATGAGAGTAACACTCACCTCATAGGGTGGTTGTGAGAATCCAACACAATTATTCACATAAAAGTGTGTAGCATGTACTTACATGTAGTAAGTGCTCAATAAATATCGTCATTGTTATTGAGGTGCATATTATGTTAAGGAGATGTGGAGTCAGGTCCTTTTGTCTGCCTTGTGGTCTCTCCTTTCTCTCTCTGTCTCTGTCATCATCATGCTCTCTGTCTCTCTCTGTCTGCATCTGTCTCTCTGTGTCCACCTGTTTCTCTCTGTTCTGCCTCAGTGTCCCTCCTTAAGTTTCTGTTTCTTTCTCCCCATATCTCAGCATCTCTCTCTGACTCTGTTCTTATCTCTAACCTACGGGGCCATACAGGCTTTATAAGCATCTATGAAAATGCTAAAAACCTGGGAAAATGGGGCTAAAATACAAACAGGAAACTAAAAATTAACAATAACATAAGGGCAAAATCATACTATTACACAAAATCAGAAATATCAACAGCAAAAAATGTATGCTTTCAATGGGATGTGGGGCTCTTTCAACCTGCTTGGTGGGTTCTGGGGGGGCCTGCCAGGCCACACAGACTGGCCCATTGTCACCTTCCTTTCCTCCTTCTTTGGATACAATGCAGCCTTGGCCCTTCACAGAGCTGAATGATGAAGAGCAAAGATTCTGGCCCCAGATGGTCACCGAAGCCCTTCTCTTGTCGTATCCTTGCTGAGTGATCCAGGGTAGGCACAATCAGTCAGTGATTTGTGTTCTTCTAGCTCATTCACTGAGCACCTACTGTGTCAGACCCTGGTACACAACACTGAATGACAAAACCTCTGCCTGTGGTGCTTATATCTTAGGGGGTGTGCATGTGGCAGATAAAAGAGAAGTGAATGAATAAATATACAGAACAATTTTAGACAGTGCTAAGTTACGTGACTAGAATAAAACATGGTTGTGTGATAGATAAAAATAGGGGTGGGACTACCTTACACTGAGGGTGGGAGTGGGAATCTGGGAAGGCTGCTCTGACCTGAATTCAGAAACCAGAATGATGAAGAGGAGCTGGGCATTGGAAGATCAAGGAAAAGGGCATTCCAGGAGAGGGGACAGCAAGTGCAAAGGCCCTGAGGCAGGAACGAGCTTGGGGCCAATCATGACTGCAAGCTTTCAGTGGACGAAAAGATCTCAGGAACAAGACAGTATTAGCTGAGCGTTTTGAACAAGTCACTTGCCACTTTGAGCCTTAGTTTTCCCCAATGTAAAACGAGAATGATAAAGACCCAACCCTTAGGGATGAGTGAAGATTAATCCAGTGGTGGGCCAGAATTTCTCTACTGGATGGGCTCAGGAAATGGGGTGTGGGAACATATGTCTTGAAACTGTGGCACAGCAGGACCACTCTTTGTGCTTGGATGATTTGGGGTAGCTTTTGGGGGGGGTGGGGGCCCAATGGAGATTATTTTGGGCTGAAACCAATGCTCCAATCTCCCCATGGCTCAGCCCCTGCTTTCAGGAGTTAATAGCTTAAAGCATGGCATAATGCCTGGCACAGAGCAAGTAGAGAGGAATGGGGAGGGCATTCCAGGTGGGAGGAAAGGCGTGTAGCTGGGAATGTTTAAGGCGTGTTAGGAGAAGAGTGAGGAGGCCAGCTTGGCTGGTGGGGAGGGGTGAGAGAGGAGGCTGGAAAGACAAGTTGAGGCCCAGGATGAGACCTTGAATGGCATGCAAAAGGAGGGTGGGCCTCAGCTTGTAGGCAGCGGGGGCCATCGTGCCTTCTGGAGCAGGAGAAGCTGTGGAAATGGTCTTTGGTTTGGGTTTGTTTTTTCAATGACATATTTTAGACATTCAAAAAAGTTTAAAGGAAAATATAATAAGCTTTCATTCAGCCATCACTCAGCTTAAGAAGAAAACCCTCCAGTATAGACGACACCTGCCCCCAGCCCCCCATACCCCTTCCCAATTATATTTCTCCTAGAAGTTACTGCAGACCTGGATTTGGTATTCATGGTTCCACGGGTGTCTTTGTCCTTCTGTTGTTTGTTTGATGGAGGTACAAAGTACACACAGTACAATACACAAATCTTAACTGTACAGTTTGATGGCCCATGGGATCACCACCCAGGTCGAGTCACAGGCCATTCCTAGCCTTTGGTTTTTCTATCCTTGAACTTCATACAAATGGAATCATTCTGTGTGTGCTTTTCTGTATCTGGTGCTTTCACTCAACCTGTGCCCGTGAGACCTCCCCGTGTTCGTGTTGGTTCAGCCCTGTTCACTGCTGCGTCGTAGTCCATTGTTTAAATAGACCGCAGTTGATTAATCACTCTACTGCCCATGGAGATGTATATTATTTCCAGTTTCCAGTATATTGAATAGTGTTGCTATGAACATTCTTGTACATACCTTTTGGTAGACATAAGAACGCAGTTCTTTTAGTATATGTTCAAGAGTGAGGTTGTTGGATGATGGAGTATGCACATGTTGAGTTCTCGTAGCTATGGCCAGTTTCCCAAAGTGGTTGTACAACATCTTTATGCTTTTATACACACACACACACACACACACACACACACACACACACACACACACGTCCCCTAGAGACTTGGGGTGCTGTTTTGGTTGTGGGTGTGATTCTACAGATGGTGTCACTTGTACTTTTGCTTCTGCAACTTGCTTTTTTTCCCACTCAATGTTCTGTTCCCAAGATCCGTCCCTGTTGGTGTAGCAGCTTGAGTGCATCTATTTATTCTTGATGTAGGATCTGTCCTGTGAACAGACCACAGCGTTCTCCTCCAAGCTTTTACGTTTAGCTTATTCCCAACTGGGATTCTCTTTCCAGATTTTCATAAGCATCTGTTAGGTGTTGAGTGAGGCCAGCGAGGATGGGGGTGGAGGGGCTGTTGCATCCAATCAGGTGGGAGATGAGGATGAGGGGCTGCTGGTGCAGATGGTTTCGAGGGACATTTTAGGGAACTTGGTTGAGGTGGAGGAGGAAGGAAACAAGACTTGGATTCTGGAGGCCAGAATCCCGGGGTTGAATCCCTCCTCTCACTTTCTGGCTATGTGACCTTAGGCATGTCACTTTGCTGCTCAGAGCCTCAGTTTCCTCATCTGTAATTTGGGATCATTCACCCTGCCTGGCAAGGGTTGAGTGAGCAGAGACATTTGGTGGTCAGTGTTTGAATCCATTTATTAGCTGATTGACTTTGGGTAAATTGCCTCATCTTAGCTTCTCAGTTTCCTCATCTGTAAAATGGGGATAAGAATAATACCCACCTCCCAGTGATTTTGGAAAAATGAAATGAGATTGCATATGTAAAGTACTTAGTAAATGCTCAATAACTGGTAGCTACTTGTTATTATTACTGTTGTTGCTGTTGACTTCTGACTTTCCCACTAGATGGTAGGTGCTGCGAGGGCAGGACCTGCTCTTTTGCTCCCATCTTCCTCCTGGAGGTCATTGGAAATATTTGGAGTCTAACTACACACTACTGCTGCATCCTGGGTGGGTGCCCTTGGGCGAGCCCAGCCCCCTCTCAGAGCCTCTATTTTCTCCTGTAAAATGGGGCTCATGGCAATGCCTACCTGACAAGGTAGTTTCTTGCCAGGCATATGGTAGATGCCTTCAAAGGAGAAAGAGCTCTAGAGCAGGTCAGGTGGGGCCCCAAGGGGGCAACATTTTCCTAGCAGTGCTGTGGCTCATACAGTCCAGGGGACTTCCAGAGACGGGGCGGGGAAGGTTGTCACTTCTGGCTGAGCTGCTTTGGAAAGGGGACATGGTGGCAGTGAGAAGAGAGAGGAAGGGGGATTCTGGCTCTGCTGACCCCCTGAGGGCAGGTTTCAGCAGCAGGAATAACCAAGCCCCTTGCTGCAGAGTGGGGACACTCAGGCCACAGTGAGTGGGAGGCTGACATCCCAGGTGGCTGACCTGCCTCTGATGCCCATGTGCTGTGTGGCTCTGGGTACCTGGTGCACCTTCTCTGTGCCCCGATTTCCTTTGCTGTGATTGTCTTAGGGAGGCCTTGCTTCCTTGTCTGTTGGATTTTCCGGCCCCTGCAGACCCCCTGGCCCGGCCCCCTTGCCCTCATGGAGGCTGAGGCCAGGGCTCAGGGCCAGGGCTGCGCACCTTGACAACCCGCCCACGCCAGGCACAAAGGCCCATTGTTTGGGCCCATGTTGGCGGGGAAGCGGGCGGGGAGCAGCCGCCTTTCACCCAACCCACTTGTGGTTGGCAGGGACTGAGGAGCGATTCACAGTGGTCCCCACCCCCTGACCGGGCACCTGGCCAGGCCGCCTCCTGGGCAGGCACCCTCGCGAAGCTGGGCCAGCTCGTACCCTGAGCTGAGCCTCAGTTTCCCCTGAGATCCACAGGGCTCTGGCCTCCCCTGTCACAGAGAAGCCACCCTGCTATACTTGAGGTGGCCATGGGCACCAGGGCTTTAGGGCCCGATAGGCCTGGGTTCTAGTTCTGGGTGGTTTTGGGTGCGTCTGTTCACCTCCATGAGCCTTAGTTTTCCCGTCTGTAAAAGGAGGCTTGGAATCCATGACACTCAGGGTAGAAGGAGAAAAGTGATGCCACAAGGCAGCATTCATTTGGCCATTCCTTTATTCAAAAGTCCATACTGGTGTCAACTATGTACATGACTGGTTATAGAATTTTAGTTGCCCTGTACAAAATTAAATGCAGTGCCCCTCATTCAAAATTAAGAATTTCAAGATGGTGCCAGCATGGGAACTTCTGACATGGGGCCCTGTGTGAGGGCCTGGGTCACACGGCCATGAAGCCCACCCTGACTGTGTGCCAGGCTCTATTCCAAGCATGGGACACAGCCAATGAAACAGAGGAAAGCCTCTGCCCTCGTAGAACTGACAATCTGTCAGGGGACCTAGGACTCCCTTGGGATTGCCTGGTAGCTCTTTCTGAACCCAGGTGTCCCTGGAGGCAAGCTCCTTCTGGGCCTGCTCACCAGGCCATGCAGGGTGAACTGGGGGTACCCAGGCTTCCCTGTGAGGCGCCAGTGTCAGTGACCCCCACATCAGTCTGGGCACCCACAGTAGTTAACGGCTGACATTTACTGAGTGCAGACTCGGTGCTGGGGCTGATCAGGGTGTGTACCCAGTGAATTCAGAGCATCTTTGTAATAGCCCTATGAGGAGGCAAGGCAGTATACCTGTCCCCTGTACAGATGGAGAAACAGAAGCTCAAGCCAGTGAATGGCAGAGGCAGGATTTAAACCCAGGTTGTCTGGTGCCAGAGCCTTAATCTCCCCATGCCACCCTCTGCCAAGGGGGCCATTGGCGAGCCAGCTGATGTGTGCCTGGGACAGAGGCCCTGCTGGGGTTTGAGGATGAGAAGGGCACGGGTGTGCTGGTGGCCCACCAGCTGCCGCCTGGGTTGGCCCCGCTGTGTGACCCTGAATCACAGCCCTGTGTCCTGGGAAGCTTTCTGTGCCCCAGGCACCCGTGGGGCCTGAGTCACAGTAGAGCACACCCTGCCACCCTGCCCATCTCCCGCCTGGGCCTCGGGACAGGCAGGCCCTCAGAGCAGGTCCCTAGTCAGGAACTCACATTTCTACCTACTTTCAGGGGCAAGAGAGAGCCATCTATTTGCAGCCCCAGAAACACATTTCTGCCTTCTCTCCTTGAGCCCAAACCCACCCTTCAAAGTTACCCCAGGATGGATTGCTGGCTGGTGAGTTACTGAGCTCCCCATTGCTGGAGCATTCAAGGCAGGATAGCCTGTCAGGGGTGATGAGGAGTGTTCCTGCTTCAGGCAGGGCCTGGTGCTGGAGTATGTGTCTTCCAAAGCCCTAAACTTTATTCATGCCCTTATTTTTGAACAGCTACTCTGAGTAAAAGGTACAAAATCCAAAAAGTACAAAAGAATATGGAGTGAAAAGTAAGTCTCCACCCTTCCTGACCCCCAGTCTCCA
The DNA here is from genome assembly GCF_005190385.1 of Monodon monoceros. Classification (NCBI taxonomy): domain Eukaryota; kingdom Metazoa; phylum Chordata; class Mammalia; order Artiodactyla; family Monodontidae; genus Monodon; species Monodon monoceros. The sequence continues at coordinate 11,229,278 of NW_021703769.1, read as the reverse complement.
ACTTTCTCTCCTAAGAAGTAGACATTGTTTACCAATTTCTTTTCCCCAGAGCTAATTTATGTAATACAAATATATAAATTGTCCTTTCCTGTCTCCTTTCTACCCACACAAATGGTAGCCAATACATTTCATAGCTCATTCTACCCCTCATTTTATTTTTGTTTTATTTGACAGCTTATCGTGGACACTGTTCCAGATCAGCACACACAGATCTGCTCTATTCTTCTTACCTTGCCACGTGGTATTCCTTTTTTAAAAAAAAACAATAATCTGTAATACATATGATTACAGGGCTTTTCAATGTTGAATTTAACTTTTTGGAATCTTTACTGTCCTTTGCTCTGGTAGTGTCCTGAGAAAATTTTTCAAAGTTTGCCTGGAAACTATAAGCTTTTCCCATATCTGTGGGGATTTTTTGAGTCTGTTTTGTTTGAAATTATAAAAGAAATGAAAGAGAGAAAGAGAGGGAGAGAGCAAGAGTGAGCGAATGAGAGAGAGAGAGAGAAAGAACACCTTCCACCCACATCCCTCCATGCCAGGCACCAGTGATCTAACGGAGAACCTCATAGTATCAGCTCCTCTACCTGTAGTGTGGCCAGGCTGCTGGAGGAGGCATTCACGTGTGGTGCCAGGGAGCCCAGAGGAGAGGACTTCTTGTGTGTGTGTGTGTGTGTGTGTGTGTGTGTGTGTGTGTGTGTGTGGTGTGTCTGTTTGTATGAGGTCAGGGATGGCTCCTCACAGGAGGGACTATTTAGGTGGGGCCTTAAGGGATGCATAGGAGTTCATATGAGATGTACAGAGATGGGCCTACCAGGCAGAGGGAAAACATGAAGAGTGAAAATCACTTGCTAGATGCAGTAATGACTACCAGTTTCCATTTATTGAGCACCTACTATATGCCAGGTACGGTGCTCATAAGTCATTGTTGCATATAGACTCCCACACTCCTAGGCTATTATCACCCCTATTTTACAGATGGCAACTGAAGTACAGAGCACAGTAACTTGCTTGTGGTCACACAGATTGGAGTATGGAGGTACTGGAGTCTGGATTTGAACCTAGGCAGCTTGCGTTCTTGGCCATTCTAATATTCCATGAGAGTAACAGGGATAGCTGGTGAGGCCCCGAATGTTTGATCTCAACCTTCTGACCTTCCCAGCTCAGGTCCTGCCCCTGCTGAGAGGTCTTCCGTGGTTTCCCATGGCCCCAGGACTCACTGTCCTGAGCCACCCTCCATTCTTCTGGCCAGTGTGGGTGCCTTGGGCAGCGCCAGACCTTTCTGGGTCTGGCCTTGTGTGCTGGGTGCTGCAGGCACTGCCTAACTGTCAGGAAGAGGCCACAAATGGTAATTATGGAACAAGAGAATAATCGGGGGGCACATACCCTGGCCTGTCCCCACTGGTGGATTCCAGATGTGGCTGGAGATGGTCCTGGACTGCAAGGTCTTGGTGTCCCCAGGCCTCAGGGCTCTGTCTCAGGTGTCACACTTTGGCCCAGGCTCCCTGGGCTCCCAGGAAGAATGTGAGCAGACCCTGGCCACAGGGAACCAGGTAGGCACTGGGCCTGGGGCTTTTTAAATTTCACTGACCCTGCAATGTGGGGATTCATCGCCCCATTTTACAGATGAGAAAATGGAGGATCAGAGAGTGCAAGTGACTTGTCTGAGGCCACACAGCAAGTCAAGGGCAAAGCCAGGATGTGAATCCAGACCCTGAGTTTGACTTTTAACCACCCCATACTCCTGCCCCCGTTCAGGAGGGTTTTCCGGTCTGCCTCTTGGCAGTGGCTTCATCTGTCTGTCTTACCTGGTCTTCAGGAAAGGGGCAACAAGCCCATTGCCCTAGGGAGCTTGAATGCTGTGCCCAGGGCCTCGGGATCGAGGCCTCGGGACCTGTGGATGGCCTGGGTGCTCCCCCACCCCAAGGATCAAGACACAGGTCCCATGTTTCCTCTTGCTTCTCCCAGAAGTGAGAGAATAATAGTCGGTTCAAATGTCAGGCCAGCTCTGCTGCCTGTGGGGAGACTGGTTGAGCAGGTCTGGGGGAGGGATGGAGGGAGGAAATTATTAATAATTGCAAAGCAACCAGCCCTGCTGCAGGCCTTGAGATGTGTCTGCGTGTGTCTTTGCAGGTGTGAGGTTGGGGGTGCTAATTCTAGGGACCCCATCCTGGGGTGGGGGGCAGCCTGGGGATCAGCTGCAGCTTCCCAGGAGCCTGTGTGGGGGGGTAAGCTGATGGGGGACACAGAGTTAGCCTCCCCGAGTTGAGACACACTGTGGCCTCCCTGCCTCCCCTCAACCCAGGTTAGGAGGGATCTGCTAATATCAAGAGGATGAAGGAGAGAGCCTACTCTGTGTCTTCAGAAGCCATCTCACTATGTGCCAGGTTTAATTCTCACAACAACCAGATGAGGCTGATGTTGTTTTTATCTGCAGTTGACACCGCTGGAGAAACTGAGGCACAGGGGGTTTAAGTGGGATTTGAACTCAGGGTGTTTGATTGCAGTTAGACTGCCCTCACTGTCCTTTCTGCTGGGGGTGGAGGGATACCCCTTCCCTGGAAGAGGCCCCTACCCACTCCCCCAACATCAGCACAGTCTTGGTGCCATACCCCGGAAAATAGGAGTTGGTCTGAAGCTTCTCTGGACCTCAGTCTCCTCATCTGTAGAATGGGCACCACAGTAACTTCCTCCAGGGTCGGGGCAGCCAACTAGGGGAGGAGGTAAGGAGACATCCTTTCTGTCCTCGCATCTCCGGCACCCACCGCAAGGCCTGCCTGACAGCCATGACCACAGGTGGCTCTCCACTGGGTCTTCCTTGACCCCTTGGGTGCCTACCAGAGCTGGTTCCCTAGCAGTGCTTTGGAAAATTCACTCTGAAAAGTAAGTGATCGGTTTACATTTTAGCCGGAAAATGGCTTGAATGGTAGACCTTGAGGCAGAGTTTTGGGGAATGGATAGTGGAAATTCTGGCAGTCAAAAGTGAACCTCTGGACGTGGGGCTAGCTGCCAGCCGCCACCTATGGCAGAGGCATGCCCGGATCGTGTGCCACTGAGCCCCAGGATGGGCCGCATCTGTGGGGGAACTCCGAGGCATCCCCCTCCCTGGTTTGCCCCGAAGGGCAGATAAGGCCCAACCTCAGAGGAGGCTAATGACAGGCCTCAGTGGTGACTGGCAGGCAAGTTATGAGGTGGGAGTGACTCAGAGGATTGCTCCATGAGCAGGGCGGGGCTGGGGGCCGCATGTCTGCCCCTGACTGGGCTGGCCTGAGGAGGGCCTGGGCACCCCAGGGAGGCCCTGCAGAGCCACTGGCTGTGGCCAGGCCAGGGTCTCACCCCTGTGACCCAGGCCCCTGTGCCACTTGGCATCCTTGGGGCTTGGCATTGTGTCTGGAGTGGGACCGGCTGGGTTTTCCCCTTGCTCAGTCCCAGGCATCATCTTCTGGGAAGTGGGAATCTGGCCTCAGAGGCAGCGAACGCCTCGCAGATTTCCTGAACCACAGGGCCAGGGCTCCAGGAATCCCAGATGAGCGAGAGGTAGAACCTCAAGCGTGTATGGACTCCGAGAACCAGCAGATGGTGGTTTCTAGTTGTTTCCAGGTTCAAGGATTCATGGTTTAGTAGATTTCCAGAATTACAGATATGTAAGATCAGGGAACCGGTTATAATTGGTTCCAGAGAATTCATTTTGAGTGAGAAATTAAAAAAAAAAAATCACAGCCGCTGAAGAGTTTAGGGGTAAATTATCTTGGCATCTTCAACTGGCTCCCATATGGGTCAGAATGAAAAAATAAGACAGGAAAATGAAAGTATAAATATTCATCTTTCTCGTTCTATCCAGCGAGAGGGAAAGCACACGAGGCTAAAAGTCAATGACTGGTGAATTGAGGCTTTCATTGTACCGTTTTTTTGTTTTTGTTTCTTTCTTTGTGTTTGAAATTTGTCAAAATAAAAAGCTGGGAAAAAGTAAAATAGAGAATAAAATGTAAATATAAACCATAGCATGTTAGATTATACAGCTTGCTGATCTACAGTATTACGACTTTCTAATCTATAAATCTGTAATTCTCGTATTCTTTTACACACTTATGCATTTATTATATATATATTTTAAACACTTACGCAGAGCACCTAGTGTGGGCCAGGATTTGTTCTAAGGGCTCCACAAATACTAACTCATTTAATTCTTACAACACCCCTGCGAGGTGTGTGTTGTTATGATGCTCATTTCACAGACGAGGAAACTGAGGCACAGAGTGGGGGCTAACTTGTTCAAATCATGCTCAATGCACGTTGTTCGGTGTCTACTGTGTGCCAGGTGCCGTGCTAGACTCTGGGACAGAGCAGCAAGCAGGAGAGACAGTGTCCCTGCCCTGGGGGAACTTGGCAGTGTAGACAAATAATAAACAAACGAGTAAGATTGTCCTAAGTGCAAGGAGGGAAAGAAGCTGCCTTGATGGAGGGCAGGGGGTGAGGGCTCCCCTCTCATCGAGGGAGCAGGAAGACCCCTCTGAGGAGGTGATATTTGATCTGAGACCTAAGGGGAGGAAGGAGGCTCACTGGGCAAAATGCCTGCTGTCTTCCCAGGCTGTGCCTTCTGCCTGGAGCACCATTCTCTCTGCTTCTCTGTGCCAAACTCCCACTCACTGTTCCAGGTCTGGCTGGACAGGCACCTCCTCTGGGGGTGGGAGGTGGACTGGGGACTTCCTTGACCCAAGGGAGAGCCTGTCCTTCAACACCCCCCCCCCCACAACTGTCTTCTCTCTCCTCCCTGTTCCTGGAGCAGACCTTGGTTACAGGGAGGCTTCATTTGGATCAGCAGCACCACCCACCTGCCAAAGGTGACAGTCCAGAGAGGTTAGGAGCCTTGCCCAAGGAGTCTAGCAGGTGTTTGAGGAGGGATCTGCACTGGGGGTTTATTTACACGCTGCGTTTTGCCGATTGTTTACCTGCCCTCCTTGCTGCCCTCCTTAGATCAGAACCACAGAGGTTAGCTCTACCCTCAGAGGAAGGCAGGTGGGAACCTGAGCCCCTGGGCTCCCAGAAGCACCCTGTGCCCGCTGCCACCCTCTGAGCCCCAGTGAACAGCAGGAGCTCCCTTGGGGCAAGTGGCCCACATCAACTGCCCCTATAGACTTGTCCAGACTCTTTGCTCCCCAAGCCGGTTCCTGGCACCGACTGGCACAAGGCCAGGCTGCCTGCACACCTGGCTCCCATCCTGATCCCAGGGGCTCCACCAGGGGGTGGGGACAGGGAGGTGCTCAGGAGGCTCTGCCTTAGACAAGGGGTACTGTGCATGGGGGGCAGGGCTCAGCTCCCCTCCCCCAGGCTCTCTCACTGGGGAACCTAGTGGGGAGGATGGAGCCCAAACACTGGAGGCCCCAGACTGGGTCCAAGGCCAGCTCTATCCTTTGAGGCCCTGAAGCCTGGGGATCTTGGTCTTCTCAACTGCAAAATGGAGACCTGCTCCAGGGATGAAACAATAGCACGGTGGCTGGCACACAGTAGATGCTCACTAAATGCCAGCTATTCTGGCCGCAGATTCCACTGTTGAGGACTTCTATGATGCGAGTTTCATTCACTCATTCATTTTGCCAGGACTTACTGAGACCCTACTATGTGTCAGGCCCTGGGCAGAAGGTTGCGGTCACATCACAGAGCGGAACGGACAAAACCCCCGCCTTTGGGCAGATGGTGCACAAGTAAGCAAACAGCATCATTTCAGACCGTGGTACAGGCTTAGGAGAAATATAGCAGGGAGGTGTGGTGGGGAGCAGCCGGAGAGTGCCTCTCTGAGAAGCAGCTGTGGCCTGAAAGAGCAGCAAAGGCAGAGGCCCTGAGGTCAGAATAAGTTAGGGGGTTCAAAGAACAGAAGAGCAGCCACTGTGGCAGGAACAGAGTGAGGGAGAGAGGGTCGGAGAAAGAGGGAGGGGGTGGGTCCTTCAGGGTCTCGGAGGCAGGAGGAATTTGAATTTCATTCCAACAGTGATTATTATAAACAAAGGCCAGAGTCATGAGTGACTACAATATACAAAGTGCAAACTCATCGTGATTCACTTCCAGCCCAGAGCTAGGGCCTTCTGGATCTGGCACCTTAAAGAAAAGCACCTGCACACCCCTCCCCTGCAGCTTTTCTTTTTCAAAGAAATACACAGGTAACAGGTCACTGCAGTCTGTTAGATGTGAATGCGAGTTTGTTAGTTGCGAATGTGACCACAGTCTCTGGATTTTGGTGCTTATTGGGGGAGTAGGGTGGGCTGGGGAAGGGGAATAATATCACCTGCCCTGATTTCAACAGTGCCATGTCAAATGGGGAAGGCTTGAGAGATCAGCTGGTCCAACCCACTGACTCTCAGATGAGGAACCTGAGGTCCAGACGAGGGGAAGTGAGTGGCCAAAGGTGACACTATGAGTCAGAGGCAGATGCAGGATTTGAACCCAGGCCCCCTGACTTCCCAGCCAGAGTTTCTGAGAAATGGGTGTCTTGCCATGTGCTTCCCCTTTGCTCTTTCCTCCCAGACAGCGTCAGCTGCCCTCGGGGCCAGGGAGGAGTCTTGGAGCAGGGGTCCAGAGGTTTGGGGCCCACCCTCACTCTATCACAGAGTTTCTCTTCAGCAGCACTACTGACATTTGAACCAGATCATTCTGTCATGGAGAACGTCCTGTGTGGAGCCTTCAGATCATTTCTCAGATGGAAACAGGGCCATGGGGTTGCCTCTCAAGGTCATAGAACTGGAAAAAGGGAGGGAGAAAGCAGTTGAACTCAGTTAATGATGACTCCTGAGGGTCAACCCTACAATGGCAATTGTTGGATGTTGAGGTAAACAACAGGCATCAATGGGATGAATTAACTGAAGAACTTCTCCAGTGTCAGGAGAATAGGTCCTTTGGCTCAAGACACACTTTCCAAACAGGTTTCACATGGAGATGAACAGACCATGGTCTGGAAATGTGAGGTCTGAAGCTCACAGAATGGGTAGTAGAACAGTAAAATTTCTGATATCGAAGACGCGTCAGCTGGTTTTGGAAAAAGTCATACCATGACCTATAAGAGTGTGTAAGAAAGCATATTGGAAAAGGATGCTTGTTTTTAAGAACAGACTTTATTTTTTAGAACAGTTTTAGATTTACAGAAAAAATGGAAAAGGTAGCACCCTACACCCAGATCCTCCTAGCATTAACACCTTAACATTAGTCTGGTACATTTGTTACAATTAATGCACCAGTGTTGATGCGTTACTATCAGCTAAAGTCCATAATCTATTCAGATTTTTAAAGTTCGCTCCGCGGCATGTGGGATCTTCCCAGACCAGGGCACGAACCCACGTCCCCTGCATCGGCAGGCGGACTCTCAACCACTGCACCACCAGGGAAGCCCCAGATTTTTAAAGTTTTTACCCAATGTCTTTTTTTTTTTTTTTCCTGTTTGAGGATCCCATTTAGGATTCCACATCACATTTAGTTGTCATGTCTTTTCTGACTCCTCTTGACTGTGACAGTTTCTCAGACTTCCCTTGTTTTTGGAGAATTGACAGTATTGAGGAATCCCGGTCACGTTTTTCGTAGGCTGCTCTTCTACTGGAAATATTTGTCTGATGTTTTTGTAATGGTTAGGTGGGGGTTACGGGTTTTGAGGAGGTAGCTCTCAGAAGTAAAATGCCATTTTTATCACATCACATCAAGAGTACATACTGTCAACAGGATTTATCACTGTTGATGTCGACCTTGACCACCTGGCTCAGGCAGTGTTTGTCAGGTTGCTCCACTGTGAAGTTATTCTTTTCCCCCTTTCCGTATTGCCCTCTTTGGAAGGAAATCACTCTGTGTAGCCTCCACCTAAGGAGTAGACAGTTATGCTCTGCTGTACAAATGATTCAGAGTTCTTCTGCCCAGATTTGTCTGTTCTCCCTTATTTATTGATTTATTCAATCATATCAGTATGGAGTCACAGCTATTTATTTTATTTATACTTTGAGTTATAATTCAATACTAATTAATTTTGTCATTCAAATTGGTGCAGCTTTGGCCAGTGGGAGCTCTTTGAGTTGGCTCCCTTGCCCATTGATGTACCCCATCAATGTAGTTTTTTTTTTTTTCCTCTTTCTTTGAGCACTTGCTTACTTCTGGTACTACAAGATGCTCTAGACTCATTTTGTATATTTCTTTTCTTTTTTTTTTTTTATTTGCGGTACGCGGGCCTCTCACTGCTGTGGCCCCTCCCGCCGCGGAGCACAGGCTCCGGACGTGCAGGCTCAGCGGCCATGGCCCACGGGCCCAGCCGCTCCGCGGCACGCAGGATCTTCCTGGACCGGGGCACGAACCCACGTCCCCTGCATCGGCAGGCGGACTCCCAACCACCGCGCCACCAGGGAAGCCCATTTTGTGTATTTCTTGCCCCAATCTTAGAATCAGCCATTTCTCCATGGAGCCCTGGTTCCTTTCTGGAGAGTGGTGTTAGAAACCAATATCTGGGTGCCAGGTGTGCCCATTGCTAGTGGGTGGCATTTCTTTTAGCCCTTCTCAGCTGACAGAAAAAAGAAATATATGTGTGTATATATGTCTATTTACTAACCCATTTGTATGATTCTATCTATAAATATTTCTATATGTAAACATATATATCTATATTTCACTAAACATGAGTTCATACTGATATCTCCAGAATCCATTATGTTTTATAATGTGATTTGAAATAGTGGTGTGTCACTATGTTGATAACCATAATTATCGCTGCCACTTACTTTGTGCTTATTATGTGCTAAGTACTTTCTAAGTGTTTAACGAGCATTATCTCCTTTAAGCTGCGTGACAGCCCCAGACCCTGGTTTCTCCCCTCAACCCCATTTTACCAACGATATGGGAGGCACAGAGAAGCTAAGATCTTGATCAAAGTCTCCCATTGTAGTAAGTGGTAAAGTTGGTGTCCAACCCTGACTCAATTGCGTCAAGCGTTAAAATCATCTACGTCTTGCATTAAAGAGAATTTATATACAACTGAAAAAAAAAAGAAACATTACCTTATACTTTTGACTGATTGATATAGTATTATATTTCAGAGACATTTAACTTAAATGTCATGATTTCCTTTGAAGCTAATACAATATTTTGGATCTCAGACATTTTCTGCTTGAGGCTCTGTTATCTCTAATGACCAGCGGATAAAAGAGCTCAGGCGCATCTACCCAGCCACCCTGCTGGGCTATTCTCAGTGCCTCCCTCCAGCTGGCCCCTCCATCTGAGGCAGCTCAGATCCCAGAGGGCCAAAGGAAGATGGAAAGGAAGTGTGGGTGGAGGGAGGGGCCGGGCAGCCATGGTGCTCTGACCCCCAGGTGTTCCTGGTGTCAATCTGGTCTGACCTGCTGGGCATCTTCAGTGGGGAGTCTTGGCCAGGAGTCTTCCCCGACCCTCAGTGTGGCCAGAGGGCAGCCAAAGGTCCCTCCTGCTTTTCCTCACTAAAGGCTCCCTCTTCTCAGGCTCAAGGCCACCTCATTCTACCTCCTCCAGGAAGCCTTCCCTGTCTGCCCCACCCTCAATGATGTCCATGTTCCCTGAAATTCCACACCTAGACTAAGGGTCTCAAACTAGTGGCCCTCAGACATGTTTTCTTTAACCTGCACAGTGTTTTCTAAAATTTTGATGTGGTAGCTAGCATCGAAGAGCAAGAGATTCACAGAAATATGTGGACACCCAGCCTCTCTTACAGATGTTGAAAGACTGGCAGTCCTGAGCTCACATCCCCACCAGCTGGTTCAGCCCCATGCCGGGTGCATAGTAGGTTCTTGGCCTCTGTTGGCAGCATGAATGGGCCAAATGCACTCAGCTTGGAACCCTGGCTTTGGAGGCAGACAGGACTGATTTTCAGTGCCAGCCCTGCCCTTTCCTGGCTATGGAACCTGGGAAAAAACGTTTCTTCTCACTCAGCCTCAGTTTTCTCATCTGGAGAATGGGCTTAAAATAAACCCTCATGGGGTGGTTGTGATGCTGAAGTGAGCTAACACATGGGGTGGGCTTAGGCCAGGATAGACTCTCAGGGAGCCTGGATAAAGAGTTCCCTTTCTTCCTTGAGTTCCTCCTCTGTTTGCTTTGCTTCCGGCACTTCTCATTTCCTAACGACCCCACTATCCATCTGTTCATCTGCAAACGCCTACTGTGTGCCAGACACATGTGAGACCTGGTTGCCGCCCTCACAGAACTCCTCTTCCTGGTCCAGCTGAGGAGAGAGCCGTTTCACGTTCACATTCATGTACTTATTCATTCACCTGTACAACAAATGTTTATTGAATGCCTACTGTGTGCCAGGAGTTGTTCAGAACACAGAGGATACAGCAGTGAATGCAACAGACAAAAGTCCCTGCCATCATGGAGCTGGCGTTCTAGTGTAGCTCAGGGACCATAAGCCAATATAGTATCAGGTAGCATCAAGTTCTGTAAAGAACAGTAGGTGTGATGGAGGTGCTGTTGTAAGCAGGGAGGGAGTAAGCCTGTGGCTGGCTCTCTGACATAAGAGCATTTCAGACAGAGGGAACAGGAAGTGCAAAGGCCCTGGGGCAGGCACAGGCCTGGGGTGTTTGAGGGGCAGTGAGAAGCCAGTATGACTGAAGGAAAGTGAGTTAGATATTTCCGTAATGTTAGAATTCCTCTCCTCCTTCTCTTCCTCCTTTCCTTCCCCTCCTCCTCGCTCATTTTTTTTCCTTTTTAATAATGAGTCTCAGTTTTAATAATGAGTTTGAATAATGAGTCTCTTAGTAATCCAAATACACAATAATTTATAAAAATAGAAATAATATCTGGGAAGCCCTTGGCATGTTGGTGTGCAGGAACAGTGACTGCTATTATTATCAATTCTTCTCATTTCTGGTAGGAATGAATCACTTACTTCTAAAGTTTCCTAAAGAGGCAATGGACCCTTGAGCCCTTATCCCACTGTGGCATGCCTTTCTTCTTCTTTTATTTTCCTAGCTTCATTGAGATATAATTGACATAACACTGTGTAAATTTAAGGTGAGCCATGTGTTGATTGAATATACTTACATATCTCAAAATGATTGCCACCAGAGGCTTAGCTAACACCTCCAGTGGAGAGCCTTTCTTCTGCCCCATCATTCTTTTTTTTTTTTTCCTTTTTGGTCATGCTGCCTGCCATGGGGGATCTTAGTTCTCCAACCAGGGATTGAAGCCAAGCCTCCTGAAGTGGAAGCGCGGGGTCCAGGAAAGTCCCTGCACCATCATTCTGAGGGTTTCTGGAGGGTGAGCGTGGGGGGTGGGTGTATGTATGTCTGTGACAATGGCAGGTGCCTCTTCCTTCTGCTCCCCAATCCTCACCCTCTCCTCTTCTCTTCCATCTTCAAAGTCTTCAGCAGAAGGAAGGACCCAAATTTGGGAGGTCTTGCTTCAGGGACATTGAGAATGTTTGAGTTCTCTGGAGTTTGTGATATGGGTGGAGGTTGGGGGGAGGAGCCGTTCGTTGCGTCAGAGAAGTCGGCGGCGGGGTTCGCAGCGTGCTTGAGGGTGGGTCTCAAGATAGTGCCCTGGTCTCACCTGTGCTCCTCTCACTGTCTTCAGGGCAGAGCTTCTGGGCTGCTTCCCATCTCCCCACCTCCCCGACTCTGCCCAGTCCACGCCCTCATCTCCTGCCCTGACCATTGTGGTCACCCCCTCCCTGGGTACCCTGCTTCTGCCCTGGGCCCCTCAGCTGGTTCTCTGCATGCAGCCAGAGGATCCCCTTGGAACTAAGTCAGACCATGTCCCTCCCCTGCTCAGAGCCCTCCTAGGGTCCCACCTTGCTCAGAAGCTCTACGAGGTCCTGTGAGGCCTGGTGTGAGTGGACCCCATCACCACTCTGAGCTCGCCTCCCCGCAACCCCCATCCCCACCTTGCCCCATGGACTCCAGCGCACTGGCCTCCTTGCTGCTCCATGAAGGACTCCCGCTCTGGTTCTCTGACTGCTGTACCCTCCGCATACACACATTTGTTTCTCCCTCTCTCTCCGGGGGTCAGCTGGCCCCCAGCAGCCTGCCCTGCCCTTCAACAGTGGGACCTCTTGTGACACCTGGTCACGGCTCCCTGACTCCACCCTCCAAGCCCTTTATCTCTGTTTGGAGAAGCACATCCAAGGGTCTGCTCACTTGAAGGTACCTGTGTCCCCTCAGGGTGTCAGCTCCAGGAAGGGCGGGCTGCGTCTGGGGGCTGTACCCCAGTGCCTGGGACAGTGCAGGCGTGCAGCATACAGTAGGTGCTCAGTGTGTACTTGGCGAATGAATGAGCGTTAGTGCTTTAAAATCAGACCTTGGGATCTTTGCAAGGTTCTTAAAATTCCAGCAGTGGAGAGTTCAAGACTCAGAGGCTCTGGGGTCCATCTACTCCTCCCACACCCGCCGGTTGGCCTGGCTCTGTTTGCTTCTCTCTTGGTCTCTCTCTCTCTGTCTGTCTCCTGTCTCTGTGTCTTCCTCTTTGTCTCTCTGTCTCAGTGTCTGTCTGTCTCTGTCCCGCTCCCCTCCCTCTCACTGTCTCTCCCCTCTCTTTGTCTCTCTGTGGGTTTTCATCTCTCTCTTCCTCTGTATCTGTCTCTCTCTTCTATCTGCCTCTTCTCTCCTCTTCCCTCTCCTCTCCCTCTTCCCTCCTCTTTCTCTCTCCTCTCTATTTCTCTCTCTGTTTATCTCTGTCCTTTGTCAGTCTGTCTCTCTTTCTGTATCTCTCTCTCTCTTCTCTGTCATCCCCTTCCCCTAGCCTCCGCGGGCAGCAGGCCAGCTCCTGCTGTAGATTGCTTTTCTGCCTTTCCAGCTGCCATCTGCTCCACCGAGGGGCCCCCTCCAAGTGTGACAAAGTTGGTCTGTCCTGTGGTCCTGCGAGGAGCAGGGAGGGAGACAGGGAGGCTGGTGCTGGGCGTGGAAGCTCTCAGCAGCCATCTCGTGGTGTGACTTGTCAAAGTCCATAACCTCTCCGCTCTCTGGGCCCTGTTTTCCTTGTCTCTACAAAGAGAATAACCATTTCTGGGACTTCCTTTATTTCTCTTCCAAATCTGCTTAGTATTTTATTGGCTTGTGGTGATGCTCAGAGAAGTTTCTGGGTCAGGGTTCTTCACCAATGCAACCTCCACGGCATCAGGAGCAGTCCTTTGTCAGGAGCTGACCATGTGTGGGACCAGGCTGGGCATGTTCCCTGGCTTAGGCCACTGTCTGTCCTGGGCTCAGCACGCAGGGCACTTTCTGCCCAGCCAGGCCTCCTTTCAGAAAATTGAACTCACTAGGCTGCCTCCAGTCTCAGGGCCTTGGCAGTTTCATCTGTTCGGGGTGCTCTTCCTTTTATCCTTGGCCTAGTTAAACGCCTACTCCTTGTTCTGATTCTGGCTCAAACACCACCTCCTCCAGGAAGCCCTCCCTGATGACACCCCACAAACCAGTTCACCCTGTTAACTACTTTCCGTCACTTAGCACAGTTGTAATTACTTTATTTGCTCTCAGCCCCCACAGGGCTCCCCATCCCATCATTCGAGCTTAAATCCCCCCCACCCTCTGCACTCGGAGGGAAGTTGGGAGGCCCAGGCCCATGAGTCAGCGAAGTTCTCCTTCCTCTCTTGGCACTTTCTCTGGCGAGATTGGGAGCTGGCTTCCTCCAAGGGGGATTAAATTCAAGGGTACATATGTAGAGGGGAGGTGGGCAGGGCCTCTCCCCAGCTGCTGGACCAGTCATTCAGCACCAGACAGCTTTTCTCCATCTTCATCTCCATGACAACCCTTCCCTGCCTGAGCCACCATTCACATGCTTTCCTGTTCCCCCTGCCCCACCCAGAGAAGCCAGAGGGAGCTTTTCACAACCCAAATCTAACCTCCAATCGGCCTTGCTACAAGCTCGTCCATGACTCCCTATTACTCTCATAATAAAGTCTGGCCTCCTCAGTTGGGCTACAAGCCCTCTGTGCCCTGATCTTGCCTCTTTTCCTTCACACACCAGCAACACCCAGCTCCTCGTAGCTCCCTGCCTCAAGGTCTTTGCACTTGCAGTTCCAGCTGGTCTGAACACTGTTCCCCCAAATGGATGAAAACTGCAAGGCTCGCTCCCTCTCTCGCCTCCTTCAGGTCTTTGCCCAAATGTCGCCTTCCCAGCCAGGCCTTCCCTGACTGCCCAATTTAAAATTTTGACATCCCTACCACCCCTTCTCCCCTTTCCTCCTTTATTTCTCCCCATAACCTTGACACCTGGAAATAGGCCACACAGGTTACTGATTCATCTTGTTTCTTGCCTGTCTCTTCCACTAGAATGCCAGCTCCCCCAGGGCAGGTCCCTTGGTCAGTATTGTTCACTGCTGTATCCCCAGCAAGGAGTGGGCCCAGGGCTGTGTGGCTTTGGGGTCAGACAGTCCTGGTTTGGAGTTCTGGCTCAGTCACTTCCTGGCTTTCTCCTTTCTGGGCCTCAATTTTCTCAGCTGAAAAATGAGAGAAAACTTAGAATTGGAGTAAGGATGAAATAAAATCCTATGTGTAAAAAAAAGGAGGAAAATGAAGAACCAAAATGAAAACTCATTTTTCATCATTTTGGAGAAATGGGTGAGTCCATTCTGGTCTGGCCACACCATGGACTGTTACGTAGCCATTAAAAAGAATGGCTCACAGTTTTCCTAGGTGCCTTGTGTGGTTAATCTTTTCTGTTTGTTTTTAACATTCTTAATTGCACAGGTTTGTTTTTTTTTCCTCTAGGGTTTAAAAAAATTTTTTTTTCCCCTAGGGTTTATTTTTAACTGAAAGAAATTCAAGGAAAATACAGTGTGTATAGTATTCTACCTTTGTTCTAAAAGGGAGGACTGTATACATTCATATTTTTTATAGTTAAAAAAATTAAGATGAAATTCACAAAACATAAAAGTAATCATTTTAATGAATCATTCTTAGTTAACGATTTTAAAGTGTTCAATTCAGTGACATTTAGTACTTTCACTGTGTTGTGCAACCATCACTTCTGTGTAGCTCCAAAATATTTTCATCACCCCCACAGGAGACCCCTACCCATTAAACAAGGCACTCCTTCTCCCAGCTTCCTCCCAGTCCCTGGCAACGACTAATCTGCTTTCTGTCTCTATGGGTTTATCTATTCTGGAAATTATATAAATGGAATCATATAATACATGACCTTTTGTGTCTGGCTTTTCAATTAGCATAATTTTTTCGAGGTGTCAGTACTTCATTCCTTTTCATGGCTGAATAATGTTCTATTGTGTGGATGCACACATTGTGTTTATCCATTCATCTGTTGATGGACATTTAGGTGTTTTCAACCTTTTGGCAATTATGAACAACGCCGCTATGAATACCGGAGCACAAGTTCTTGTTTGGTGGGGGTATTCTTGAATGAGAAAAGCAAGATGCTGAAAAGAGTGTACAATGTGATCCTGATTTGTAAGATAAATGACAGATAAAGAAATCCCTAGTCCAAGCAGAGTCTGCATGAGATTTTCATGCTTACAGAGAAATATGCAGGAACCCATTCTCAACTGTCAACATAGGGAGCGAGAAGGCTTTTGCAGAGAAGGAAAAGCAAGAAAAAAAAAAAAAAAAGAAGGCCAGACGCCAAACCAAAACAGTGCACACAAAATAATTCCATTTAGGCATGTGTGACAAGTTACACATTGAGTCATTGTGTATGTTGGTATTAAAAAAAAAAAAAAACCAATAAAAAAAAAAGAAACCCAAAGTATTCTCTGCAAAAAGGTTGGACAGGGGCCTGGTGAGATGAGAAACTGAAGAGAAGAGGGTACCCCCAAGAGTCTGTTTGCCAGAGTGTGTCCCTCTGCCCCTGCCCTGCCACCAATTGCAAGGTCCCTTAGGAGCCGGATTCCCTCAGTGCTGCCCATTCTCTGGCTGGGACCTGCAGCTCCTTGGGAGGGGTGCAGTGGTCCTGCTTGGGGGCCCCTCAGCAGTGATCCCCCATGTGGTTCCCATTTCCTGAAGGGAGGTACAAGCCAAGGGGAAAGTGGGAAGGGACCCAGAAGGAGAGAGAAGTGGATGAGTGTGGACCCTGTGACCTCCACTGACCTCAGGGCACACACCCAGTATTCCGGATGGGCTGGGCCTCCTGGCTGCTGAGCTTGCTTTCTCTCTGCTGTCTTGTTCTTTCTTTAGAAAATATTTCAACCACCCAGAATATCATGAGAGATAGTATAAGAGCCCCAGGTCCCCATCACCTGGCTTTGTCAGATCTTAGCATTGTGCCATATTTCCTTCAGATCTGTAACAGTCAGGGTCTGGCAGGAAGCAGACCCCTCTCAAATGGAGCACCCCGGGGAGGGTTTAATAAAGAGACTCTTTTCCAGGGTGTGGGGCAGGGTTAAGGGAACTAGTAGGGAAAGGTACAGAGTGGGGCTGGCCTCAGCGGGGAGCTGATGTTTGCAGGGATGGGCCGCACAGAGAGGGCCCCTGGCAGGAGCTGAGACCTTTAGGAAGGACACCCTGCAGGGAGGGAGCTGTCCCCACTCCCCTCTCGCCCTCTTCTCTGGGTCTCTGGTGGTTCCTCCATTCAGCGAACCCCATAGGAAGCTGAGAGCCAGGTTGGTGGCATTCATGCAGGTCAGCTTCCCTGGCACAGATTAAGGTGGGGAAGGCGTCGATCTGGAGGGAACAAAAGAGGGCACATGCATCAATTTACACCCCCCTCCCGGCCAGTGGTCGGCTTGAGTCTGTGGTAGCCCCTGGTGTTGCTCTGATTTCAGTTCTGGCCCTTGGGATGTGGGTGATGTGGTTTGGGCTGGGGGGGTGGTCCTCACACTGTCTTAGTTCCCTTTTTGCAGCTGCTATGTACCTGCTGGTCACCTTTGTCATTTTCAAGCTCTGGTTTTTAAGTACCTGTTAATCGAGCACGTAACCTGCTAAGTGTTTCACACAGCTGATAGCCTGAATCCTCTCCCCACCTTGTTTTATAGCTCAGCAAAGCAAGTTTCGGAGAGGAAAAAGGTTTTGTGCAAGGCAGGGCCCGGAGCTGGCCTTGAACTTGGAGCAGTTGTTGGGAAAATCCTAGCCCTTAGCCATGACATCCTCTGCCCCATGGTTCAGGTTTCTTCCATCTCTACTCTGTGGAGTTCCCAGGAGAGCTTCCTACTGACGGGATGTAATGCCCCCAGAAGCCTCCAGCTGAGGGTCCAGGATACCCAGGCTCCCTCTTGGGAAAGGGTCCTGATTCAGCCTGACCTGGGCTCTGTCACTTCCATCTGCATCAACTTGAGGGACAGTTTGACTCTCCAAGGCTCAGCTTCTCCATCTGGAAAATGGGCACAGTGTGAGCCCCTCCATGCAGGGAAGTTGTGAAGGTTTGGTGAAGTGACATGCAGGAAGCCTGGGACCGGGCACACAGGAGGCCGCCCACTGGGCCCTTCTGGGTTTCTCATTTCCCCTGAGACACCTCTTGGGGGCCGGATCCCCAGGTGGAGGAAGGATGAGGCCCAGCCCTCGGGGCCTGGGGGGCCTGGTCCCAGGACAATGCAGAGCATTGTGTTCATGCCAGCCCGGGTTTGGGGCTAGACAAATAGGAGAGTAATCTGGCCAGGACTCAGACAAAGACCTGGGGGCTTGTCGGCCGAGGGGCATCAGGTTACCCTTGATGGGCTGCAGCCACACAGTCGGCTCCCCCAGTATCTCGTGGGGGTGTTTGCTTTTTCCCAAAGATTATAATTAAATGAGCGATCAGGGCCCCTGGCTGAGGCCTTGGCAGGAGGGTTTCATTACAGGAAGGACTGCAGGTATGGGGGGTTCCAGGCCTGAGGGGGCGTGTTGCTATGATAGTAATAATGAGAGCAGTAATAATCACCGCCAGCCTGTGAGTGTTTCCCGCTGGCTGGGCCCCAGGTGAACAAGTCTGTTTGTGCCTCACTTCTCTCTGCAGCCCTGAGAGGCAGGTCCCGTGTCATAAATGGGCAAATTGAGGCTCAGAGACACTGTAGTCCCCACCCCCACCCCGAGGCTGTTCCCATCATCCCTTCAGTAGAGTGTGGGTGAGGTGGTGCAGCGTCTGGAATCACAGAGGTCTCCTCGCTTCCTCACCTCTGTTTTCTCTTCTGGAAAGTGTGGATAACCTGACCTCACTGAGTCGTTGTGAAATTGAGTGAGCACACAGGGAGGACTCAGAAAATGCCCATTCTCTTCCTTCCTTTTTACCAGAATGAATAAGGGCCAGGCTCTGCCTTTAGGGAGTTTGTACCAGGAACTCCCTGTCCCTCACCCATCACCTCTTTTCGATGTGTAAAGGCCTTCAGGGGGCCTGCAGGGAGTGAGTGGAGGCTGTATTTGGGGTGATTTCTGCTAGGGGGAGATGGTAAGAGTGGGGTCTGGGCAGAAGGAAGAGCCAGATCAAAGGTCTGGAGGCTGGAGAGACTGTCTAGGGAACAGTGCTGTGACTGAGTTAGACTGTGGGGTTTGAATTTCAGCTTTATCACATCTTTGCTGTGTGACTTCTGGCAGGCCACTGGACCTCTCTGGTCTCAGGCTCTTACCTGTAGAATGGGTGTGTGAGAAGAAAACCTTCCTCAGAGTGCTAGTGTAAAGAGAACAGTGCCCAGCTCTTCCACATTATGTGCCACATAAGATAATACTTAATAGATGTTATTTTTATTCATAACCACTTCCTCCAGGAAGCCCACCCTGACCTCCTCTGGCTCCTGAAGCCACCGGGGCTTCCTCTATCAAAGAATGTTGCCTCTTCCACATGCCAATTTCCCACTCCAACCTGGGCCCTCTGACTGGGACCCCCATGAGGGCTGCATCCCCGGAACTCAGCAAGAACCCAGCACAGAGCAGCCATGGGGGCCAGGTGCTGGGTGAACGGCATCACTGAGCACCTATTACGAGCCAAGTCCTTCACACACAAGTCCTGCATTTAACATCTTTCTTCTGGAATGTTGGCTTTGCCAAGATCGGCACAAAATAGGCACTCCAGAAATATGTGATGGAATTGTTGAGATGAACTGGTACTCAGAGGAAAGAAGGCTTTCTGAGGATGGGGCCTTAGCATGTTGAGCTCATGAGAGAATAATAAGAAGAAAATAATAATAATAATTGTTATTATTTATTATGCTCTGGGCTCCATGCTGAGTTGTTTCAGTTCATCTTCCCAGCAGGTTAGTGCTATTCTTGTTTCCATCTCACACACAGATGGGGGAACTGAGGCAAGAGTTGGGATACCCCAAGTCACACAGCCAGTGAGTGGTAGAGCCAGGATTAAACCAAGGCTCTTTGACTGAGGAGCCTGTCCTGAGTCTGTTACAACACACCTACCGCTACCTAGAAGGGAAGTGCTGTTACTCTACCCATTTTGCAGATGAGGAAACAGAGGCTCTGAGAGGCAAAAGGGCTGGCCCATGTCTGGAAGCAGAGATGGTGGCCAAGCCGGAGATGTCCGAGGGAGGGCCCCAGCCTCCCAGGTTGGTACTCTGAGGGAGGGGTAACTGTTGCCTGCCTGTTAGTATTTCTGGCCAAGACCCCAGCCTCTGTTTACTGAGCCCAACACCCAGGAGCTGCCTCTTCCGCCTGTCTGGGAGTCTCGGGTGCCTTCACAATAGGATTCTCTGTCTCTGCAGCTGGTTTTCATTCAAGCCCTTTGTGCTGAAAATTTTAAAAATGAAAGGAAAGTTTGGCTCCGCCCCTCTCCTTTGCTCCCTGGGGAGAGAGGATCTCAGCCTTTTCTTTCCCTCATTCTGGGACCCAGAGATGTCCACATCTGTCCACGGTCACACAGCAGGGTTGGAGCCAGGACCCTGGCCTTGGACTCCTCATCCAGGGCTCTGCTCACCGTCCCCACCCCCCAGCTTCAGGGCCAGTCACCCCCCTCCTCACCCCTGCATTTACTCTTCCTGACTGTCTTCTAGGCTTGCGGGGAGCAGAGGAATGGGGACTAATGTTCCCTGAGGCTCACTACATGCTGGGCACCCTGCCATCCTCAAAGTCACAGGCTCCTCACTGCAGTGCAGTAAGCTCCTGTCACCCCACTGAACAAAGGAGGAAACTGAGGCTGAGAGAGGTGGAGTGCCTAAGGTCCCAAGCTGGGAAATGGCAGAGCTGGGATTTGAACTCATGCTCCCACGGCAGAGGTGCTGCCACATCTGGCACCCTCATTTGGGCCCTGTAGGGAGGTCCCAGCCCTGGGGCTGGTGGGGGATCCTAGAGGGAAGTGGGAGCCTGGGCAGGGCTAGGGCCCTGGAGCTGAGCCAGACAGGAGCAGTGGGTCCTCAGGCATGGTGGTGGCCCTGGGTGGGGCGTCAGCTGGAGCCAGGGCTGCAGGGAGAGGCAGCAGGCGGGCCAGGAGACTCCCTCCCCTTCCTCTAGCTCCTGATCAGGGCCTGGGGTCACTCCAGGCACCTCAGCACCCAAACCTGGACAGACCCAGGGCTCCAGCAGGAGACAGGACACAGGAGGCAGGGCCAGCCCCGTGCAACCATAATGGCTGATGGTGATACTTCCTGTTGACTGAGCACGAACTATAGGCCAGGCTCTGTGCCAAGGCCCTTCCTGGGTCTTCACAACCAGCCTAGGAGGTGGGACTGTGATTAATGCCCTTTTACAAGTGTGGAAAGTGAGGCCTAGAGAGGCCCTCAACCCTTGCCTGGGCCCACATGGGGACAAGGAACTCTGGAAAGTGGGGCCCTCAGAGAGTGAGCTGCCTGTCCCAGGAGGCATGCAAGCAGAGCTGGAGGGAACTCAGTGGGGTCAGTGGAGACGTGCTGGGAGTTAGGGCTCACTGAGGGCAGTTCACTGAGCATGGGGCCAGGGAAGCTACAGGTTGGGGGGTGAATGAGGCCTCGGCCTGTTGTGGGGATTAAGCAAATTAATAGGTGCTCTGGATTAGAAATGTGCCTGGTATAGAGTAGGTGCTCAATGAATGAGAGCACCCTTCATAGAGCACCTACTGTTTGCAGAAATAGTAACTCACACTTATGGAGACTGCCATGTACCCAGGCCCTGTGCCTGGATGTTTTTGAGAGTTCACTATGTTGCAGCCACATTGCTGAGTGCTCATGGATTTTTGAGACTCATGACACCACAAATGGACACCTGCTGTTCTTATCTCTATCGGCAGATGAGGACACGCGTGGGAGACAATCAGCATGGCTGGCTGCATGAGCCAGTGTTTCTCTGCTGTGTGGCCTTGGGCAGCCGCTAAGTTCCCTGGGCCTCAGTTTCCCCATCTGTAGCATTAGATGTGTCTACCCATGGCATCCTAGAGTTCTAGAATGAGGCTTTAAGTGTCATCCTGGGTGAGGGTTTAAGCATCTGCAAGGCTACTTTTTTTCTCCCAGGAACTTGCTGCCCCAAATGAAATCCTCTAAAAGACTCTTTTAAGGCCTTCTCACCCCTCCCCCTCTCCATTTTCTCCCATCTCAGAGTTCCTTCCCATTTTTCTCTTTTCCCAGTTAGGCCTTCTTCCATGCCTGGAAGAGTAAAGACATGTAATTAAATCTTATAACAGGAGTCTGGATGTGGGGCTGTTCCAGGATCAGTTAGCTGGGCTCTAGGTGGACTTCTCTTTCCTTCTCTTTTCCTCATGGGCCCCAGTGGCTGCTCTGGTACCAGACATCACATCCCACATGACCACATCCTAACCAGGAAGGGAAGGGGGGCTGGGCAGGAAAGGGTTCTTTCTCATCTAGAATCTCACTTCTTTATCAAATAGGAAAATATTTTCTAAATGTCCCAGTAGACTTCCCCTGGAGTCCCATGTGACAGTGGAGTCATATGTTTACCTATAAAGCAGAAAGGAATTCCCATGGCTGACTTGGACCAATCAGGACACAGCCTCTCCATCTGTCCCAGAGAAGTTTGGGCTCTGAAGGTGATGGGGGCTCATCTGGGCCAGCCACCAGTTCCAGTCTCACTGACATCCCACATCTAGGCTGCACAGGTGGGCTTGGGTTTGCTGGGACTTCTCTCACTTGTCCCCCTGGGCCACTGCCCACACCTTGAGCACTGTCTTGCCAGAACCAGAGGCTGGTCTCTCTGGTTCTCCTCTGTCCTCCCTACCCGTTCTTTCTCAGGCCTCACAAATGGCCCTTGAGGTGGGGTGGAGCCCTCTCCTGCCTTCATCTGACCCCAAGCCTGGCGAGCTCAGTCACACAGCATCCCTCTTCCTTTACAAGGGCTCCCCAGTCCCTGTCAGTGTGACCACTGGTGACCCAGGCCACACGGTCTGCCTGAGCCCAGCTTCTTCCTCTTCCCGGGTCTCTGTCTTGCTCAGTTTCCCAACTCAGAGACATGGATGTCACTTAACCTCCTGTGTCTTCCCTGGCTCAGAAAGTGGCACTGCCATCAATCCAGGGGATCAGGCCTCAGACCCTGGAGTTATTCTCAACTCCACCCTCTCTAACCCCACATCCAATCCATCAGCAAACCCCATCGGCTCTGCCTTCCGACTGTATCCAGACTCTGACCCGTCTCTCCCCTGCTCTGCCATCACCTGGTCCATCCTCCTCATTCCCCCCGCCCTGCTGCCACCTCCCAGAGGGATCCTGTTAGAACTTCAGTCAGCTCACCCACACCCTGCTCACAGCCCTCCCAGGGCTCCCACCTCCCTCCCTGCCCCACAAGCCCTGTAGGACGGCCCCTGCACCTGCACCCCCTCCCCTCCCACCTCCCCTCTGGCCACATTGACTTTCACGCCTCCTTAACACACCAAGCTTTTTCCATCTTTTTCCCGCCTTTGCCCTTGTCGTAGTTCACTCTGGAGCATTGGAACACCGTTCTGGATCTTTCTGTGACCTGCTCCTCTCCTCAGGCTCCTGAGAGGAACCTCCCAGGCCACCCCCCGCAGTAGCCCCTCTGTCTTTCTCTGTCCCTGACCCTGATTTATTTTTCTGTTGAGCATTTGTCATCCTCTCTCTCTCTCTCTCCATTTATTTGGTCATTTGTTCAGTGTTTTGTGCCCACCCTGACCCCACCCTGAAGGTGAGCTCTAGCAAGTGGGAACTGTGTCTTATTCACATGGGGCCTGGCACACAGCAGGTGCACAAAACACTGTGTTTGGCGACAGTATTGGCAGCTCCTCCCAGGGATGCAGCCCGTGGGGACATTGTCTGGGTGCCAAGGTAACTGCCGGCTGAGAGCTGATGGGTCCCTTTCAACCCAGGGGCGCGGCCTGGACCTGTGTGGGGGGCAGGTGGGGGAGGGTCCAGGAGGTGGGGAGAGGACCTCTGAGCCTCCATCTTGCCCAAAGCAAAGGGCAACAGAGCCCAGACCCTCATCGCAGCATCACGGAGCCTTTGGGAGCCTGGGAGGTGACACTTGGCAGGAATGGAATTTAGGAATTTTCAGTCCACCCTCAGTGCTCCCTTTGGAAACTTCTTGTCTGATCGTTTTCTTTTTTTTTTTTTCTTTTTCTTTTTTTCTGAGCTGCGGTACCCACTGTTCAAAGGAAGATCCCATGGCGGTCGCCCATATCACCCCAGGGCAAACTCTAAATCTGGCCCATCAGGTGGAAATCAACCATGGCCAAGTTCCCCTTGGGGATTCCACAGGAAGGACACAACCCTCCCCAACCGGGGTGGATGTACGGTCTCCATAAATTCAGCCTGCTGTCTTCCCAGCATCGGGTCCCACCCAGGGGGACGCCTGTCTTGTGTTTGGGGACTGCAGTGTGGGAAGAGGGCTGCGTCTGAGCAGACTCAGACTACGGGTGCACTGCCAACCCACATCTCCCCTCCCAGCGTATCTACCAGGCAATCAGTTCTTCTCTCTCCA
Source organism: Monodon monoceros (assembly GCF_005190385.1). Classification (NCBI taxonomy): domain Eukaryota; kingdom Metazoa; phylum Chordata; class Mammalia; order Artiodactyla; family Monodontidae; genus Monodon; species Monodon monoceros. Next base: position 11,205,576 of record NW_021703769.1, on the reverse strand, counting down.
AGACTTTTTATTTTTTGCTGAGCATGTGTAGTTGAATTCCTCTTAAAGTGCCTAACTTGTGACTGTCCTGAATACAACATAAGTAAAGGCAGGAGGTCTGTTCCGATTGATGTCAGGGATGGGAGACCTCCTGGCCTTGACCTCTGCTCCAGGGTGATCCCAAGGCCCATCCTAAGAATACCAGGCTCAGGGGAAGCCAGTCAGAAAGCCCACGATTGAGGTCCATCCCTTTGGTTTCTATCGAGGAAAGGAAGGCTCTGAGAGGTGAGGGAGGCAGTGCTTTGGGGAACAGGTTGGGGGTGGCTGAAACAACCATCTTGGAGGAGGGGGTCGGGGCAGAGCAGAGGTGGGGCTGGGCCCAAGGCCAGAGCAGGATGTGGTAGAGGGCATCTGGAGGGTGTGACTTGCCATTCATTCATGTAGAATCAATGGTGCTCCATTCATTCTACATTTGCCATTCATTCAGCAAATATTAATGAAGCACCTACTCTGTGCCAGGCGTTGGGGAGACAATGATCCCTGCCCACAGGGAGCTCATAGCCCAGTGTGGGAGATGGACATTAACTAAATCATCCTCAGAACTGTCCATTTGTGACTGACAAGTATGAGGTGATTTGAGGGCCTGTAATGGGGCAGGGGGGTTGACATGATTGGGGCAGTCAGGAAGCTGGAAGAGAACTGAACTGAGAACTGAGAACTGGAGAGCAAGCAGAGGCCAAGTAGATGAGAAAGGGAGAAACAAATGTTTCAGCAAGTGGGCACAGCATGTGCAAAGGCCCTGTGGTGGGAGAGAGCAGAGTGAATAAGTGAATCTAAAAGAGCATGTAGCTGGAGCCATAAGATGGGAGGGGAGTGGGGAGTGAGGAAGGCTGAGGGCTGGGCTGGACAGGCTCCATGGGGAGAGCAGCCTGCTCTTACACTGAGGGCAGTGGGGAGCCTTGGGAGGGTCTGAGCAGGGAGACAGTGTCAAGAGACACCTCTGCTCCCCTCTGCCTTCCCACCTGACTACTTATCATACCCTGGCTCAGCATCTTTCATGAATTTTTTCCTTGAATCTCCACCACCGACCAACTCCTGACAGTGCCAGGAATTGAGCCCACTTGCCAGATGAGGAAACTGAGTCTCTGGATCTTTTCATGGCCCCACCCACTTCCTCCTGCCCAGAGAAAAGAGGAACAGGGAACAGACACCCGATGGTCAGCTGGGAAGAGTCTGGGCTGGGAATGGGGAGGGTGGGGCCCTTAGAGGTCCACGCCTGGATGGGCAGGGGCCCTGCTTCCGTTTAACCACAGCCCTGTGACATGTCTCAAAAGGGAAGCAAAGGCTGCCTCTCCTCATCCTCTGTACCCTAGGGAGGGGGCTAGGGATGCCCTGGGGGAGGGCAGGAGCCTGGGTGAGTTCGCTGTCTCCTCCCACAGGCTGCAAGACTGGGTTCTTGGAGAACTTTGGGGTCAGCTAAACCCAGCCTGGTGACCTCAATCAAATCTTGTCACCTTGGCTTCCTCCTCTATAAAGAAAGGATCAGAACCTCTCCCCAGACTATTCTCAGGTTTAGCACACATTGGGGCCTCGCTGAATGGCTGGCCAATGGTTGTGTGTTAGAGGAGCTAAAGATGTTTTTCTTCCTGAAAAAAGTAGCCGATCAGACAAAGAACCCATGAATTTGACATTCAACAGATATTTTTTGAGCACTGTGTTCCAGGCCTTGTCCTGGGTGTTCCTGGGTGTTGCCGACATAGCAAAGAACAGACCGGACGTAAGTGCCTAGAGATGCCCCACCGTGCCTGGTCTGCGGCAGACATCACTAATCAATCATCTTCCCACTGAAATCAGAATTTTCCCCAGCGCTGTACACTCTCTGGGGGATGGCACTTGAGGGGGACCAACCTGTCATTCCCATGGAGGGACAGCGCATGCGGACTCGGAAGATCCCAGTGAGGACCCCCCTAGGTGATTTATGCTGTTTCCTCTCAGTCTATTTCAACAAATATCTATTGAGCACCTACTGTGTGCCAGGTGCTGGGGACACAGCAGTGACCAGGGTGGGCGCAATGCTTGCCCTCGTGAAGCTGGCATTCTGGTGAGGGAGATGGACAAATAAGTAAACAAATAAGTAGACACTTCCAGACATGGATAGGTGCTACAAAGACATAAGCAGAGGGGTGCAGTGGAGGGTGACAGGGGAGATCAAGGTGGCCCAGGGAGGTGGGGGGGGGCTCTGGGAGGAGGTGGCATTTATTGAGACCTGATTAATGAGATACAGCCACCAAGAGAAAATATGGAGGAACAGTGTTATAGGTGGAGGGAACGGCAAGGGTGAAGGCCTGGAGGTAGGAATCAGGTTGGCTTATTTAAGGAGTAGAAAGTATTCCTGGGTATTTCTGGGCAGCATGAGTGATGGGGAGAGAAGTGGGAGATGGTGTTGAAAAGGGAAGGGGCCAGACATCCAGGACTTGAAGGCCAGAGTCAGGCATCTGGATTTTATCCTAAATGTGATGGGCAGTCACTGGACGGTTGAAGCAGGGGAGTGACTTGGTTGGGGTTGTATTTTTGATCTCTCCAGCTGCCATGTGGAAAGGTTGTATAGGGGACAAAGGTGAAGCAGGGAGACCAGGTTGGAAACAACTGCAGATGTCCAGGCGAGTGTTGATGGTGTTTGGACCAAGGTAATGACAGTGAATACAGGGCTAGATGGCCAGGGCTGGCGGGAGGCCCAGGGCTCTGCATTTGGTTTCATTTTTCCTTTTTACACAATCCACCCCAGGGCTCTGGGTCACTGGACTTTCCCTAGCACGGCTGGTAGAGTCCACAGCAGGCTGTCGATCTGGCCTTTTCCTCCTCCTGGCCCCCTCCCTGCCCGGCCCTGGACCCCAACCCTCCTCTCCAAGTGTAAGCCCAGCCCCAGTTACTCTGTTAATGTCTCCCCCAGAGCCCAGACTTTGCCTGTGGTCCTCCCAGTATGCTGTTGCAGGGAGGGCCCCAAGGGTCTGGGCCGACAGAGGTAGATATGTTCTAGGATCCTTGATCGTAGAGAAATACTTGAAGATAGCTTGCCAGAGGGTAGCCTCTATCTAGGGAAAGTTTTCCTCTGATCCAGACTGTTGCTGAAATGGGGCAGCAGACATACTCTCCTTACTTACTCAGGCCTCAGGCGCTTGGATTGGCAGCGGCTGGAGAGCTGTATTGAGGAGGGTTCTGAGGCTGCATCTGGGCTCCTAGGAGGGAGAGTCATAATTGATTAGGAATCCCTATTGTGGGTCCAGGACAGAGGATAGGGGTCATGTTGGCCTCATCTTTGTGTCTTCAGCATGTAGTAGGTCCTCAGGCTTGCCCTCTCCCACTGTGCCCCTAAATCTTTGAGTATGATCGATGCTACTTGAAAACACCCTGTGGACTTGCTTTCCTCATCTGTGAAATGGGGCGGATGATGACAATGCCCCAGAGAGGCTGGGAGGCTTCCCTGCTCCCCAGAAGTGACCGGAAACAGAGGTGCTGAGAGCTGCGTTGTCCAAAGTCACGCACCTGGGAGATGGCAAGGCTGAGATTTGAACTCACGGCCCCTGAGTCAGGGAGGGCAGGCGGAACAGTTGGGCTGGGGAGGGGAAGATGCTGCCCAGATCTCTCTGTGACCCTGGACCCCACTTCTCCTTTCTGCTCAGTGGACTCAGCACACAGGAAACCTGGCTGGGGCCTTCCTTGCCCATCCTCTCTGCAGCCGGGTGGACACGGGGTCCTGGCGTCACCCGCCGCCACCCCGGGCCTCCCACTTCCTGTCTTGTGCAAGATGAGGCGTGCCCTGCGTGGAATGGGCAGGCGGCTCTGGCGGATGGGTGGACGGGTGAGTGGGGGCCTCTCAGGCAGGGTCACTGCCCGCAGTTACCGCTAGCAGGCCTGGCCTAGCCCCCGCCCCTTCCTCCTCCTCCTGTGTTTCCCCAAAGTTCAGGCAGCCTTGAGCAAGAGGCTGGGGGACCTGGGAAATTTGGGGAGGCCACCCAGCCAACATCTTGTCCCAACAGAGCAGGTCTGGGCTTGGGTCCTTATGGAGAGGGTCCCAAACGACCATGACAGCTATAATAATAATGGCTTGCATTTACTGAACGCCTGTGACACAGGCACCATCTCACTGGAACACAAATATTTATATAAGCACCTACTACTACTTGCATGTGCTGTTTTAAACCCTTTATATCTAGTGTCCCGTTGAATCCTCACAGAAACCTTGTGAGGTAGCTTTTTGTATTAATGACCCCCTTCTTCAGATGAGGAAACTGAGGCTCTGAGAGGTGGAGGGACTTGCCCATGGTCATGCAGCTCAGCTGCATCCCACTGAAAGTCGTTGTCTGTATCCTGGGGCCAGCACTCTTCTGGAGGTCGAGAGGTCCAGAAGGGAGGGGCATTTGGCCACTCTCCACCTGGGCAGCCCATGGCATGTGGGTGGCCTCTGTGGGCCTCAGTTTTCCCACCTGTACCAGCTCTGGTTTCTCAGCCTCATGTTTGTGGGTCAGAAGGTCTGGGGCAGTGCCAGGGTGGGCAGCGTGGGGAAGAAGGAGGACCAGAAGACACTTCTGGGATGGCTACAGTCCCACAGCCCCAGGTACTCACAGTGCCCACCTGGAAGGTCACACTTGTGGTCACCGTCCTCAGTCTCTCTGCCTGAGGGCTTCCTCTGGCTGCAGGAGTGCGGGCTGGAAGTGTTGAGGCCCTCACCAACGGAGGGGGGAACCGGTGAGTAAATACCCCGGCGTCCTCGCTCGGGGGATGTTCTGCTCCTTCTGCCACAGCTTCCTGGGGGCTGAGCCCACAGAGGCAACCTGCTCACCCCCCTTCCTTGTCTCACTTCCTCACTCCCTACTGATGTTTCTGGGATCATGTTTCTTGCATCCAAATCCTTGTCTTGGGTCAGTTTTGCCCACTTAAGCCGGCAGCTTTACCTCTCTGAGGTTAAGAGTCGTGACTCAGACAGACGTGAGTTTGAATCCTGGCACTGCCGCTGACCTTGCCTGTGACCTTGGGAACCTGCCCCCTCTCTCAGAACCTCAGTTACTCCATCTATGAAGCAGCAACTTAGGACCGGAGAACCAAGTGATGACGATATGGATAGGGGAGTGTGAGGTCATGGGGACCAGAGCCGAGTTTCCAGCTGCAGGGCCCACAGGTGATGCTAGGTGCCATTTCTGAAGGCTTCTGGGGTGGGATGAGTAGGCCGGGAAAGAGGGAAAAGGGAACAGCCTGGACAGAGGTGTGGAGGAAGGTCTGGCCGTGAGTCCCTCTCAGCCTTGTTTGGCTGGCAGGGGAGGTGGATGGGTGGGAAAGACAGACAACCTATTCCATCCCCTCCCTGCTGCCTCCTGGGATTCCAGGGAGCCTAGTGGGATGCTTAGAGCACAGCAAGGAACAGTGAGCTCACTTACTGTGGGGTGAGAGGTTGCGTTGGTTAAGGGAGCTGTATCTGCAGGGCTCTCATCAGGGAGACAGCTCTCATCCCGGGAGTCACAGATTCCAGGGCTACCTGTCCATGGGGTCTCTTCACCGATTCTGTGCTTGAGGCAGGGATGTGGGGGACTAGGTGCCCCCTTTTACCCTGGGTGGGTCCTCATGCCCAGAAGGGGCCCTTCCCTCCACCGCAAACCTGGGGTCCTCCGTGATGGCAACCGCAGCCACCTGGCTGCCCAGGCTCCAGACCCGGGTTTCCCTCTCCTGCCCCCATGGCTAGTACACCAGTGAGCTTGTCCAAATGTCCAAGGGTCCATCTCCAGTGCCCCACCCTGGTCCAGCACTGCCTTCTCCCGCTGGGACCTTTGCAGCTGCCTCCTTGTTGGTCTTCCTGCCTCCACTCTTGCCTCTTAAGCCAGAGGGATTCCCTTAGAACCCCAAACAGATCCTGTCCCTCCTCTGCTCAGAACGCTCCATGGCTCCTACTGCTCTCAGAGCAGATGCCAAAGTCCTTACAGCAACCCACAAGGCTCTGGGGGATCACCCCACCCCCTGCCACCTCCCAGCCCTCTCTAACTTTGCTCCCTCCCCCCCACCCCAGCCCACCTGCTCTCCCCAATTTTCTGCTCAGCTGTAACCACACTGACCTCCTCCTTGTGCCACAAACACACCAATTATGCTGCTGCCTCAGGGCCTTTGCACTTGCTCTTTCCTCTGGAATAGAGAACCCTCTTCCCCTTCTTCCCTCAGCTGTCACTGTGGCAACTACTCTTCTGCAGTCAGGCCTCAGCTCCAAAGTCATCCCTCGGAGAGGCCCTCCCTGGCTAGCCCCTCATTTCTATCACCTCATGCTCTTTTATTTTCTTCCTAGGACTTAGTGCTTATCCTAGAAGATTTCCCTGCTTGCTTATCTCATTTCTTGTCTGTTTGCTTCCACTGGAATGTCACCAACACTCAAGGGGGGACTTTTGTCTGTGTTGTTCATTGCTGTACACCCAGCCGCCAGCACAGTGCCTGTACAGAGCACGTGCCCAGTAAACACTTGTGAATGAATGATTTTTTGACAGATGAGGGGCTAAGGCCCAGAGAAAGAGCTAGGGGACTCACAGTCCAGTGCTCTTGCTCCTGACCCACCTTGGTCTCTGGAGCAGTTTGTTGCCAGTGCAGCCCCAGTGCATGCTAAGTTTGGGGGTCCTTGGTGCAGATCTCAGCCCCTGCCTGTCTTGTTTTGTCCTATGGGACTGTAGGCAAGTCAGTTTCCTCATCTGAAGGACGTGTCACGTGAAGGTCCCAGCAACACAGAATTGAGGTGTGTGGGATGGGATGGTGTGTGGTGAGGGCTTGGCACATAATAGGTGTTCAGTAAATAGGAGTGGGGTTGACTGTGGGGGAGGCTCTGGTTTGCAGTCCCCTCCCCCTCTGCTCCAGGGCCTGCAGTTACCACTTATCCTGGTCAGTGGGCTTGAGAGATTCCATGTGTGGGCAGGGCTGTGGCCAGGGTGCTCGCCTGGCCTCCCGGCAGGTCCCACGGGCACTATCCGGCCCAGGCTGACATTCCAGGCACATTTCCCAGCCCTAGGGCTGCGGCAGATCAGCACAGGCTGGGGGTGGGGGTCGTAGGCTAGACAAACCAGTCAGCCTCCCAGTTTGGGCCTCCAGTCTGCCAGCTTCCTGCTGGGTCTCCTGAGGTCCAGAGGGGTCTCCAAGTCCTTCCTTCTCTCTCCAGCTGCTACCATCACCTCTCATGCACACTGGCATAAGAGGCCTCCATTCCGTCCCTCCAGAAATTCCCTCTCCACACTAGCCAGAGGGGTCCCCCAAAACTATGGATCAGCCCACATTACTCCCTTGCTGAGTGGGATCCCCAACGCTCTGAGAGTCAACCTCAAGTTCTTCCCTTGGCTCACGAGGCCCTGTATCAGAGGGACCTCCTCTCCCTCCCCCCCTCCTCACTCACCCTTCCAGACATATTGGCTTCCCCTGTGTCTCTGAAATGACCCTAGCTCGTGCTGCCTCAGGGCCTTTGCACTGGCTGTCCCTCTGTCTGGAACACTTTTCTCCCAAGTGTCCACAGGCCCCCCTCCACCTCCCCTCCCCACCTAGTATTCCATGTCCCCATCCCTGCTTTATGTTTCCCTGGGGTGCTCATCACCTTCTGGCACACTGTAGATTTTTCTTATCCACAAGTGCAGGGATTTTTTTCTTTTTGGTTCTCTGTTGGATCTCCAGTGTCCAGCACAGTGTCTGGAACATAACTGGTGCTTGACAAACATTCGTTGAACAGCTCTATGAATTGTTGGCAGATAAGGACACTAAGGTCCCTCGGGGTAGGTGACCAGCCCAAGGCCATACAGCTAGTCCAAGATTAAGCCAGGAGAGGAACCCAGGTTCATCAGATCTTGGAGCCAGCATCTTGGAAACTGCTTCAGGAGAATAACAGACGGGATCCAGACCCTAGCAGTGGATCTTGATGATTCTGCCATCCCGCCAGCCCCAGGCTGGGCAGTACTTGGGCTGGTCCAGGAGTCTCGGCCTGCCTGCCCAGGCATTCCAGGCTCCAGCCCAGGTTCTGAGCTTTCTATTTTGAGCCTCCTAGTCCTGGGGACTGTGTGTTCCCAGCAGGCGGCGCGGGCCAGAGGCTGAGCCTGGGTGTGGCTGTCACCCTATCTGGGGCCTGGTGGTGGCGGGAGCTGGAGCTGGAGCCCCGTCAGGGAGCCCAAGGACCCAGATTCCTGGGTCTCTAACCTATTGGCTGCTGAGGCCTCTGAGGCAAGTCTTGTTCTCTGTCTGACTGTCCCCCATTCAAGCTCCTGCCCTGGTATCTTGCAGGGGTGGTACCGACTCATCCCACCTTGGATTAAACCCCTCTGATTGTCCCCAGGACTTTAGGGCCTATTTGAACTCTGGTTCTGCCCCTCTATAGCTGTGTGACCTTGGGTAGAGGAGATGGCACAGGGGAAAGAAGAGAAAGAAACTCCCAACAAGGGGACGGCATGTGCAAAGGCCTGGAAGTATGAACAGTGTGAAGGGTGCAGGGTGGTGGATGAGGGGTCACTCCACCTCTCTGAGCCCATTTCTTTATCTGGGAAATGAGCACAATAAGAGTACCTATCTCCTGGGATTGCTGAGGAGATTCAGTGTGATAAAATTGATGAAAGTGCCTTGCACCCAGGAAGTAACTCAATAATTAGCCCCCCACACTCAGGGGGCATTTTCTCCCCATGGCAATTCTCCCGTTGCCCTCCTTGCCACCTGGTACTTTTTTTTTTTTTTTTTTTTTGCGGTCCGCGGGCCTCTCACTGTTGTGGCCTCTCCCGTTGCGGAGCACAGGCTCCGGATGCGCAGGCTCAGCGGCCATGGCTCACGGGCCCAGCCGCTCCGCGGCATGTGGGATCTTCCCGGACCGGGGCACGAACCCGTGTCCCCTGCATCGGCAGGCGGACTCTCAACCACTGCGCCACCAGGGAAGCCCCCACTTGGTACTTTTGTATTAATTTGCATGTTGGTTGCTCAGCTGCCCTCCCATCTAGAACGTCAGCTCCACCAGGGCAGGGACTTTTGTTTGCCTTTTCGCTGCTGCATCCCCTGCAGTCCAGCACAGTATCTGGCAAACAGCAGGTGCTCAATAAATAAATGTTTGTTGAAAGAATTAATGAGTAAATAGTGACACACTGGGGAACACAGGCCCTGAGCTCTGAAAGTGTGTCCTCACCCCCCTTCCCTGGCCCAGGGAGGGGGGTACCTAGGATCCTCAGGTGCTTGTTGGTACCAGACAGCCCTGCTCTATCTGATCTAGTAGCCAGTGAAGCTATCCAAGTCAGCATCATCTTCATTTCACAGATGGGGAGAATGAGACTCAGAGAGGGGGAGTCATTGTCTAATGTCACACAGCGGTCATTGTCTGAGCCAGGATTCCAACCCAGGACTGTGTATGGGATGGATCATTTTTTCCCTGGAAAGAGTTAGTGGTAATGGGAGCATGGTGGGGCTGGGAGGAGGTCCCAGGGAGGGAGGAAGGGCTGGGAGGTGTGTCACCCCTCTCGAGTTCCATCTCTCTTTGTGTCTCTCTGTTTCTCTTTTCATCTCCCTGGATTCCTCTGTCTCTGTCTTTGTCCTGTCTCTCTCTGTGTGTTTCTCTCTCTCTGTCTCTCTCCCTCCCTTGTGTATTTGACCCACTGCCCAGGAGGGAGTGCGGGTAGCAGACTCCTGGTGTGGGGAGGACTGAGCTGAGGACCTAGAGCCAGACCCTGTTCCAGGCCCAGCGTGGGCCCCAGGGTCTTGGTTTCAGTCTCCAAATTTCAGAGTATAGAGAGCCCCAGGCTAAGTTTCAGAAGACCTGGGTTGGAACTTCAGCTTTGTCATAGCTCAGCTCTATGGCATTGGTCACTTAACCTCAGTTTCTGTAAAATGAGACTATTGACACACCTATTTCATTGAGTTTTGTTTTTTTTTTTAATTTATTTTAGTCTGCGTTGGGTCTTTGTTGCTGCGTGCAGGCTTTCTCTAGTTGCGATGAGCTGGGGCTAGTCTTCGTTGCACTGCGTGAGCTTCTCATTGCAGTGGCTTCTCGTTGCGGAGCTCGGGCTCTAGGTGCGTGGGCTCAGCAGTTGTGGGACGTGGGCTCAGTAGTTGTGGCTCGCAGGGTCTAGAGCACAGGCTCAGTAGTTGTGGTGCACAGGCTTAGTTGCTCCGCAGCATGTGGGATCTTCCCACACCAGGGTTTGAACCTGTGTCCCCTGCATTGGCAGGCAGATTCTTAACTACTGTGCCACCAGGGAAGTCCTCTCATAGGGTTTTATAGGAGGAATGATACAAGGTCCATTCCTGGCTTCCTGAAGCCCCAAGTAACAAGGGAGGCAGTCAATAAACAGCTAATTGTAATGATTTCCTTATAAGAAGTGGAGAAAGTGAGATTCAGACTCATTTCACTCATTCATCAAATATTATTGAGTGCCTACTATGTGCTAGGTGCTCTGATTTGCATTCATTATTCCAAGGGTTGTCAAACTGTGGCCCTCGGGCCAAATCTGGCCCACAGCTTGTTTTTGTAAATAAAGTTTTATTGGCACACAGCGTGCCCATTCATTTACTTATCTATAACTGCCTGCACCCTGCAACTACCTGTTGAGTAGTTGTGAGAGAGACCGTACAAATCCCAAAGGTGAAAATATTTACTGTCTGGTTCTTTACAGAAAAAGTTTGCTAATCCCTGGATTAACCCATCACAGTCCTGGGAGGAAAAAGGGATCATAACTCTGATTTTACAGATTAGAAACTAAAGTCTTTGTCCAGTGACTCTCACAAGGTTGGATCTCGGATAAATAGTACCTGGGTCTTATTCTTCCTCCCCTGCCCCTTAGGGACCCTCCCAATTCTTGTTCCCATTCGCATGGATGTCGGGTGGGCAAATCGAACCCCACAGTGGAAAGAATACTCTTTGGAGGTCAGGTAGATCTGAGTTTGAATTTTGCCTCAGCCCCTCTCTTGCTGGTAACCTTAGGTGAGAGGTCTGACACACAGGGTGCTTAATCAACGTCACATTCCCGCTATGAGCCTCAGCTTTTTTTTTTAGGCTCCATCCAGGTTATGGCAGGGGGTCGGGTGGGATGGGGAGTTTTGCAAATCACAGCCATTGGCCAGCTGGCCTTTACAGCTGCAGTGAATGGTGGAGAGTGAGGCATCAGAGGAAGAGCACTTACGGACGACAGAGAGGCTTCCTAGAGCTCCATATAAGTGGTGGGGGGAATCTCACTGTCACCTAAGTCTGCCCTAAAGTCTTAGTGGCTCTCCCCTGGCTTGAGGCCTCAATCTGGTCCTTGACTGTACCTCCCTCATCTCTCCCAAGCTCCTTTCCCAGCTTCCCTCCTGCTGACCTTGGGGAGCTCCAGGTTTGCCCTCAGCCTTTTTGCAGGGGACCCAGAATCACCAAGAGGCAGTCCTTCCCACTGCCGGGGGGGGGAACTCAGGAGCCTCTGGCTTCCGCCTGTCCCAGCGCCCTGCGTCAGGACCAGCAGCTGCTGAGAACGGCAGTAACCCTCCCCCGGTGACTTTGCCCACTGCCCACTGTGCCTGTACTAGAGCGGCCTTCTAGAATGAAGTAAGTCAGCAATTTATTGTCCCAATGCTAGGTGACACCTTGGTCAAATTCCTTCACCCTCGACTCTGTAAATGGGCTCTGGTGGTACCTACCCTGTCAGAAGTTGTGAGAATGAAATGAGTCAGTGAGAGGAAGTGCTTGGCATGGCCTTGACCATAGTGGGCACTCAGGACATGTGCTCAGGGATTTATTCGAGGGTCCCTGGATGCTCCCTGAGGATTCCTCAAGGCCAGCCTGGTGCTGGAGTGAGGGGAAGAGGGGGACACAGGTGCCAAAGACACAGTTCTTGTCCTCTCTAAACGCTGGTGATTTCCAAATGCATCTCTTCAACCCGGACACTTTCCCTGACTCCAGACACGAATCTCCACTTGCCCCTCCTAATTGCTACTGGGGTGGCTGATGGGAGCCCCAGACTCAGCCCAGCCATGAGCCGACTCCTGATCTACCCCCAAACCACCCCGTCTCAGTTAACTGCTCCTCCATTCTCCAGGTACTCCCCCAAACCTGGGAGTTGTCTTCTACCCTTTGTTCTCACTTACCCTGGTATCTGATTGCTCACCACATCCTGTCAGCTCCACCTTCGAAATGCATCCAGAATCAGCCTGCATCACCCCAGCTCCAGTGCCCCCGCCATGGTCCATGCCACCAGCATCGCCCATCTGAGGACCTCGTCCCCTATGGTCTGTTCTCCACACATAGACAGAGAGGTCCCCTTAGGACCTAAGTCAGATCCTGTCCCTCCCCTCCTCAGAGACCCCTCATGGCTCCCACCTCACTCAGAGTCAAAGTCAAGGTCCTCCTCATGGCCGACAAGGCCCTGTGTGACCCCCCGACCCCAGCAAACCCTATACCTCTCTGATGACCTCGTCTCTTCCACTTTCCCCTGTGCTTACTTCCTTCGAGCCTGATGGCCTCCTTGCTGTTCCTCTAATAAACTATGGATCACTCTACCTCAGGGCCCTTGCACGTGCTGTTCATTCTGCCTGGAACCCTCATCTACCATGTATTCCCATGACTCACCCCCTTCAGGTGGCAGCTCAGATGTCACCCCTCAGAGCAGCCTTCTCTGAGCCCCACCCTCACCAGCTTAAACATTCTCCACCTCCTAAACTGTCTCTCTCTATACTCTGATCCTGCTTTATTATTCCTTTATGGGTAGAGGAGGTGGCACAGGGGAAAGAAGAGAAAGAAACTCCCAACAAAGGGACGGCATGTGCAAAGGCCTGGAAGTATGAACAGTGTGAAGGGTGCAGGGTGGTGGATGAGGGGGAGATTGGTGAAGATAGTAGGGCAGAGAGACCCCGGCAGCTGAGCTCCAGGATAAAGCATCAGCCGGGCAGGAGGAAAAAGAGCTCTAGGCCAGCAGTCAGTAGGCCGGGGTCACCCTGACTCTGTTGCTCCCTTGGCTGTGTGACCTCAAGAAGCCATGCCTCTCTCTGGACCCAAGAACCCACAACTGCTATTGGAGACCACCTAAGTGGATTCATTATTTGACAAGTGGGGAAACAGGCTGCAGTGCTTCTATGACCTGGTTAAATCCTCAGGGACAGGGATAAGCCGGGAACTGCTAGCAGTCACTCATAACTTAGCTCAAATGAGCTCCCTGGATTCTTGGCTACCCAGTGCCCCTTAGACCCAGTGGGCCTGGGAGGCAGGCTGAGCCTCCCTGCAGGGCTCTGGTTGCTCAATCACAACTTCCATGGCTATGACCAAGGCAGGTGACACATGCTGTCTGGGAGTCACCCTTGGACCCTGCAGCCTGTGGCACAGACTCCCACCTCCTCACACAGCCCGACTTGTGCTCTGCTCCCTGTGCTGCCATTTCCTGACTATGTGACTCTGGGCAAGTCACTTCCCCTCTCTGAGCCTCAATTTCCTCTTCTGTAAGAGGAGATAAGAGCGGTACCCGCCCTCCTGGCTGTTGGGAGGCTTTACTCTGCCCCTGCCACACTGGCCCGCTTGCTGTTCCTCAGACATGCCAGGCATGCTCGTACCTCGGGGCCTTTGCCCTTGTTGTTCCCTCTGCCTGGAACACCATTCCCAAGGATGGCTTGCTCTCACGCCTGCAGGTCTCTGCTTAAATGTCACAGCTCAGCCTGCGCTAACTCCTGACACCCCCTTCCTCACTTCATTTGTCTCCGTAGCTCTCACCACACCTCCCAGCGCATCCTGGGTTTTGCTTGTCTGTCTACCCCATTCAGGATGGCAGCTCCACTTTTGTCTCTCTTGATCATCGTTATGTTCCCAGCCCTCAACATGGCACCTGGCACAAGAAAATGCACAATAAGGACTTGTAGAATGGATGGATGAATGAATGAATGTAAAGTGCTCAGCAACGTGCCCTCCCCATAGTAAGCGCTTGATACCCGACGTCCTACTGTGGTGAATGGTGTTATTTTTGGCAGATGCTTTCCAGTGCCCCTTCCCTCCCGGCCCCCTCAAATCCTGTCCTCACTCTCCCGGCGCTCCTGCTTTCTCTGCCCGGCCCAGATCCCTGGCCCAGCTCGCTGCTGCCTGTGCAGTCTTGTCCCTGGGTCAGGGTGACCTCTGGGGAATCGCAGGCCTGTGGGGCGGCCTCCCTCAGGCTCTGCCTCTGGCTCCTCTTATATCCCCGGGGGCAGAGGCTTCTGGGAAATGGGCAGAGCAAGGCTTTGAAGCTCCCCTGGGTCAGACCCACCGAGCTCCTGGGCCTTCCTTCTTCATTGCCTGATGTGACCCCATTATTGCATAAATGGGGACAGTGAGGCTAGAGAGGGACTGCCGTGTTCGGTGGCGAGCCTTCGGGGCTCCTGAAATGTCCAGGGCAGCTTCCAGGACCCTGGCTCCTTTGTCCCCTGGAACAGGGCTGGGGTTCAGGAGCCTGTTTTCCAGACGGCAAGACTGAACCCCATACAGGCTTTGGGCCCAGGCTTGGATCTCATCCTCCCACTTCCTGGCTGGGTGACTGGAGGCTTGTCACTTGGTCCCTCTGAGCCTCAGTTTCCTTGTCTGTAGAATGGCACGTCAATGATACCCAGCTCACGGGGGTGTCTGGGAGGACAAGACCAGCCATCCCACTCACATCAAGGGTTTCTGGCTCCTCCCCTGGGTCTCCCAAGCTCCCGAGCCCCTGGGCCCTCGCCCAGTTCAGGGGCCTGGCATTGTTACCTCCTCGTAGGGGTAATTGACAGGCCCAGGAGATTGTTGCTGCTGCTGCTTTATTTTTTTTTTTCCCATCCCCAACTTCTCCCCTCATCATTCCGGTCTCCCTCCTCCAGAACCAGCTTGTTTTTGTTTTCTGTTTTTACGGCTCCATAAATGAGTCACAGGCCTGATTTGATTTAATTTCGTTGTAATTGTTATCTTTTCAAGCTTGTTTTTTTCCACTCGGCTACTCACGAGACCACAAAATCTAAACAGGACGGGGGCCTTCCCCGGCCCGGCCTCCTGGTTCTCCGGGGCTCAGGGCCAGGGTCAGCAGCTCCCGGAGAACTGAGGTGGGGTCCGTGGGGCTTCTGGGGGGAGGTGTTTAGTGTCCTGTTCAGGACTGGATGTCCCGAGTCCTCAGGCTGTAGCCTTGTTCTGAGTGCTGTGTGACCTTGGGAGAGTTGTTTAAGCTCTCTGGGCGCAATTCCCCAGCATCCTCCTTGGCAAGCTTTAGAACAGGGAGTCAAAAACTTAGACACTTTGAGGCCAAGAGGCGACATGATGAGTGAGGTGGGCTGGGTGGTGACGGCAGTGAACTGCGGAGAACAGGCCCTTCTCAGGGGACAGCTGCTTCTCAGCCAGCACACGGCCCACGTCTTTCAATTTATCAAGAGAAGCCAGAAATCCAAGGTCATGTGTGAAAAGTCCTGATTTTTAAATGTTGGCTAACGAATCAATTAAAAACAACACACAGAACCCAACTTGGTGTACACCTCTGGTTTGGAAGGTTCTAGAAGCTGTGGCTGGAGTTCTTTCTCCTTCCACACCTTTGCCTGAGCAGTTCCCTCTTCCCGGAGCACTCTCCCCTCTTGCTTACCTCATCATTCTCTGCTGTCCCACAGCCCCTTGGGCACCCCTGGTTACCGCAGTGCTGGGGACCAGCCTCTTAGTCATTTCTCTCACAGACGGTGAGCTGAAGAGGTCACCAGCCTCATCCACTTTTGTATTCCCTGAATCTGGCACCTAGGGGGTACCCAGCCTACTTTTGTTTTTATGTTATTTTCTCCATGGTGCGTTTGTCTTGTTTATTTGAGACCACCTTTGTAATGGGAAAATTAGCCTCTTAATTGTTAAAAATCATAAAAATATGTTTACTGGTTTGTTATTTGTTTCTAAAATGGGGCACAATCATTCTTTAGTTATTCAGAAACCGGAGGTGTTGGGCTGGCCCCTCCTGGGGTGTGGAATGGGCTGCAGGAGCCAGTGAGGGGTTGAGGAGTGGGGGCTTTGTGGGAGGGAAGGAAGGCAGGACTCCAGCCAGGGGTAAGGAGGGGCTGAGGGCTGCTCCTCAGAAGCTTGGTTATAGGGCTTCCCTGGGCTTCCCTGGTGGCGCAGTGGTTAAGAATCCGCCTTCCAGTGCAGGGGACACGGCTTCAAGCCCTGGTCCGGGAAGATCCCACGTGCCGCGGAGCAACTAAGCCTGTGTGCCACAACTACTGAGCCTGCGCTCTAGAGCCCGCGAGCCACAACTACTGAAGCCCACACGCCTAGAGCCCGTGCTCCGCAACAAGAGAACCCACTGCAATGAGAATCCTGTGCACCGCAAGGAAGGGTAGCCCCCACTCGTTGCAACTAGAGTAACCTCGCGCACAGCAACAAAGACCCAACGCAGCCAAAAATAAATAAATAAATAAATAGATAGATAGATAGATTAAAGAAAGAAGCTTGGTTATAGCCATGTGACCAGTGCCCACCATTCGGGTGCATCTGGGCCTGTTTTATGAATCAAGTTGGAAGTGATTGGGTGGTACTCAGGAGTCCATTCTGGGGTGTGCGGGGCCACAGCATCCTCTACTTTTCCAGAGGCTTCAGTGGGCGGGCCAGTTATGGGGGCAGTGACCAGGGCCCGGTGGTGGCCATAGTGCAGCCTGAATAACTCTTTCCATGATTATGTCACGTTGGTCACATGCAACGAAAAGGTCATTACACTGTGCTGTCACGCAATTTTGTTTAAATATATTTGAATATGTCAACACTCCCTTAACTTTGATCATCCTAAGAGTTTGCATACTTATATTATTGTATTAGGTCAAAGAGAAAATCAATTTATTTTCACTTTTCTTTTTTCACTTTGCAAGACAGGTCCTAGGCAAATTTCTCTAAACTTGATCTTTTTTCTGAGGTTTTGGCCATGGTTCTCAGTGAATTCACTTTATGTGGCTTTTTCCTAGAACAGAGTGTCTACCTTTATCTTCTGAGCTCCTGCCCGAGGTCTCCAGGAGTGCCCTTCTCCCCACTCCCAGGCGCAGCTCTTGTTCTGTGAGGGGCACCAGGGTCTCCAGTGCTGGGCAGCCCAGGGACCCCTCCTAAGCTGGGGTCCATCCCTCATCACCACCACGTGTGGCCCCACCCTCCTAGCCTGGCCCAGCCCCTGCCTCCCCTTCTCTCTTGCCCTTTGGTCTTTCTCTCTCTAAACCAGGACCTAGGTGACCCTGCGGTAGCGCTCCGGCCTGGAATGGAAACTCAGTGGATGCTTAAGATCACGGGGTCCCAGACTATAGAATTGTTCCCGCCAGAACAAAGGCATCACTGGCTCTCAGTCGACTAAGCCCCTGCAATTCTAGAACTCTAATGTATGGAGACCTGGTAGACCAAGTCACATGCTCACTCAGTAAATATTTATTGAGCATCTATTACGTGCCAAGCACTGGGGGGACAGCAGTGAACAAAATGGACAAACAAGATGGACAAACTCTCTGCCTTCATGGCACTTATGTTTGAGCGGGGGAGACAGTCAAGAAACAAATGAAATGGAGTATGTCAGATAGTGAAATAAACGGCAAGGGGGGGCAAGGAGTAGGGGGGCTGCAGTGTCATATGGGCCGTCATGGAAGGGACAGGTGGCTGGAGGGAAGTGAGGTGCTGGCCCTACAGATGTCTGGGGCAGAGTGTTCCAGTTGCTGGGAACAGCAGATGCAAATGCCCTGAGGTAGGAAAAATCTTGCATTGTTGGGGAAAGATAAGGAGAGCAGTCTGGCTGAGTGACCCTGTGGGAGGGTTGCGGGGAGACAAGATCCAAGGGGCCAACAGGGTCTAGATCACCCAGGGCGGCAGGAGGAGGAGTTTGAATATGACTGTAAGTGAGGTGGGAGCCTCTGGAGGGTTCTGAGCACAGGAGGGACAGGGTCTGACTCAGGTTTGAACACAGGGTTTCTGACTATGGGCCCTGTTGACATTTGGGCCGGATGATTCTCTGTTGTGGGAGCTTCCTGTGCATTGTAGGGGTTTGAGCAGCACCTCTGGCCCCTTTCCACTGGATGCCAGTAGCACCCCTCTCTCCCACCCAGTCCTGACAGCAAAAGTATCTCCAGGGACTTTCCTGGTGGTCCAGTGGTTAAGAATCCACCTTCCAATGCAGGGGATCCAGAGAACTAAGATCCCACATGCTGCGGGGCAACTAAGCCTGTGCACCGCAACTACAGAGCCCATGCGACTGCTAGAGAGAAGCCTGCACACTGCAAGTAAAACCCGACATAGCCAAAAATAAATAAATAAAATAAATTAATAAATATTAAAAAAATACATATCTCCAGACATTGTCAAATGAACCCTGGGGCACAACAATTCAGTCACCCCTGAATTAGGAACTACTGGTCTAACAGGATCCTTCTGGCTGGGAATGGGGAGAGCGGACTGTAGGGACTCCAGGAGGGGAGAGGGAGTGGGGCTGGGAGACGTGGTTGGATTCTGGATCTATTTTGAAGGTGAAATCAGCAGAATTTATTGGCCCAAGCAGTGGTGGGTAAAGGTTCTGTCTTTTATTGAGTGGGGTTTGGTTTGCGGGGCTACATCAGGAGGTTTCTTTTTCTGGATGCCAATTCAGTAGGTCTGGGATGGGGCCCACTGACCTTAGGTGATGCTGAGTGTTTCAAACTGTGCTTCAAAAATTTAAGTGTCCAGAGGATGTACCTTGATGGCAGGCATGGGGGTGTCTTTTCTAGGGGTGAGAGCAGGGACAAGTGAGTAAGGGGTCCCTCACTTCAACCAGATCAGGAGATTCCACCTAAGATGTTTCAAGAAAGGGCTCTGAGACGGAAGGAAGCCTCAGGACTTCCGCTCCAGTGTAAGGGTTGCATACTCAGGTGCCTGGAAAACAGCAGGGCCAGGAGAACAGCACACACGGTGAAGTGGCTGGTGAGAGGGGCAGAGACCCATCTAAAGCATGGGCGTTCCTCAGCTTCAGCCCAATGTTACCACGTGGAAGGCCAGGGCTTCCAGGTTTTCATGAGAAACTGTAAATCTGGATTGATTTTTAAATGTTGGGGCCAATCTATAAATATACAGGCCAGATTTGGCCTGAGGGCCATGAGTTTGACACCTCTGGTCCACTGTAGCCCTCTCAGTTTGCAGATGGGGAGTCAGAAGTATAGCGGCTCCAGAGAAGGGTGGATTCTCCTGGGTTAGGGCGGGACAGGGCGCGGGGGAGGGGGAGGAGCTTGGACTCAGCTCTGAAGAAGGGTCAGATTCCGACAAAAAAAAAGAGGAGAGGGCATTCCAGGAGGTGGGGGAGTATGAACAAGGGTGTGGAGGTGGGGACGTGAAGATGGTTTTTGAGGTCGAGGGAGATAAGAGATGGAACCAGGGAAGAAGAGGAGGAGACGTGATGGGGGGTGGGGTGGTGCTTGGGGGGTGGGGTGGTGCTGGGAGATAAACGAACAGGCAAGACTGAAAGCTGGAAAAATCACAAAAGGATTTGAATAATATTAATAATTTCACTTCCGAAATTGTTTGGCAACGAGCAGTTCATTTATTTTACCACCGGTTTTGGGTTCTTGGCAATCCCCGTGTATATCAGGGAGTTTTTGCCCAACAAGGAACATTCTCGTTTGCAGATTATGTTCAAATGCCATGAAAAGTTTTGTAAATACTAAATTAGAAATTTAATAATTAATGGTGAAGTCTGAGTGGATTAGTGAAAGGAGTTATTAATTTCTATTTAGCAGGTTTCTTTAAGTGTTTTAGAGGCAAGACAATTTTTTTTTTTCCAAATCTCCCTTGCAAATTTTCCACCTCACAGCAGCCAAAATTTGAGGTGACATGTGCAAAAATAGCTGATGTGTAATGATAGAAAGGGGTAAGTGAGGTTTAGAGAGAGCCTGGGAGAGTTCGCTTTCAAGGGGAGGATCAGGGCAGGCTCCCTGGAGGAGGTGGTTTTGAATCCGAGAGGCAGAGGACGGGTGAAATATAAACCAGGCAGATGGGTTAGGGTAATGAGGGCCTGCCGGGTGGAGGGCTCCGTATTTGCAGAAGTGTGAAGGTGGGAATAATGAGGTGACAGTTTGGACTAAGGGGTTTGGGGCTTGGCTAGTAGTGGTGGAGAGCACTGTGAGAACCAAAAGCAAAGGTCAGGGGCACAGCTAGGCCTGAGAAAACAGCGTGTGAAGAAGAATGGGGAGCTGACCTCTGTGCACATTGCTTGTGGGTGCAGAAGGGCAGCTTGTGGGTGTCTTGTCCTTCTGTCCACAGCCTAACACCCTTTCCCCTCATCCCAGCAGAGTCATCTTAGGTGAAATATAAGAACAAGTCACCTGTGTTGAGTGCCTGTGGAATGCCCAGCCCTGCATGGAGGGCTTCTGGGGTGTCAGCTCATTCATTGCTCCTGTCAGTTGTATGAGGGAGGTGTTATTATGATCCTCATTTTACAGAGGACATGGAGGCCAAGAGAGGTTAAGCAACATGCCTAAGGTCACGCAACCAGGAAGCAGCAGAGTAGGATCGGAAACCAGACCTGTCCAAGCCCGAAGTCCATGCCCTACCACTGCTCTGTAATAACACATGCTCCCACCAGGTCTGCTTCCCTGTGATCCAAGTACCATAATCATCCCATTTATCAGAGGGGTAAACTGAGGCTCTGAAAAATGGAGTCACTTGCACGAGGTCATACAGCTAGAAGGGGCAAAGCCAAGGTTTGAATCCTTGGGTCCAGTTGACTCTGGAGCCCACTTTCCTTCCACCAAATGACACAGCTGCTTGTCTTTCCAGGACTCTATTTCCTCATCTGATGAAGTGGGGTGAGGACGATGTCCACTTCATGGGGTCCACATGAGGATCAGAGGTGGTGCATATCCATCACCCAGTTCAGTGCCTGGCAGTTAGTAGGTGCTTTAAAAATGATGGCTGTGATTATTTGTTGTAAAGGTGGCTGCATATTAAATGAGTGAATTAATGTAAGGCACTTAGAGCAGTGCCCAAGTAGCACTTATGTGTCTAAGGGCACATAGTATGTGCTCAAGAAATGCTAGAAGGTGTTATTATTTTTAGAGGACCTACCACGGGGGACAGCGTTCCAAACCTGCTTCCTTCCCAAGTTGCCTTCTAGTTTCTCTCTTCATCCAACAGACTGGCTTTAGAGTCTGGGAAAGGATTTGTGGGTGAAGAGGACGCAGAGCCTTCTGCTCATTAGTCAGAGAGATGCTGAGAGCACTAGACAGTGAGCCCAGAATTCTGGGTTTGAACCCTGGACTCGCTGTGTGACCTCTGGCAAGTGCCTTGCCCTCTCTGAGCCTCAGGTTTGCCTTTCATCAGCAGAGCCTGGGCGAAGTTGCCCTGGGAGGTGCCAACCCTGCATAGGGATGATGGCATCTCCTGTGCCCCCTTTGGCCACCAGTCCCCACCTCCTGACTCCCGAGCTGCAGGACCGTCCGGCTCGGCGGTGACGACCAACCAGCCAATCTGTTTACTGAACTGGCTGACCCCTTCCGGGAACTCGGCCCAAGCTTCCCAGAACTCGGATATTAATGACCCGGAGCCACATGACAGAGCATGACACAGCACTTTTGGGCGCAAGGCAGGGCCCAGAGGGGTGCGTGGGGGGCCGCAGCCCAGCCCTCCAGCCTGGCTGGCCAGTGAATCACTCCAGCCTCCTGTAGCCTCCTGATCCCAGCCACTCTGCTGCCCCGCCCCCGCCATCCCCCGGCGCTCCTCCCCCCTGCCAGGGCCACCTTAGGACCCCTATACCTTTGCCCCAGTGAGTGACCTAGAAGAGGTCTTGGGTGATCAGGACTGCCCTCTGGGGTTATAGATGGGGAAAGTGAGGCCCAGAGGCCTGGAGTAAATAACAGTGAGCACTTATTGGGCACTTACTGTGTGCGAGGCACTGGGCAACTAGCTCATCCTAGTCTCACACACAACCCTATGGAGTAGCATATGCCAGATGGGGAAACTGAGGCTCAGAGGGAGGACCAAGGGCATGCAGCAGTGCAGGGCAGCAAGGAATCCAAGCAGCTCTATTGGACCTCATGCGATTTCCTTTCATTCCCTCAACAGCCTGACCAAGGAGGGGTGGTGGGATCTGTTCCACAGCAGGGGAAACCGAGGCATAGAGAGGCTGAGTACCCTGCCTAAGGTCTCAGTGCTCTGCCTCTAGGACCTGTGCTCTGAACCAGATGTGCCGGGCACATTGCTAGCGCTCACGTAACACGTATGCCCTGACCACCCTGGGTGGGAGCACACGCAGGCTTTGGCACCGCGCAGAGCTGCATTGGAATCCCGACTGTGCCTTTTTCTGGCAGCTTGGCCTGGGGCACGTGGCCGCACCCCGATGTACCTCAGTTTCCTCACTGGTAGAAGGCGATTGCGATGGTCCTGGCCCTGCAGAGCAGCCGTGAGGGCTGTGGTGTGGTGCTCAAACAGCACCTGGCTGCACAGAAAGCGCTGCGTGGACTTTCAAGTCTGTATCTTCTCCAAAGCCAGGTTAGGGTCAGCCTCTGGACCTCACATCCTCCTCCTTCATCCTTTGCTGCCCAAGGGCAAAGTGAGAGCGGTAGTTTTTATGAGGCTGGGAACCAGACAGGCTCTGGGGCTCCGAGGGGTCCCTGCCCGCCGCAGGAGTGGGGCCTCCTGGTTCCCAGCCCCTGAACTTTGGGCTGGGGGCTGGGGGTTAGGCAGGGGCGGGGCAGCACTTTGATCATCTTCTTTTCATTCCACAACTGTTGCTTGAGCACCTACTGTCTACCAGACTCCAGGAGACCCAGCAGTGAACACGATCTCTGTATGCATTCTGGTGGAGGAGACAGATCAGTGAGCGAACACAGGAATAGATGATTTCAGCTGGGGAGAAGCTCCATGGCAGAAATAAACAGAGGTGTTTGGGAGCTGCGTGGGTCAGAGAGGGCCTCTCTGAAGAGGTGACCTGGAGAGACATCTGAAGGAGGAGAAGGAGCAGACCCTGGGGGAAGAGATTTCCAGCAGGGGTAACAGCGAGGGCAAAGGCCCTGGGGTGGCTTGGGGCTTGGAATGTTCCAGGAAAGGCAAGGAGGCCAGGTGGCTGGAGGGGAGTGAAGGAAGGGAAAGGAGGTGATGTTAGAGAGCTTGGCGGGGGTCAGATCACGCAGGGAGTTGTGGGTTGAGTGCCGCTGGTGGGATTTGTGTGGGGAAGGGACTGACATGACCCAATTTGATGGACAGCAAGCCTTCACTTACCACTTTCACTTTAAATTTTCTACCCATCTGACAGATGAACTAACAAGGGCCTAGGTCGAGTTCACTCAGAAGGTCAGTGGCAAGGTGTTGATGAAACCGAGGTGGTTGGACAGCCAGTTCAGGGCTCCTCCCCCTAAGAAGAGGGAAGTCAGAACATGGGCTGAGGAGTAGGTGGCCCATGGGCCAGCAGAGTGGGAGCACTTGCAAATCCCTAAGAGCTGTGAGCTTCCTGGCAGAGGAGGTGCCCTCTAAGCTGAGGTTGGGGCAGAGTTTCTGGAATAGTGCTCCTGGTAGAGGGAACAGCGTGTAGGGAAGCCCAGAGGTAAGGGAGAGTAGGCTGTGTTTGGGAAATTCATCATTGCTCAGGAGTTAGGAGAGGGGAGAGGTGACGGGGTGATGTTGTCAGGATCCTGATCCTGGAAGGCCTTGGAGCCAAGGGGAGAAGCTGCAATTTCAATCTGAAGGCCTTCTATGTGCCAGGCCCAGGCTGGACCCTAGGGACACCAAGGCAGACACACATTCTCCCTCCTGGGCCCCATGGTCCAGAGGTGGGGGCAGCCTAGAGAGGGGTCAGGGCCACAAGGGGGTAGGAGGGCAGAGGGGCATGAGCTCCCATCCCGACTTTTACAAAAGACACGTGAGGTTCAAATCTCAGTTCTGGGGTGTCTTCAGTTTGTGGCCTGTGGCAAGTCACTTTACCTCTCTGAGCCTTGGTTTTCTCATCTATAAATAGCACCTGGAAGGATACCGTCGGAACTCAGTGAGATTATTCTTTCAGTCACTCATTCACTGTTTTTTGAGCACCTACTACGTGCCAGGCACTAGACTGGGCACTGGGGGCAACACAGCATTGACAGAACCTCCTGCTCTGATGGAAGAGGTGCTGTGGAGTAGCAAGCAGTTAAGAACACGCACTCTGAGCCAGACGGCCCACCACTTAGCAGCCGCACGGCTTTGGGCGAGCTGCCTTACCTCTCTGAGCCTTATCTGTAAACGGAATAATTATAGCACCCACTCATAGGGCTGTTTTAAGAACATATGCGTTAATACCTGTGTTTAACACAGGTACATAGTAGGCGCTCCATAAATGTTCTCCATGTTTTGTACTCAAGTGGGGGAGATAGACAATAAGCAGTCAGATGATGGGTGAGTGGATGAGATGGTATCTACAGTGGGAAGTGACAATACCAGCTCTTAGCACCAAGTGGGCATACAGTAGGTACTCGGTAAGTGTTTTTCCTCCTTTGTCTCCTTCTGAGCTGAGCATGGGCTATGTTAAGAACCTGAGGTTTGGGAGTCTGTGTGGGAGATGGGAGGCTGTCTTTACTGATCCAGGAATCCAGGGCTGAGCTTTGGGGCCGGGAGGAACAGAGGCACTCCCCACCACCCCTCACCCCGCCATGTTCCCCAAACCCCATCCCCAGCATTGTTCACAGCCTGGGTGGCTGGGTCGAGCCAGGGCCTGCCTGGTGGGTCCCTAGTAATGACACTCATTATGCAGGTGTCTGGCAGCTCAGGGGGAGGCGAGGGCCCCAGGGGCTGTGTTCCCATGGCACCCAGCCAGCCCACCCCAGGCCCTTCCTCATCCTTTATGAATCTGGTGGCCAGGGCAGGCAGGCAGGTCTGGGGAGAAGAGCTGGCACAGGGCCAGCTGGAGCCTGGAGAAAGGAAGGAAAGTTGAGAAGTTTGGGTGCCAAGGGCTGGTATGGAGGCAGGGGGTGCTGGGGTGCTTGTGGTGGTGGTGGTGTTGGTAGTGGTGGTGGTGGTGTGTGTGTGTGTATGCATGCACACATGTGCAGGTGTGTACAGGGACACAGTGAATCTGGCATAGGCATCCTTCCAGCCCATCCATGTGAAGGTGAGAAGGGTCTATGTAGATGAAGCATTGACAGCCCCCAGAGTGGGCTCAAAATCTCCAACATCTATTTCACTTGTTCATTTAACCTACGCTGATAGGTGGGTGCCAGGCTGTGCCCGGCCTGGGCCTGGTGACATCAGACCTAGCACTGCGCCAGTCGTAGGCTCTGCCATCTAAGGCTTCAAATCCAGAGAGGCAGACGCCACACCGGGGGGATAAGACACCCCAATGAAGCCTTTGGTGGAGGAAAATAAGGCAGGATGATGAGGGTGAGCAACAGGATGGGGCCAGGGAAGGACTGTCAGAGAAGGTGACCTTGGAGCTGAGGCCTGAGGATGAGCCGCCATGGCAAGATCTGGAGGAAGAGAGTTCTGGGCAGGAGGAACAGCCAGTGCAAAGGCCCTGAGGCAGCACCAGCTTGGCATGTTTGTGGAGCATCAGGAGGGCCCTGGGTACAGAATTGATTGAGGAGAGGGGGTAGGAGGAGAGGTCAGGTGTGGGCAGGGCCAGTGTCAGGAGTGTGGATGTTATTCTGAGTACAGTGAGAAGCTTGGCATACAGTAAGCACACAGAAGGGGGCACCCTCAGGGTGAATGGGTTTGAAGAGAGTGGGGGCCAAGCCCACTGGGTGTGGGAACCATCAGCTTTCAGAGCTACAGACAGGAACAGGGGCTGCTCAATTTGTGTCTGAACCTATTCTCCTGGGTTCAAACCCCCTGGATCCCGGAATATGTTATTAAGCTGGCTGCACCCTGGGGCACCTGCCTTTATCCCCAGACAGGCCTGCTTGGCCTGCCTGCCTCGAGGTTGACCCTGGCTCCCCAGATGGGAGTGGATGGGCGGGACTGGTGAACCCCCTGTGCCTGCCCCAGTCCCCTCCAGGCACCTGTGCAGGGCCAAATCTATTTCTAAGTGCTGGAAGGAGACTGTGGAGCAATGAGCATCTCCATTTACAGAAACTGAAGCCCAGAGAAGGAAAGGGTACGTCCTAGGACCTTGTGGCAGGGAGCTGGTGACAGCACCCAGGAAGTCTCTGTCATAACTCCTATCTCTTCCCACTTCCTCTCCTGTCTACTGGGCTCCTCTCAGTGTGACTCTGGCCAGAGGAGCTGGTGTCTGGGAAGCACCAGAGGGAAAAGCCAGGGCCAATTTTGGAGGCCTCTCTTAGTTGAGCCCTAAGAACTAAGAACTGCACAACAGTTTAGGTAGTGAGCTCCCCATCACTGGAGGCATACAAGAAGACACAGATAACAGTTCTTCATCTGCTTATAGGAGTTTGGATGGATGAGAGACCACTTCCCTTTGAGCACTGTGATTCCACAGGAACTTGGCTGAATCTTTCTCTGTTTAAGCCTCAGTTTTCCAACTGTAATTTTTTTTTTTTTAGTAATCAGAGTGACTTTGATAAGAGGATAGGCTTGATGATGAAACTCCCTTGCTTCCATCCCTTCCTTGGCTCCCCAGTCCTCAGGAGACAGCTCCAACCCTCACCATGGCCTAGACATCCTGCGGCCCTGGCCCCTGAGGCCTCTCCCTCCCTCTCTCGATGAAGCCACTTGGACTTCGTCACTATCATTCAGGTCACTGTCCCTTCCTGCCTCAGGGCTTTTGTAGAAGCTGTGACCAATGGATGCCAGGCCAAGTGCTTTCTGTAATTTACATCTCCCACCAGCCCTATGAGATAAATACTATTGTGGGATCGATTTTACAGATGAGAAAACTGAGTCTGATGAGTCGAATCTCTTGCCAAAAGCCACATAGCCTGTAAGCAGGGGAGTCAGGATTTGAACTCAGGCCATCTGGAACTTAATACCACTCTCTTTTCTTCTTTCTTGATGGGACTCACTTTCATCTTCAAAACTTTGCCCCACAGTCCCCTTCTTCAAGAAGCCTTCCCTGACTACCCTCCCAGCCCTTCTCCCATGCTCCTCCTGAGTGTCCCCATTGCTGCATTGGTCACACTGCCTCACAAACTACCTTTTTAAGCAGCTTTATTGAGGTTTAACAGACGTGCAATAAATGGCACATCTTCCAGGGTCCACTTAGATGAGTTTTGACATATGTTTGCACTCATGAAGCCACCAACACAACCAAGATGGTAAACATATCTACCACCCCCAAAGGTTTCCTTATGTCCTTTTGTCATCCATCCTCCTCGCGACCCCCCAATCCCCCGCCACTCCCATGGCCAGGTAACTGCCAATCAGCTTTCTGTTGCTGTAGATTAGTCTGTGTTCTCTAGCATTTTCTGTAAGTGGAATCATATACTGTATTCTTCTTTGTTAGGCTCCTTTCCCTCAGCATAATGATTTGAGATTCAACCATGTTATCGTGACCATTATTTTTTTAGGTATCTGCCCCCCTCCCCATCAGACTGTGAATTCCAGGAGGCAAGGACTTTGTCTTGTTTATATCCCCAGCACCCAGCACGGGGCTGGGCACACAGGAAGTACCTAATAAATGTTGAACGACTGGAAGAAGGATGAGGACGTGCCCAAGTAGGGGAAGAGCATGCACAGTTGCATGGCAGAGAAGAGTCCAAAGACTGACTGAGAAAACAGACCCTGGAATGATCTGGAGGCCTTGTGGCCCCATCAGATAAGCACATCTGCTCATCCCTGTGACTGTCTCTATGGGACAAAGATCTGAATTGCACAAGGGTTGGGCTTGGGTCGAGGAGGCACTTAGTGGCCCCTTTATCTGATGTGGGTATCAGGCTCTGTGTTCTAGAGCTGCACAGCACACAATTCCCAGCAGGTCGCATGGCCTGGGCTCCAGGCAGTGGGCGGGCAGGTGGGCGTTTGGAAGGGGAAGTAGCTGCTCAGCCCTCCCCAAACCAGTCTGACTCCTTTGCAGAGGTTTCTGGAGGCGCTTAGGGAGCTGAGTAAGGGAGAGCGGGAGGCCAGGGTAAAAGGAGAAGAAGGCAGGAGGAATCATTTAATTAGCAATATTATAGGGAATTTCCAGTTCATGCCCCATCAGGCTGGGCAGGGTCGCCATAGGATTACTCAGGCGGTTTCCAGGTATGTTCCAGCCTCAGCCGTGAAGGATCAACAAGGCCCAAAGGTCTCATTGCTGGCTGGAAACTCAACTTGCCAGTGTGAGAAAGTGGCGGGGTGGTCAGAGCTACATCCTGAGACAGAGCCTGCAACGAAAGCTGAGCGTAAGCACGTGCTTCCTGCATCAGTTCTACGGAGATGATTTTACTGGCCATTTCTCAGACTGAAAAACTGAGTCTGGGAGTTGTGGAGCTGGCTGAGGTCATAAAGGGGTCACTGGGAATGGGGACAGCATAAGAACCAGGGGTCATTTTGGAGCGACTCTTTCAATAACAACATTCTTTTCACAAATGCTTATTGAACGCCTACTGTGTGCCAGGCACTGTGCTCAGCTTTAGGGATGAAAAAAATAAAGTCCTAGGCATATATTGTGCATTTCATCTTATCTCGTGATGGAAAATTTTGAGGACAGAGACTGTTTTTTGAAACCTTGTTTTCTTGTTTGTGGAAACAAGGAGTTTGGACCAGACTAGCATTTCCCAAATGAGGTTCTAAGGGACACAGGTTCTCTGGGATATTAATAAGAGTAAAGTAGGGAAAAGGGTTCTATGGTCCAATGAATTTGAGAATTACTGTGGTTAACAATGTTAACATTTGTTGCAGGACTTCTCAGAGCCTTTAAAGTCTTAACAAGCTCAGTGAGCATCTAGGTGGGTGTAAGTCACCCTCTGAGATATCTAAGGGAGCTTGTTCACTGATTTCCTGTCTTTATGAATCCTGGTTTAGATGCCACCTCTTCCAAGGAACTTTCTCTGAATCCCCAGATGGACCCAAGTCCCCTCCTGTGAAGGCACCTGCCTGGAGCTCACTTTAACCTCCTAATATTCTCCACCTTGAGTTTTAACTATCTGTTCCTGTCACTAGACTGTGAGCTTCTCAAGGGAGGGACCAGTTCTGATTCATCTCTTGGTTTTGGTACAGGGAGCAGAGTGAGTGGATGGAGAATTTAATGGGTGGAAGGATGAGTGATGTTTTGATGGATGGGTGGATGGTCGACGGGATGATTTATGGCTGGGTACGTGGGTGGATGGATGAGGGAGCTGTTTGTGGATGGATGAAATAGATGAAGAGATAGATAAATGAAAGAATAGATGAATCAATGAGTGAAATGATGAAGAACTGACTTAATGGAAGGATGGATAGATGGATGGATGAATAAAGAAATTAGTGGATAAATGCATAGATGGATGATGGATGGATGGTTGAATAAATAAATGGATAATGGATGATAAATTATGAGATGTGTGGTATAGATGATTTCATGGTTGAATACTGTGAATTACTGATGGATGAATGAATAGATAAACATATAATTAAATGAGTAAATAAATAATAAATGAAATGATGGACAAATTAATAGATGGCTAGATGAATAAACACATAAAAGGATAAATGAATAGATGGATTGATAGATAGTGATTTAATGAATGAATGGATGGGCAGATTGATAAATGATTGCATGGATGGATGGATAAATGAGAAAGTAGGTGGATGGATGGGTCAGTGGGTGGATGGATGGATGAATGGATGGATGGGTAGACGGATGAGTGGATGGATGAATGGATGGGTGGGAGTAAAAATGGATGAATGGGTGGATGGGGAGTGGATGGATAGGTAGGTGAATGGATGGATGCACAAGTGAATGCGTGCAATGTCATAAGGTCTGAACTGAGGTCAGGATGGCAGCAAGATCCCTGCATCCCTCCCTGGGGTAACAGTCTGTCAAATTTTTGGAGCTTGAGAATTTAATGAAAGCTATGACCCATATCTCCAGAAAACTCCTCACAGATACAAAATGTAACCAGTTTTAAGACAGTGGTGGCCGTTAAGCCTAGCAGCCATCTACAACCCTAGGTGAAGAGTTCCAGCACAGCACAGTTAGTTTCTTTCTACTTCTCAAGGCCTGTCCATGGAGAGGAACCCAGGCCCAGAGGAATGAAGGTGGCTGAGATGGGGTCAGGGATTATTCCAATGGAGGGGCCACTTGTGGATTCATTTGTTCATTGCACAGCATTACTGTGGCTTTTCCGAAGGCTTGGGAGAAGATTCCTGTGAGAAGACAAAACTGCCTCTCATAGTGGCAACTGCTTGTTATTATTTTATTTATTTATTTATGGCTGCGTTGGGTCTTCGTTGCTGCGCGTGGGCTGGGCTCTCTCTAGTTGCGGCGAGCAGGAGCTACTCTTTGTTGCGGTGTGCGTGCTTCTCGTTGTGGTGGCTTCTCTTGTGGAGCATGGGCTTTAGGCGCGCGGGCTTCAGTAGTTGTGGCACACAGGCTCAGTAGTTGTGGCTCGTGGGCTCTAAAGCTCAGGCTCAGTAGTTGTTGCGCACGGGCTTAGTTGCTCCGCGACACGTGGGATCTTCCTGGACCAGGGATCGAACCTGTCCGTGTCCCCTGCATTGGCAGGTAGATTCTTAACCACTGCACCACCAGGGAAGTCCCATGGCAAGTGTTTAAAGTGTAAAGTCAAACAGATTTCATTTTTAAATCTCATCTCTAATACTTACTGGCTGGGTGACCTTAGGAAAATTACTTCATCTCTCTGGGCCTCCTCTTCATGTCTAAAATAGGGATAGTAATAATCTCTACCCTACTGGGTGCAAATATGTAAACAAGTGTGTAAAGCACATAGCCTAGTGCCCAAGGCATAGTAAGTACTCAATAAATGCTGGCAAACCAGAGGTATCTAAGGCAATGCTGTGTCCCTTAAAGTTCTCACAGTCTGGTAGGAAATACAGATAAGTAAACACAGGCTGATTGGGGCTGTGGTGGGGAATCCTGAGACCTCACCTTTGGTACTCAGCATCCATTTACGTTACTCAGTACCCACTGGTACTCAGCATCCATTTACGCTAATATCTTCTTCTGGCTAGAGGATGCAGAGACTGGAAAGCTACAAGCCACATTTCCCAGTCTCCTCTGCAGATAGGGTTCTGTATGCTCCTTAAGTTCTGCCAATCACATGCTCTCCCATGAGATTCAGAAAGTAGAGGCCATCCGGTTTTTGCCTTCACTCTCTTTCTGCTGATGAACGTGGTCATGACCACATTTTTTTTGTAGCAACGTATCATGCCTGGTTACCAGTTTCAGGGGTCCAGAAGTGGTGGTAGTGGCCTCCTAATCTCTGGATCACTGCTGTGGTGTGTGTTCTGAAAGCCAACAGTCCCTGTGGTGGCCTTCTGGTTCCCCACCATCCTGACTGGCTGAGGTGGCAGCTCCCTCGACGGGCAAGTTCTGCTCTGTTATTCTGGAGCCCATCCTGCCTTTCTAGCAATTTTGTGAGTGCCCTATTCCCTGTATTCCATCCTTTCTGTATAAAATAACTGGAGGGGTTTCTGGTTCCTGTGGCTGTAATCTGACTCACACAGAGCAGGTGGTAGGACCCCAGTGGATACCTAAACCAGGGTTAGGAGGTCAGGGAAGCTTTATGAAGCCCATGACACCTAAATTGAGTCCTGCAGGCTGTTCGTAGAGTAGTCAGACAAGAGATGGGGGTAGGGAGGGAAGAACACTCCAGACAGAAGGAGCAGCCTTGCAAAGGCTCAGAGATGAGAGAAAACATAGCACATTAGAAGAGTGAGAGGAGTTCAGGTTACCTGGAATGTGTAGGAACAGGGGCGAGGTCACTGGACCGAGCAGGGGTTTTAAGGCTGGCCAAGGTGTTTGAACTGCCTTCTGAAGGTAACGGGGAGCTACATCTGAGAGCTGCAGGAAATAGTAAATGTCACCCAGCTGCTGTGGGAAGTTGGATTTGGGAAAGAGGAAGTTCCCATGCAGGGCAAACAGTGAGGAGGAGAATGTAGTCACCCAAGGAAGATGTGAGCGACAGACAGATTTGAAGGACATTGCGGACAAGACTCCCTGGCCTTGGTGACCAGTTGGGTTGAGGGTGTGGAGGGGGAGGTATAATGGACAATGCTCGGGCTTCTGGTTTTGGCCATTGGGCAGATGGTGGGGACTTCTACGAGGAGGAAAACCGGGGCAGAGGAGCAGTTTAGGGTGAAATTGCTGAGTTCACTTTGGGTGCATTGATTTGAAGGATGCCTGGGGGCCCGTGCAGGGGCAGACATCTGGGAAGCATGCAGACATGTGGTCAGAGAAACGAGATGCCAGGGCTGAGACAAACAGATTGGATGTGGACAGGGCCCATGACTTGGGAAAATGAGATTCCCAGAGTGAGTAAAATATTCATTCAACAAACATTATGGGGGAACCTGAGACAAACCCTGTCTGTTCATTTCTGAATACCCAGCACCTGGTCTAGGACCTGGTTGCTTGTTAAATAAACCAGGAGGAAGCACTGGGGCTGAGCCTTGGAGGATGGGCTGGGTTCTAGCAGGAAGAGATGGGGTGAGGCCCCCCATTATCCAGCGTGTGAGGCCTGAGCTTGAGTCCAGCTCCTCTGCATACTCATGGTAGGGCCCTGGGCCAGTCATTTTCCCTCCCTGAGCCTCAATTTCCTCATCTGAAAATTGGTCATAAAAGGATGTGGTGAAGATTCAAAGTGATAGCTGTGGAAGCATGTGGCTTGGAACATGGCGGGTGAGGCAGGCATGTGAACAGGCTGCTGAGGGCATGGCTTTGAGGGGGGCGTGACCTGGGGCACAGGGTCACGTACTTCCTGGGGTTGCAGGGCCATGTTGGACAGGAGAGAGAAATTGGGATCTGCCTGGAAAACACATCCACAGCTGTGTCCCATGTGGGAAAGGAGACCTCAGTCCCCACCCAGGCCCCCTTCCACCCCACAGCCAGCTGGAGCAGGCGGGCGGGTGGGGAGGCTCAACCCTGTGAGATGAAGGAGGGGGACCAGATGACAGGAACCTTTTCCACAGTCCCTCGGAGCTGCTGGCACTGGGTTCTGGCCACCGTCCCGACCCTCAGATCCTGACTCAGGATCAGGCTATGATCTGTTCCTTCTCTGGCTGTTCTCTTTGGCCAAGTAGAGGTTGCAAACTGGAGGCCCAAGGGACTGAATCTGGCCCTTGGGTTGGCCAAATTCGGTCCAAACTGAATTTGTAAATGAATGGAGCCAACATTAAAAAATCTGTAGATATTAGATAAAAACCTGTGTTTCTGGCACCCACTGGAAAATCAGAGGATCTGAAGATCTGATTGCATGGGGTCCCCATTCTCAAGGGCCCACACTCAGCTTTAGACAGGGCATATGCCCCAGTCCCCACCACTCCCTCTTGTCTCTCTGAAACTGGGGCCAAGGAATAATAACTATTTATCATCTTACTCTGGCCCTCTTCACTCATTTAAAATCCCTGCCTGGCCCCTGGTGGCACTGAGTTTTCAACCCTGAAAAACTGTCTCTTTTCCCTCCGTGACCACCAAGGCCTTGGCCCTGGTTCAAGCCTTGAGCCCCTTAATCTCTGCCTAATGTGAACTCTCCAGGGTCACTGCTCTCCTCTTCCCGTGCTCCACAAGGCCCGGCATCCCGCCCTGGGGGATTGGTGGTGGGCTGAGACTTGGCTCGGCCGGCTGGACCCGTGGGAGGCCAACCCACATCTGCTCTGAGATGTGTCAGCTGGGCCTGGTCACACTCTCCGTAGCTCATCCCTGAGGCATGTGGGACCAGGCGCTGTGCTCGCAGCTGGGCCAGGGTGGCAGGCGGGGCCAGGCCCGCGATGTGGTGGATGTCAAGGCTGCACGCAGCAGGCCTGATATTTCAGCTGCAAACACATTGGCTGAAAAGAGGAAAGGAGGAGGGGAGAGAGACAGAACTGTTTTAGTGGAAAATGCTCAAAACACAGAGGCAGAAAGACCTGAATTCACACCCTTAGATGCTCTGTGACCTTGGCCAAGTCACTTCATCTCTCTGAGCCTCCAGCTTAAGGTGCAGCCAAGGAGAGCAGCCCCCAAAAGTGGTAATGTGGTTGATGTGGGACCTAAATCCCAGAGGGGTGGCCTAGAATGGAGAAGAAAAAAAATCACAGACTTTGGGGCCAGATCAACTGTCCACTTGTGAGCTGAGTGACCCTGGGCAAGTCACTTCTGTATCTGGACCCCAGAGCAAAGGTCATAAGCTCTGTTCCAGCTAAACCCTCAGAAAATTATTCTGAGGGAAAAGAGGATTCATTCATTCAACAAATATTTACTGAGCATTTCCTGTGTGTCAGGCGCTGGGGACACAGCAGGACATGAGACAGTCAGAGGTCTCTGCCCCCGTGGAGTTCACACTTTTGTGGGGTGAGCAGACAATAAACAAGATAAATACGTTGTATATTATATTTGAAAGGACCAGTGCTACAGAGAGAAATAAAGCGGGAAAGGGAGATGGGGTGTGCTGGGGGTTTAAAGAGGTGGGTGACAGCCTCGCTAAGCAGGTAACATATGAGCAACAATCTCTAAGAGGTGACGGAGGGAACCATCAGGAGGAAGAGGTTTCCAGACAATGGGAACAGCCACTCAGTGCAAAGGCCCTGAGGTGGGGTGCAGCAGGGAAGAGGCCAATGTGTCTGGAGCAGAGGGGGGGTGGTGAGGGCAGGGAGTGGGTGGGGACAGGACTTGCAGGACCCTGTGCATCATTGTTTCTCCACATGAGGTGGGAGCCATGGAGGGTTCTGTGCAGAGGAGGGACAAGGTCTGACTTGGGTTTTCACAGGATTCCTCTGGCTGCATGTGGAAAATGGACTGCAGAAGCCAGGACAAAAGCAGGAAAAACAGGGGAGGCGGGTACTGCAATAGTCGGTCCTCTGTTTAGTGGTCATGTTCCTCCCCTGCTCTAAAGTCTTTGTGGCTCCCCACTGCCCCTGGAGAAAGTCCAGACTCCGTAGTATGGCATGCAAGGCTCCCATGACCTGACCTAGCCTCATTGCTCCTACCTCAGCCCCTCACTCTCTCCACCTCAGCCTTACTAGACATTCTTACCCCACTGTTCTATGAGCTGCGCCTCCTTTTCCTGTGCTGTTCCCTCTGCCAGGAATGCCCTTCTTGTCCTCGCTTTGTGCTGCAGCTTCTGTGTGGCTCAGTCCCACTTGAGCTAGGAGTTAGAAAAGCAAGAAGGAGAGAGGAAGTTCTCTTCCCAGGGAGTGGCCGAGGAGGGCCAGACCTTATCTCACTCCTCAAATACACCCCAGGCCTCTGACAGCTAAGGGCAAGTTCAGGAGGTAAAAGTAGGGCTGTGGCCCGCTCATGCCTGCTGTGTGGCTTGAGCAAGTCACATGCCCTCTCTGGGCCTTGTTTTCTCTGCTCTGTAAAATGGGGAGAATAATGAACCTCCTCACAGGTGGTTCAGACAGTGGTGTCTGTGGATTAGGGGGCTGTTACAACTGTGGGAGTGATGGCATCCTGGGAGAAGATGTGAACGCACATCTTTTTCCAGCTGCGCCAGGTCCACACAGGGTGGCCCTGAGCTGATGCCAGGGATATCTTGGGGGACGGATCCCTTGGCAGTCCCAGGCATTTCCAACTTGGTCGTCCTTGAGTTACCTAAGCACCCACTGTGCGTCCAGCCCCAGTTCTGTGCCTGGGTAGGGACAGAAGGCCTGGATTTAAATCCCAACTCTGCGGCTTAGCAGCTATGTTTTCTAGGTGAGTTAACCCCTCAGTTTCCTCATCTGTGAAATGGGGAGAATAATAGTATTTATCTCCTAGAGTGATAAGAGAAGCCAGTGAGATGATGTAAATATTACACTCAGCCCATGGAGTAAGCGCCTTATCAATGCCAGTTGTTGTTTTTGTTGCTATTATTATTATTACTGCTGTTTACCAGCTGTGGGGACTCCCTGTGCCTCAGTTTTCTTCTCCGTGAGATGGGTAGTAGCACTGCTGCCCTCATGGAGTTTCCATAAGGTTTAAGTGAGTCTAATATGTATAAATGGTGTCTAGAGCAGAATCTGTACTCAGTGACTTTTTTTAAGATTTCAAGTGTAGAATTCATCTAATACAATACCATAAGTCATCACTGATCTGTGAATAGTTCCTATGAAACCCTTTTATCATCTCTCTAGCCAAACAAATGCCCATTTGGTTTAATTGAATTTAACAAAACAAATGAGATAAGGAAGAAAATTCCTAGCCTCTGGACATTCACCGCACCCCAGTGGGTGATGAGAGATACACATGCTTCTCGTAAAAAGCAGAGGACGAGCAGCATGATTATATTAACATTTCAAGTCATTATGACTGGGCAGCTGGGTGACCTTGGGCGAGTCCCTACTCTTCTCGGACCCTCGGTCTCTTCTCTACAATGGGTATGAGAACTTCTTTCCTGCCTTGTCTAGCTCATTATGGGATTATGGTTTGGCTCAAACCCATCACAGCTGTCACTTATGAAGTGCCTCCTGTATGCAAAGTAATGTCTGTCATCTCCCTCTCCCTGCCCACGCCCTCCCTCCCAGGAGGGAAGGTTGGGTGCTGCCTGCTTCTCAGGAGAGGACAGTGAAGCTGGAGAGGTGGCTGGAGATGCAGCTGAGGGAGGGAAGGAAGTGGGGGGCTGGGGCAGGCTGGGCTGACGCAGCTGTGATGTCAGAGACAGGCCGCAGGCGGTAGCCAGCCCAGTGTTAACGGTGTGCTTTCTGCTGGCCTGGCCCCGTGCCTCCGGGCGGGGGAGGGCACTGCCCCCCTTAACCCCTTCCCGGCCTCCCTTTCCCAGACAGCCATCCCCTGGGCCTGGCCTTGCCCACAAGATTCCCAGATTTCACAACTGGGGTTGGCGATGAATCATGTACAGTAAGTCCGGGGAGAGAAACTCCTGGCTGCCCGGTGTCCCCAGGACAGGACAGCCGCCAAGCCTGCCTTCCCTCCCAATGGGCCGAGTGGCTGCCGGGGAGCCAGGGATCATCCCTCTGGGCCGCTGACCAGCTGGGGGGCGTCAGGCAGGACACATGACCTCTCTAGGCTGCACTGGGAATCAAGGGGTGGGGTTGTCTCTAGGAGACCTGGAGGCTCCGGAGGGCAGGAGGTCGGGTGTGGTGGTGGCTGGTGACAACCTTGAATGCGTCCCTTCACTTCTCTAAACTACAGTTTTCCTTATCTGGAGAATGGGGATAATCATAGGACTGACCTCATGAGGCCAGTGCAAGGATTAAGTGAGATGATCTGTGCCCGGTGCTGAGCACAGTTAGTGCCTGACAAACACTGTTATTGTTGTTGTGATGTCAAAGCTCCTGAGGACACTGTTTAAGACCCTGGAGAAATTATTCAATTCAGTCCTTTGGGAGACATCCCCCCCACCCCCCGACCGCCACGAACATCCACCCACCCCTCTCCTCATGACACAAATTATTCTTATTTTCAAAAACTTCCTTATTACATCAACAAATGTTTGTTGAGCACCATTGTGCTCTACTGAGTCCTGGAAATACAGCAGTGAATAAAACAGAAAAAAAAAAACACCTCTGTTCTCATGGAGTCTATATTGTAGTGAGGGAATCAGAAATTTGAGGTCATTTCAGAGACTGATCAGGGCTCTGAAGGGCATAAAGCAGGAGGTGTGATGGAGGAAGCCTGGGAGGGCTCCTCTGAAGAGGTGACAAAGAGAAGAAGCCAGCATGCCAAGGTGTGGAGGGGACAGTGCTTCAGGCAGAGGGGACTGCAGGTGCACAGACTCACTGGTGGGAATCAAGGCCTGTCTGGGGATCACCTAGGCCAATGTGACTGCAGTGGAGGGAGTGAGGGGGAGAGGGGCACAAGGTGAGCTTGGTGGGGTGGGCACAGGCCCGCTGGACCAGCTCTCTGAACCCTGGCTCTTCCTGAAAGTGGTGCTGCCTGGGGCCCGACCCATACCTGCAGGGGCAGGCACTTGACAAGGGCCTGGCTTCTTCCTGGGGCTCCTGGGGGCCCCAGGCCCAGGAGCAGCTCACTCACATGAAGAACCTCATCTCCGGGGTCACCATGTAGGGCCAGGCGCCCATACTGAGGCTTCAGCTGGGACTCCGATTGCCTCATGGGAAAGCGGAGGGCCTGGGTCAGGTCGGCTTCTTCCTAGCTCAGGGCTTTGGCATTTACATCTCAGAGCCTCAGTGTGCCCTCCCGTGAGATGGGCATGATGCTGCCTCATGGAGGGATGTATACAGTGGAATCCTACTCAGCCAGAAGAAAAGATGAAATCTTGCCATTTGCGACAACATGAGTGGACGTTGAGGGTATTATGCTCAGTGAAGTAAATCAGACACAGAAAGACAAATACCATATGATTTCACTCATATGTGGCATATAGAAAACTTATAAACAAACAAAAACAAAAGAAATGAACAAACCAAACCAACATGAATCGATAGATACAGAGAACAGAGTAGTGTTTACCAGAGCGGAAGGGGAGGTGGAGAGGGTGCGAAATGGGTAAAGAGGATAAACTATAGTGTGACAGATGGAAAATAAATTCTTAGTGGTGAGCACACTGTAGGGTATACAGATGTAGAAATATAATGTTGTACATATGAAACTTATGTCAGTATTACCTCAATTTAAGAAAATAATAAAAAAATAAATAGGTAAAAGGAGGAAGAGGGGGCTTGGCTTCAGTATCTGTCCCTGCTTCCCGTCCCCCGTCCTGGGGGGGGAGGGATGGGCAGAGGGTAGTTGGAGCTTCGTTCTGGGGCCCAAGAGGTGCGGTCAACATGAGGCCTAAGCAATATTCCGAAGAGTGTTTTAAAAATCGTTTATTTACTTCTAGAAAAATCCTTTACCATTTCCCATCAGGTCATGGAGGTCAGGATGGCTGATGGCATGGGAGGCTGGGGCCTGACGTGCAGCTGGGGAGATGAAATGGTCAAATTACAGTGTCTGCGTACCTGTGAGAAACAACCACAGCCCCTGTGGGATAGGCCAGGTTCTTATCCCCATTGTGCAGACGAAGAAACCGAGGCCCTGACAGGGGAGGAGCGTTGCCCTGGTCTCCCTGCCAGGGAAGGGGCAGAGTTGTGATTTCAGCCCTGGCTTGTGTGGCTCGTGACTGCTCACAGCCCTAGCTTTGCCTGGTGCTGGGGAACTTGGGGCCAGGATGGCCGTCAAAGCCAGATGCTCATGACATGTTAGGCTCCTACACATCTGGAAAGGAAACTGGCCTGAGGTTGAATCAGACCAGGTGCAACCCCTCTTCCTCCTCCCTCAGGCTGGGAGTAATTACCTGCCTGGGTTAATAGCGCCCACTTCCCACTTCCCGCCACCTTTCATCAAGGCTCCCGGAGTTGCCAGGGAGAAATTAACCCTCACAGCAGCCCTCTGAAGTCGGTACCGGAGGCAGATGTATTATTATTATTTTTTTAAGGATCAGTCTTTTCTTTTTAATGTATTTATTTATTTGGCTGCATTGGGTCTTCGTTGCTGAGCACAGGCTTTCTCTAGTTGCAGTGAGCGGGGGCTACTCTTCATTGCGGTGCTCAGGCTTCTCATTGCGGTGGCTTCTCTTGTTGCGGAGCACGGGTTCTAGGCACGCGGGCTTCAGTAGTTGTGGCATGCGGGCTCAGTAGTTGTGGCTCGCGGGCTCTAGAGCGCAGGATCAGTAGTTGTGGCGCACGGGCTTAGTTGCTCCGCGGCATGTGGGATCTTTCTGGACCCGGGCTCGAACCCATGTCCCCTGCATTGGCAGGCAGATCCTTAACCACTGCGCCACCAGGGAAGTCCCAGATGTGTTATTAAACCCATTTTTTTACAGGTGAGTAAACTGAGGCAGGACCCATTGCAGCCTGGCAGCCTGTTGTAACCCCATGACTCAGCAACTAAATCAGTCTCCACTTTCTTCTCATAGGAAGCAGAGGGCTTGCCCCCAGACGCCCCTTCCCCTGGGGGCTGAGCTTCAGGCGAGAGACGTGGCAGGTCTTGGGCACTCCTTGTTCCTACCCTCTCACCTCTCAGAAGCAAGGAGCATGGGCTTGGGACCAGATGGAAGGGGCTGGGATCTGACTCTGCTTTGTGACCCTGGGCAAGTCACTGCCCTCCTCTGGGCCTCAGTTTCCTCCTCAGTAAAGTGGGGATGATCATACCCACCTCCTGGGTTTGTACTGAGCAGAAAGCACAGATCAGACCTCTGATCAAGCTCCATTCCCTCCCCTGGCTCTGGCCACACTGGCCTCCTCAGTGTTCTTTGAACACCCAAGCCACTTCCTACCTCAGGGCCTTTGCATGTGCAGTGCCATCTGCCTGGAATGGCCTTCCTTCAGATCTCTCCCTAGCAGGCTCCTTCTCAGCTTTCGTAGCTCAAATGTTACCTCCTAAACCTAGAGTCTCCCCACCGCCCTGCCCTGCCCCAGCCCCTCACTCTGTTTTATTTTCTTAAGGTATTTGTGAAGGTAACTCATCTTTTACCTTGTTTGTTTCCTTGTCAGCTCCACCAGGGCCGGGATTTTTATCTGTTTCATTCACAGTATATTCTCAGAGCTCAGCTCAGTATCAGGTACACAGTACGTGCTTAAGAAATGATTTTTGTTTTCTCCACCTCTTTGCTTGCTAGCTCCAGGGTCAGCTACTAACTGGCTGTGTGCCCCTTGCTTTCCTTCACGCCCCCTTGTCAACTGAGGATGGACTGAGCACCATTCTCTTGAAGGACTCAGGTAGCTTTGAAATTGCCAGGACCTCAGCCTCATGTCTCCCCAGGTAATGGGAGTTGAGAGCAAGCAGGGAGGTGAGGGGAGATGAGCCCCCACGTGGTGCAGACACCCTCTTTCCTGCTGCTCCATGCCCTCCCCTGTTGCCTCAGGTTTATGGACTCACTCCAGGCAGATCCCCACGACCAGCCACCCCCTCCCTTGGCATGTCTGTCAGCGCCCTTGGGGGAAAGAATTTGGAAAGGGGAGGAAGAGAAAGAAAAGAAAGCAGGGTGCAAGGGGATGGTTCCCACACCTGTGTAAATAGTTTGTCATCTTAAAACTTGTCAAATATGCTCACCTTCAATGCCCAGTTCTTGGGCTTGTTTTCCTTGGCAAGGCCCCCACGGGAGTGGAATTTCGGCTGAAGGGAGCCCAATTGTCATCTTCTAAGCATGTTCCCAGGCCGGGGGGCCAGGGAGGGCTCTGGCTGACACTCCACTTCCGTCCCCAGAAGTACCGGAACATTCCTGGGATTTAGGGAGCAGCTGCCAGGCCTGGAAGCTGTCCTAGAGTTCTGGAATGTTGGAATTCAAACAGCCTCCTGCCCATTTTTCAGAGGAGGAACATGAGGCCCAGAGAGGGGAAGGGGTTGGCCTGAGGTCACACAGCATGCTGGGATGAGCTAGAGTTTGCCAAGAGAAGGTGGGATCAGTATCCATCTCCTGTTTTCTCCTGTACTGGGGGTAATAGCACCCCAGTTTCCTACTGGAGAACCTCCTCTTCCCCCATCTCTGTCCATGAGGTTTGGGTGGGGTGTCTAGGACACTGCCTCCAGGGGTGGACATATGACCAAGTCTGGCTCCAGTGACTGGTCTAGGGATGCACGTGTAACTAAGCCTGCCCAATGAAACTCGATTCTGGGACTTTGGTTGCTGGGAATTATTTGTGAAAAGAGTTACTGTTTTTCCATTGGATTGAGAGTGAGCAAGTGAAAGCCTGGAGCATCAGGGGACATCATAAGAGAAAAACCTGCCCGAGAGAGATCAACATAGAGCTGGACAGGGTTTGAACCTGTGGATCCAGCCATACCTGAAATTAGACACTCTTGGGTGTTTTAGTTTCATGAGCCACCACATTTTCCGTTTTTGGCTGAAAGTGGTTTGGGCTGGTTTTCCATCACTTGCACACAAAAGGTGCTGACTGACCCAGGGGAGGGAGAAGGGAAGAGATTCCAGGCAGAGGACACAGCATGCATGGTGACCCCGAAACAGCAATGCCAAGGGATATTCGGGTAACAGGGAAAAGAAGGAGAGTCATCCCTGAGGTGAGTTTAGGAGTTTGTCAGGTGGTCAAGGTGGGAGAAGGGAGTATCTCTAGCAAAGGGAACAACCAATGTGAAAGCTTGGAGGGGGGACTAGCTAGCGAAGACTAACCATGTGCCAGGCTTGTGTCGGGTGCCAAGGAACACAGAGATGAAAAAGGAAAAATCAAATCCAGCTACTCCTTAACTGCTCCAGCTAAATATGGGCTCTTCTGCTTTCAGAGTTGAGCCATCACACCTCCCTCCTTATGCCCGCTGTGCCCTGCCAGCATGCTGTCTCAGATACTCGAATGCTCTCTAATTGGTATTGGGCACCATTGGGGCCACCCAGCTTCATTTTATAGGGTGCATAGAGCATCAGTTCACATTCGGTCACATCATGAGAGTTACTCCCTTTGCAGATCTTTTTACAGTCCTTCCTTTACATCATGGAGAGTCTCTGTTTGATGCTAACCTGTTTCTAACACCAAATACTTGCTAATCTCCCTTTGTGAAAAAGAGAGTGCAGGTCTCAGGTTCCATACCTTTGGCACACAGTTTTATCTAGCTAGACTTTTTAAAAACTTTGTATTG
This sequence comes from Monodon monoceros, assembly GCF_005190385.1. Classification (NCBI taxonomy): domain Eukaryota; kingdom Metazoa; phylum Chordata; class Mammalia; order Artiodactyla; family Monodontidae; genus Monodon; species Monodon monoceros. The sequence goes on along the minus strand of NW_021703769.1, from coordinate 11,163,154 downwards.
AGCTATGGCATACACAAAGAAGTGCTCAGCTTGAATTTTCACAGCTGTATAATTAGCACCCAAATGATCAGACAGAACATCACTACCCCCAGAGCTTTTTTCTCTCCTCTGTTACTTCCCCTCCTATGGGCATTACTATCCTGACTTCTGTCACCGTGGGTCAATATCACTTGTTTTTGAACTTTGATCTTTTTCTATAAATCTGCCTTTTCCAGAGTGTCATGTAAGTGGAATCCTGCAGTGCATTGCCTTTTGAGTCTGCCTATTTTACACTCAGCATCATGCGTTTGAGATGCATTCATTTGGTTGTGTGTTATCAGTGCATTGTTCCTTGTTATTGCTGACTAGTATTCCCTTGTATGGATGTACCACTGGTTGTTTACCTACTTACCAGCTGAGAGATATGTGGGCTGCTTCCAGATTTAGTGATTGTAAGTAAAGCCATTATAAACATTTGCAAACAGGTTTTTATGTGAGCATAAATTTTTTTTTTTTTTTTTGCGGAACACAGGCCTCTCACTGTTGTGGCCTCTCCCATTGTGGAGCCCAGGCTCCGGACTCGCAGGCTAAGCGGCCATGGCTCACGGGCCCAGCCGCTCCGCGGCATGTGGGATCTTCCTGGACCGGGTCACGAACCCGTGTCCTCTGCATCGGCAGGCGGACTCTCAACCACTGCGCCACCAGGGAAGCCCGAGCATAAATTTTTATTTCTCTTGGGGAAATTTCTAGGAGTAGAATTGCTGGGTCATACGGTAACCATATGTTTGACCTAATCAGAAACTGCTGAACTGTTTTCCAAAGTGTCTGTACATTTTACATTCCCACCAGCAATGCATCAAAGTTTCAGTTGCTTCCCATCCTTGTCAGCACTTGGTATTGTCAGTTTTTAAAAAAATTTTAGTCATTCTAATAGGTGTACACACTGGTATGTCATTGTGGTGTTAATTTGACTTTCCCTAATGACTAATGATGTTGAGCATCTTTTTATGTGCTTATTTGCCATCTCTGTAGTCTCTTTGGTGTAGTGTCTGTTCAAACTTTTTGTCCATTTAAAAAATCAGATTGTTTTCTTATTAATGGGTTTGGAGAGTTGTTTATATATTCTGGATACGAGTCAGTCCTTTGTAGCTATGTGATTTGCAAATACTTTCTCCCAGCCTGTGGCCTGTCTTTTTGTTCTCTTAACAGGCAGATTTAATAACATTGTTTTATTTTCATTGTGATGGTTCTTCTGGTTATCTTTGATTTGTGGCAAGTATTCTTTGTTTTTTTTTCAAATCTAGTGATCATATCAAATGTTTCCTTTTAAAATAAATTTATTTAGATAAAAAGGTAAGTCAACTTGAAGAAAAATATTAAGCAATAGTAGAAATAGTGGAAAGCAGACTGCACAAAAATTATGAAGGCAGGTACTTGAATGACCGAAGTGTGGGCAGCTCCAATTCATTCCATCAACAAATATGGATTGAGCGCCTACTGTGTGCCAAGCTCTGTGTTAGGTGCTGGGACACAGAGATGAGCAGAGGAAGAGTTTCTGCCCTTTTGGTGATGGTTTCTCTCCAGCGAGCTCCTCTTTATCCTTCAAAAGCCAGCTTGAATGACCCTTCCTCTGTCCAGCGTTCCCTGGAGCACTCACCACACCATATTACAATTTTCTGTTTCTGTGAGCATCTTCCTGGGAAGGGGATGTGTCTGGCAGCCTCTGAGCGGGTTGCATAGAGCCTGGTGCTTAGGTTCTCAATAAATAGCATCTCATGGGGGCTTCCCTGGTGGTGCAGTGGTTGAGAGCCCGCCTGCCGATGCAGGGGACACGGGTTCATGCCCCGGTCCGGGAGGATCCCACATGCCGCGGAGCAGCTGGGCCCATGAGCCATGGCCGCTGAGCCTGCATGTACGGAGCCTGTGCTCCGCGGCAGGAGGGGCCACAGCAGTGAGAGGCCTGCAAACCAAAAAAAAAAAAAAAAGATCATCTCATGAAGTAGACGCTATTATGAGATGCCAAAGATGGGATTGCTGATTTGATTGGTTGAAATCAGCCAGCTCCACCCAGGTGCAGTGGCCTGAAGCCCCTCCCTGCTGCAGTCTGGGCTGGCACTATGCAAACCAAGGTCATCCTCCTTGGCCTCCCCTTCCATTAACAAAGACACCAAGAGAAAAAGCCTCCCAAATCCAATGCCTTCAACTCCCCTTTTTGCTCCCCATCCAGTGCCCATGGATGCCTTCCCTGGTACTCATTGATCCCACAAATGCTTGCCAGGCCTCTTTTTGCTCTGACTTGACCCCACTGACCACTTCACCCTGGCCCCGCCCCCCTCCCTCCTGATACTCCACTCCAGCACAGCAGCCGGCTTCTGTTCCTCCAACAAGCCAAGCTCATTCCCACCGCCTGGGGCCTTTGCACTTGCTGTTCCCTCTATCTGGGACCCTCTTTTTCCAGCTCTTTGTGTGATTGGCTCCTTCTCCACATTCAGTTCTGAGCTTAAACTACTCCCTCCCCAGAGGCCCTCCCAGGCCATACTATCAAAAGCCTCCCTGGTTTATACTTTTTTATCCTACAATTCTGTTTATTTTCTTTGTAGCACCAAGGACCCTCATTTCAGAGTTTATTTGTGTGTTCACTTGTCTGTGTCCCCCATTGGAGCGTCAGTACTGTGAGGGATTTTGATCTGTCCTTCTCTGTCTTCCCTGTGCCTGGCACAGTGCCCAGTGCATAGTAGGTGCTCAATAAACATTTGCTGAATGAATGAATGTTGTCTCCTTTCTCAAGATGCATTCAAAGCAAAGTTAAGCCCCTCAGTCCATGTATCAGGCTAATGGCTCTCTGGGCTTCTTCAAGGTGGGACCACATGTCTTCTTTCTGGCTCCCATCTGGCCTCTGTGGCTGGCCCAGTGCTCATTGCTGCCTACCAGGTCCCCCAGGCTTGTGTCCTGCCGGCTTCCCAGCCTAGGGGGCTGTTCCACCATCCTTGGAAGTTGTTCCCCAGGACCTCACCCACTATGGGCCGTGGAAGGGGCTGGAGATAGCTATGTGGGCTCCAGGGACCCTGCATGGAATCCCATCAGCTCACCATGAGAGTCATTTCAGCTCCCTTTCTGTCCTCCTGGTTCTGCCATGGGGAAGGCAAGGCTCCCCTTGAGGCCTGTGTGTCTTTATCATCTTCCTACTACCTGTTTATTTGTTTTAAGAAACACAGAGCAGACCCCAGTGCCAAGCCATCAGCAGCAGTTATATCTGACTTTGTTCCACTTCTTTGTATAATTTGCTGAATATCTTCAATTTACAGTAAGTGCCTTAGGTTGGGTCCCCCTAGAAGTAGATCCCTAAGAAAATAATTCAAAGGCAAGTAGTTTATTTGGGAGGTGATCCCAGAAAACACTGGTAGGGGTGTGGGGAAGTGGGACTAGGAAGGGAGGGCCTCCAATGCAGAGTATTATCAAGCAAGTAACCACTGTGGGCACCTGCAGCTCAGCGTGCTGTGGAGCTCTGAGAAACGGTATAGAAGGTGCAGATAACCTCAGGGCTATCCAATGGGGGTGGGGGAGCGTGGCCAGGGAGCTGACGAACGTATACATCTGCTTCTGCCAGTCCTTAGTAGGAGGCAGCTCCCTGGAGTGTTAATTCCCAGCACTCTAGCCTCCTGCAGGTGGGCAGAGCCCGCAGGTAAAGGGGCAGGTGCTGGCAGCTGGAATTTGGTCTGTGTTCATGGAAAGTAAGCAGGAAGAGAGATGGGCGAGGCACCGAGAGCAAATGCCTCAGACTTGATACTGGTTTCTCATTTAAAGCAGAGATAAAATGTTTCCTTTAAAATGAAGTTTAAATAAAAATTTAAAAAGTGAGTTGACTTAACACTGCTATATTTAAAATAGATAACCAACAAGGACCTACTGTATAGCACAGGGAACACTGCTCAATATTCTGTAATAACTTAAATGGGGGAAGAATTTGAAAAAGAATAGATACATGTATATGTATAACTGAATCACTTTGCTGTACACCTGAAACTAACGCAAAATTGTTGATCAACTATGCTCCAATATAAAACAAAAAATTTTTTTAAAAAGTGAGTTGTCTTAAAGAAAAAGAGTAAATCGTGTACAGGGGATACGCGAATGTGGCAAACTCTGCTACTTTTAAGGGCATTCAAAGCCTTTAACAAGCAGACGCGTCTCCTTGGTGACCCACCAGGATGGGGATGCGGAGACCACCCCCTCCTCCCAGCATACCAACCCCAACACTGCCTTGGATTCCTGGGAATCTTGGAAATGGGCCATGACGCTTGAAGCCCTTTTGACTTGGGGTCTGTCACTTAACATCTCTAGGCCTGTCTGTTAAAAGGGTATGTTCTAGGGACTTCCCTGGCAGTCCAGTGGTTAAGACTTCGCCTTCTAATGCAGGGGCTATGGGTTTGATCCCTGGTCGGGGAGCTAAGATCCCACATGCCTCGTGGCCAAAAAAACAAAACAAAACAAAAAAAACATAAAACAGAAGCAATATTGTAACAAGTTCAATAAAGACTTTAAAAAAAAGGTGGGGGGATAAGTTCTAAAGTCAGGTGAAAAAGTAAATGTGCGAAAACAGCCAAGACAATTCTGCAAAAGAAGAACTAAGAGGGAAGATTTGTTCGTCCAGACATTAGATAGAATCTATGGCAGAGGTATAAAAAATAAAGCTGTATGGTATTGGCATAGAAGTGCGCAGATACATTAATTAAGGGAATAGAATAGAGCCCAGAAATTAGCCCAGGAGTCACCTGTCCTGCCTAATGGATGTGAAAGGGTTTGGGAAAAGGGGAGACATCAGTGAGCGTGGAATTCTCTGGATTGGGCCTGGGCTGGGGCAGTGGCTTCCCAGCAGGCTCCCGTCTTTGGCCTTTCCCTCTGGTCCACCTGCCAAGGCACTGGGAGAATTCACCCTCATGGACCACATGCTCCCCATGTCTACCCTGGGAATCTCAAAAGCCTCCAGGACGTTGCTCCCTTTGCAGTTCTCTCTGATTCTTCTGATTAACCCACGGAGAAAGCCACACGTGCGTGTAGGCAGGCCTTTAACATCTGTCCAAAGCTTGCTCATCCATCATTATGCGTTATTAAGCTGAGCAGACCTCAGCCCAGAGCTCTCAGCTGGCCACAGAATCCAGCTAGACTTTAATAATATTTTTTTGTGATCATAGCTTTTAAGGTTACTTTCTATCTGTAGAAACGATTACTTGTTTTCTCTTTCTGGTAACAGTATAAATTTTCCTTTAAAAATTATTTTACTGACACATGCTACAATGAGAATGAACCTCCGAAACATTATGCTAAGCGAAAGAATTCAGACACAAAGGTCACCTTTTGTACGACTCCCTATGAAATATCTGGAATAGGTAACTCCATAGAGACAGAAAGCAGATTGGTGGCTGCCGGGGACTGGGGTGGAGGAATAGGGAGTGGGAAGCAACTGCTTAATGGGTACGGGGGTCTCCTTTCAGGGCAATGAAATGTTCTGCAACTATAGCTAGAGGTGGTGGTTTGCACAACATCGCGAATACCATTGTGAATACCAAATGTCACTGAATTATTCACTTTAAAATGGTTAATTTGATGTTACGTGAATTTCACCTCAGTAAATGATTTTTAAAAAACCAACCAAGCAAACAAAAAAATTAATTAACTTAATTAAAAGTATGAATGGCTTTAAAGATGACTTTTAAGCAAGGTTCAGGAGACACTGGCTAAAAGAACCGGTCTCACCTCCAGGCCTTGGCTCATGCCTTGCCCAGGTCTGGAATGCCCCCTCTGCTCACTGACGGAACCCTGCCCATCCCTGGGAACCTAGGCCTAGGATCAACTCTGTAGGAAGCCCTCCCTGATTACACAGGCCCATCGGGGACCCAGAGCGGTCGGGTGGGCCCAGTCCTGCAGCTTTTCAGACCTTGGTGCGAATCTTACTAGTGGGGAGGAGTCTCTTAACTTTGGACATGTTGTTTAACCTCCCCAAGAGGGCCTCAGTTTCCTCATCTGTATAAATGGGGGTTCATGATCATTCTAATGTCACAAGGTTGAGTTACTACATAGAAAGCCAGCGGACAGGGCCAGGTGCAGAGTGGGTACCCTTGATTCACACCTGGTTTTGAGCACCAATCACATCATCTTGATTTATTTGCCTCTTGTTTGCTGGACTGTAAGCAAGGGCTCAGTCTTTGTGATCTCTGTATCCACAGTTCCCACACAGGGCTCACGTAGTAAGTCCCCAAGAAGGGCGTGTTGACTGACACCCAGAGGAATTCCTAGAATGCTGCTTCTTCTCTCCACCTTCAGTGTCCCCACCCTGTCCAGCCCCCTTCATCACTCACCTGGACCATTGCAGGCCACCTGGCTTCTGTCCTCTACTCCCCACCCACAATCCATTCTCTACACCCAGCCAGAGGACCTCATTAGAACCTAAGTCAGATCCTGTCCCTCCCCTCCTCAGAACTTTCTCAGGGCTCCCACCTCACTCAGAGTAAACACTGAAGTCCTCCCCATGGCCCACAAGGCCCTGCATGATCTACCACCCCCCCTCACTTCCGCCATCACTTCTCTGTCCTCATCTCCCTCTACTGTCCCCCTCTTGGCTCCAGCCATGACACTCTCCTCCTTGTTGCTCTAAAACTCCAGGCCTCCACCTCTGGACCTTTGCACCCGCTATTCCCTTTACCGAGGACACTCTTCCCCAGATATCACCCACTGCTCACTTCCACCCCTCCTTCAGACCTTGGTTCAAATACTCCCTGTTCAGGGAGGTTTTCCCTGGCTTCCCGGACCTCCCTGGACTCCAAAACTCTTTTTCTCCCCTAGGAAAGGCCCTTGGCTGGGATCCTGGGCCCCACCCCACATCTCGGGAGAGGAGAAGCTCCCAGGCCTCTCTCTGGACTTGGGGCCTGGGGTCAGCCGTGGAAGCAGGCGGCACCCAACTGTACCTGGTGCAGAGGCCTTTGCCCGCCCGCCCTCTGGGGGAGGCACCCTGCCCGGCTCACACAGGCTTCCAGGGTGCAGGTGGGAAAGTCCCACGTCCTTCTCCACTTACCTGACTCGGGCTGACTCAGACCCTCACGCCTGGCCAGAGGGAGCCGCAGACCCGCCCATCCCCTTGATGGGAAACAGCGCTGCTAGGGCCTGGCTGGGCCAAGCACTGACTCACCTCGGCCCCACCCCCACCCCCCCAGCCTCCGCCACTGGGAGTCACGCCTCCCTCCCGCCAAAGGCGCTCCAGCTTTGCTCCCGGGAGCTTTCCCCTCTGCGCCTTTGCCCAAGCTGTGCCTTGGCTGGCGGTGCCCTTCTGTCTAGAGCCTTCTGTTCCTTCAAGCCCAGCCTGAGGGCCATCTTCTGGGGGGAAACGTCAGAGATTCCTCTGGCCAGAAGGGCAAAGGGGCAAAGGGGAGAGGTGATCATAATAATAATAGTAATAATAATAACTGTTATACAGTAATAATAGTAACTAGCCATGCTTACCATGTGACAGGCACTGTCCTAAACACTTCATTGTATTAATTCATTCAACCCTCACAATAATCTTATGAGGTAGGGACTTTCATTTTCCCAAGGCACAGAGTGGCTAGTAACTTGCCCAAGGTTACCAGCTGGTAAATGGGAGAAGAGGGATTTGAATCTAGGCAGTCTGGATGTCACGCCACCGTTCTCATCTCCCAGACCTGGAGAACCAAGTGGAGACCGCTGAGGGAGCTGGGCAGGGAGGAGATCCAAGTTCTGGGTTCTGTGTCAGCACCCCTCACCCACAGTGGGAACCAGCCCCTCTCTTCAGGGTACAGGCTGGTCTCTGGTCCCTCCATCAAGGTGAATCCTCAGAACACAGGGTCTGGGCAACCCACCAACAGTGGCGGAAAGGGAATTTCCATGTGCAGAACAGGGACCGTGGCCTGGACACTTAACCCGTTAACCTTCCAGCAACCCTGTGAATTGGGGACAGTTACTAGCATCCATTTTATAGAGGAAGAGAATAAGGCCCAGAGAGTAACGGGATTTGCTCAAGGTCACAGAGCTAGGATATGGCAGAAGCTGGATTTAAACCCAGGGTTGTTCTGACACCACGAGGCCAGAGTCCCTTCCACTGAGTGGTGACCTAGCATCTCAGTGACGAACAGGGCAGGACCCAGATGTCAGAAAGAGCTGGAACTTGAGCTCATATTACCCTCTCCCTGCAGCATTCCACTAACCTCCACCCATCCATTCATTCATCTGTCCATCCACCCACCCATCCTTCCAATCAGTTACCCGTCCACCCACGCCTCCTTCTATCCATCCATCCACCTAGTCATCTACCCACTCATCTACCATCCAAACATCTATCCATCTATCCTTCCATTCTTCTGTCTGTCCCTTCCATTCACCCTCCATCCATCCATCCACGCTTCCATCCACCTATCCTTCTATCCATTTTTTCTATCCCTTTCACCTTCTGTCTATCTGTCCGTCTATTCATCTATCTATGCATCGTCTTAAACATTATCTATCTATCCGTCACCCATACATTCTTCTATACATTCATCCATTCATCCATCCACCCATCTATACATCCGTTCATCCATACATCCCACAGATGTTTATTTAACTGATGGCGGCTGTGTCCAAGCCTTCAGATCACTGTGCCTTGAGCCAGGAGAAGCATACCTAATTAGGTTTCTGTTTATTTGCTGTTCCAGGAAAGCTAATTGTGGGGTTTGTAAACAGCCCTTTGATGGCTGGAGAGTTACTTAAGAGGACAGTTAAATAAACAACCGCTGGGTAGAAACAGTCAGTGCTGGTACACGGCGGGTCCAGGGTCATGACCTGCCTTGCACAGCAGGAGGAGGGCTGAGGTCCAGACAGTGTGGAGGCTTTGGGGTCAGAAAGGAAGTCAGAATAATGGGAACAGTGGCAATAACATCTACCATGTGTGGAATGCCTACTGTATGCCAGATGCTGTGCTAAGCACAGCCTTTACAGCAACTTCATGTTGGAAACAATTATGATCCCATTTATGGATGTGGAGACTGAGGTTTGGGGAAGGGAAGCCATGTGCTCAAGGCCATAGATCTGGGAAGTAGCACCGTCAGGACATCAATCTGTCTGCATATAACAATGATGATAATAATAGCAAATAATTATATAGCACTCACTATATTCTAAGGCACTGTTCTAAGAATCTCACTAAATACACCACCCCATGAGGTCGGTACTATCATCACTCCCATTTTACAGATGAGAAAATTGAGGTTGAGAGGGCTAAAGTAATATGCAAAGATTACTCAGGTAGGAAGCAGCAGAATTTTTAAAAAAAATAAATAAATATCTGGACCCAAAGTCCTACTCTTAACCATGTTATGCAGTGGATTGTACCTTCTACGCATTTAACGTCGAAAGATCCAGCCATACACGATTGGCCAAACACTTTTTAAAATCATTTTTTCATTTTTCTGTTTTCTGTATCTAAAAATACTTTGAAATTGTAACTTGTAATGTCTTTTTAATTACTTAGTTCAGGGGTCAGTAAACTTTTCCTGTAAAGATATCAGATAATAAACGTTTTAGGCTTTGTGGGCCACGTGGTCTCTGTTGCAACTATTCAGCTCTGCTGTGGTAGCTGGAAAGCAGCTGCAGACAATATGAAACGAATGGGTGTGGCTGTGTGCCAATAAAACTTTATTTACAAAAACATGTGGAGGGCCAGGTTTGGCCCAAGGGCTGTAGTGCTGACTTTGTGCATTTTAAATATATCTGTATTCACCAAACCATGTTCTCTTGCCTTTTCATGAACAACAAAGGATTTTCAAGGATACTTTCAACCATTGCTCAGTTTCACCTCCAGACCTTTTGCTCACACGTGCCCTATACATCGTTTACCCCTTTGCCTGCTAGTGGCAGCTTCTGAAGGAATTTGCAAATTCCTTGCATTAATCTAATTCCTTTATTCACATAGTCAATAAATGAATGACACTCATGAGAGGTGCTCAGTGACACTCACGACTTCCCACCAGGAACCCTGAGAGTGCTAAGAGCCCTGGGAATTACTCTTCTCTATACCAAGTTCTGTAAACTTCTGGCTTGAAGAAAAAGTTGTAAAGTAAAAGTTAAGTAATTCTATGGCTGCAGCTCTAATACTATTTCCTATTGGTGACAGGAACAAGGAAATGAAAGGAGGACTGGTAGAGGTATTACAAAATGTCCTCAGGGCTAGTGGGAACAAAATGGGGTAAGGCCAGAAAAATCCCCTTTCCTCTTTATCCCCACCCCCTTGGCCTCAGTGTTGATTTCCCAGACTCAGAAAAGTTGTGAGCCTGGGGAAACAGCATGTGTTCACTTCCGAATTAAAAGAAAAATGACAACCTGGGTAAAAATATTTGCAACATAAATGTAGACAAATGATTTATTTCCCTAATATCTAAAGAATCCCTGCAGAGCAATAAGAAAAAAAAAACCCAGCTCACTAGAATAACAGGGTAGTAGATGGGAACAGGCAATTTATGGAAAGAGAACCACATACAGCAAGATGTCCAACCTTGCTGGTAATCAGGCAAATACAAACTAAAGAAAAAAAAAATTAGATAACATTTTCGACTCCTCGTCTGTCAAAAATAAAAGATTGATAATGTAATGTATACAGGAGACTGTGGGGAAATGGCCACACTCTTATTCTGCTGGTCTAAGTATGAATTGGAACAGCCTCTCAGGAAGACAGTTTTACGGTATCCAGTAAAACTGTATATTCATATTTTCTAGAACTCAGCAATTCCATTGTTTGGCGTCTCCCTTAGAGAAATATCAGGCACAAGGAGTATGTGCCAAGAGGGTTACTGGAAACAACCTAAAGATCCATCAATTGAGGAAGGGTTAAACACCTTGCAGTGGTCTAAGGACCCCCCATCTTTTGAGGCAGAGCCTGCCCACCTCCACCATTGATGTTGAACCTGCTAGATGTTCGCGCTTCGCAGCCCCCCTTGCGGCTGAGAGTGGTCACATGACCTGATGATCAATGATGTTAAGCCCCTTTGTGTGTTTACTTGTCATTTGGCATCTCCTTTTGTGAAATGCCTGCTCAACTCTTTGCCCTTTTTGTCAATGGATTGATTGTCCTTTTGTCCCTAAAGTACTTTTAATAGACTCTGTTTCTGTTTAAATTACAGTATCAGGCAGGGTTCTGCAGGGAAACAAAATCAATAGATTATCTATCTATCTATCTACCTATCTTCTAGTTTTAGGAATTGGCTCATGCAATTGTGGAGGCTGGCAAGTCTGAAGTTTGTAGGGCAGGCTGGCAGGCCGCAAACTCAGGTAGGATTTCTATGTTACAGTTTGGAGGCAGAATTCCTTCTTCTCCAGGAAACCTCAGTTTTCACTCTCAAGACCTTTAACTGACTGGCCCACCCACATTATCGAGGATACTTTCCTTTACTTAAGGTCAACTGAGTGTAGATGTTAATCACATCTACAGAACACCTTCACAGCAACACTGAGACTAATGTTTGACCAAACAGCTGGGCACAATAACCTAGCTAAGCTGACACATAAAATTTAACCTTTCAATTACTCAGAGTTGTTTACGTTGTTTGCAACTTGGAGCCCAATCTAATCCACCATTTACATAAACACACACACACACATGCACGCATGCATGCACACACACAATATCAACAGCAGTGTTATGCATTTCTACGTGTGTACGTGCACAAGAATAAGTCTGGGAGGATATGGCCAAACCTGTTACATGACCACCTCAGGGAGTGTCCAGGATGGAGGTCAAAGGGAATTTAACCATAAGCTGTAACAGTAAAGAAAATGTTAAAGAGTATAATAATGTTAATTATGTAATTAAAGTTAATTTTTAAGTGGGAAAACTTTTTTCAAAAAATAAAGGAATCATTAAGTTCCCATTATTCATTCATCAATTATTGACTCAGCACCTGCTATGTGCTCGTTGCAGGAGATATAGTAGATAAGATGGGCAGCCTCTATCCTTGTGGAGCTGACATCATAGTGGAGGAATCAGGCAGTAAAGAAGCAAACAAAGAACTTAGCAGGTAATTTCAGAGAGTGCTAAGGAGTATTCTGAAGAAAAGTGAACCAGTGTAGAGACAAAGAATAAATGGGGACGTGGGGCTGTGTTGGATTGATGGTCAGAGAAGGCCTCTCTGAGGTGACATTTGAGCTGAGCCCTGAAGGAGAAGGAGCTGGCTTTAGAAGGAGCACACCAGGTGGCCAGGTCAGCAAGTGCAAAGGTTCTGAGGTAGGAATGGATCAGATGAAGTGGGATGAGAACCTGAGCAGTGCTTTTGGAAAGTGAGGCCTAGAGAGGAAACAGGGTAGCTTAAGGGCACAGCACTGGACACAGTGGAGCCAGGTGGGAGCCTCTGCTGCCTGTCCCAAGATGAGTTTTGTGCCAGGGCTGAGCTGCCTGTCTAGGGTGGAGGCCTCTGAGCTGCTTGAAGGGCTTTATCCACACTCCTCTCCAGCAATCCCTCTATGATTAGAACGGAGCACTGGAGACCCAGCCCCTAGGCTTGTGTCAGCCTCGCCCTGCCAGCCAAGGCCAGCAGCACCGCAGAGACTCATCTGAGGGCTTCATACTCTTTGCCTCTGAGTTGGAGGGTCAGCAAAATCTACCATCACTGTCTTACCTAATTATAATATAACAGGGGCGAGGGAAGGTGCCCCAAATAGATGCTTTCCCTGAACCATCCCAGCAACTCCTGGTAAGAGCCCTGGCTGGGGGGTATTATTATTCCCATTTTATGGCTGGGAACACTGAGGCTCAGAGGGATTAAATACCCTGACTCCAGGGCCTGCGTTCTTCACCCTTACAGTCTAGACTCTGTTCCTCTAGCTCTCAAGGCAAGAGCAAGGCCATCTTTTTTTAAATGACAAAGCCCCAGATGGGAAAGGACAATCCCATCTAGGCTTTCATTATATAGATGGAAATTCCAAGGTTTGGAGAGAAAAAGGAACCATCCCCTGACTATACAGAGCCAGAGCTGGAGCTGGGTCTCCCTGCTCCCAGGGCCCTTTCAGCTTTACCCCCTTCTTCCCTTCCACCTTCCTTCCCTCTTTTAGTGATGGCTTGACTGGCCTCTAGGCTGTTGCTCCAATATTCCAATCTCAATCCTGCCCCAGGGCCTTTGCACTTGCTGTTCCCCTACCAGATCTGGTCTATCACTTCTTTTTTGCCTTCCTTGACCACTGCATTGACAGTAGTTCTGCACTCACTCTTCCTATTTTGATTTATTTTTCTGCCAAGTATTTTTTACCCTCCGTCATTATGTTAAATACTTATATTATTGTTTATTGTCCATCTCTCTGCCTAGAAGATCAGCCCCTTGAGGACAGAGACTTTATTCACAGCTGTTTCCCCAGTGCCTAACCCAGGGCCTGGGCTCCCATAACGCTCAATATGTGCTTGTGGAATGGATGGGCAGGTAGATCGATGGGTGATGGATACATGGATTGGTGGGTGGATGGATGGATGGGTAAGTGATGGATAGATAGATAGGTGGGTGGTGGATGGAAGAATGGTTGGGTAGATGGGAGGACAATTCTCCCAACATCACTTCTCAACCCTGCGCTCTGGGTCTCACACTTAGCTCTTCTGACTTGCCTCCTTTGGCTCCAGGCCTGAGCAGGCAGCTCTGGGGGCTTTCACAGGATCAGGCAGGAGTTGCTGTTTCTCATCCTTCTCTGAGGCTGGGCAAACAAAAGCCTTTGTTCTCCCTCCCCCGCCTGGCCCCTCTACAGCCCAGGGTGGGAATTTGTTGGCAAGTCAGTAACTTAACTTTGCCGCAGCTTAATTTTGAGGCTTAACCTGTCAAGCTGGGCCCATGGGCTCCTGTGGGCCATACTGGAGCTGGGCATAATGGGGGTGTGATGGGGGTCACGGTGGTCAAAGCACAGAGATGATTCCTACGTGGATGAACCTCAGAGTCTTCTGGAGAGGTTGATTTTTAGAGGTGGGTGGGGGAGTTACAGGATGAAGTTAGCTCTGGGCTCTCTATAGACAGCTTGGGACAGTGTTTCTTCTTGTCCCCTAGAGATGTCCCCACAGGGCAGAGGGCCAAGAGAAGGGAACCTCACTTAGTGCTACAGTGGTCTCATGAGGGTGGTGCCATCATAATCCCCATTGCACAGAGGAGGAAACTGAGGCCCAGAGAGACTAGTTAACACGCCCAGTTGAAAGCCAAACTAGATGGGCAGTCATTACCCAGCTGGACTGTCTCTGCCAATCAAAGACAGTGGCCTTTGACCAGTCTCCTCCTGCCTTTGGCCATTGGATGTTATTCAAATGAACTCCAAGGCCAGTGGATCATGGAAGCAGTGATTGGAGAATCTGGCACCCTCAAGCCTGACAACCTCACCAGAACATCCTTGAGGAATGTAAATAATCAGCTCCAGAGAATCCCTGCCTTCTCTGGAGCCCAGGTCCCACAGCCTGAGCAGAGAACGTGGGAAGAAGTCCGGGACCTTGGTGTGGCAGTTGAGGCCCACATGGCTGCTCTCTACCTTCAACCTCTTCTCCAAATTCCACCCTGTGCATCGAGCTATTGGGAACTGTCTGCACATACCACGTGGTTTCCTGCCTCTGCCTTTGCCCATGCTGCCTCCTCCGTTGAAGATGTTGTCTCGGTCTGAGTTTTTCCAGAAACAGACCCTGAGACAGGATTCAAGTGCAAGGAGTATATTTGGGAAGAGATACCAGGAGGTGCTCATAGCAGGGTGGATGAGTGAGACAGGGAAGGAAGCAAATAAAACACGTGGCTATCAAGCCAGTCACCACTGTGGGTAACTGGATCTCAAACTCACCCAGGGAACCAGTGTAGAACGTGGACCCCAGAGTTATTCCAACCCAGGAGAGAGGAAATCAGCCATGTATTTTCCAACCCCATCAGTGGTCAGCTGAGGGCTAATTCCAGGGGCATCAACTTTCTGGAACTTCTGGCTATGCACATGCCCACAGCCAGACCAAAGCTCTCAAGTAGAGAGAGTAAACGTAGGTATTTGCAATGAGCAGGAGCGAGCATCTAGGGGATGTGAGTGGGCACCAACAGCATTTGTGACAAATGTTTATTGGTTCCTGATCTTTTCCCAGCAGACTCCTATTCATCCTTTAAAACCCATCCTTCATTCCCCCAGGGAAGACTTCCCTGACCCTCTTAAATCAGCCAATCACTTCACACCATTCCTTGCGTGCACTTTTAATATTTGCATTTATCACAGTGGATTGTGATTACCCTTTTATACCTCTGCCTGCCTCACTAGGGAGGGAACAACTTGAGGCAGGGGCTTCATCTTGGGATGTAGAACATGCTGCTTGGTGTCACAAAGTCCTGAGTTCCACTCTCCTGGCCGCTCTGAAGCTAACGCTTGTCACCATATCTGCATCCCCAGGACCTGGCTATTATTGGGCCCTCAGTAAATGTACTGGCAGAGGGATTGAAATTACATTTTTAGCTCATTGACATTTCTTCTTTCCCCTAAAGTTTCCTGGTATCTTGATTATGGAGAGGTTGGTTAAGCCAGTGGGTCTCAGAATCACCTGGAGAGCATTTAGAAAGCTTTGGGGGCTGAGGCCCCACCCCAGAGATTCAGATTCAGTCATTGGAGATACTGGGTTAAACTTTAATGATAATAGGAAGCCTCAGAGAAATTCCCCCCACTTCGGGGGTATTCATGGAGAGAGTTCATCACAATGTCAGACGTGAAGGTGGAGGGGGTGGGGGGCAACCTGGAGTCTGTGCTGGAAGAGGGGACACGAGAAATGGGGAGGATGCAGAAATTAGACATTAGAAACAATGAACTAGATATATATGCAGCCATATGGTTAGAGCTGGAAAACAAACATAGCACGGAGTGAAAAAAGGGAAAAAAGCAGACCGATGGTTTATCACTGTATGGTGTGCATTTACTCAGATCCACGAGACTGTGCTGTCCCACAGGTGTGGGTTCTTAAACCTGCCCACTAGAATCACCTGGTAACCTGGTATCCACCCTACCCCCAAAACCACCTCAGCAGGATCTCTGGGGTGGGTTCTAGGAACCAATATTTTTAAAATGTGAAGCCTCGGTGGAGAACCGTGGAACACAGGAGTGGGATTATCTCAGCTCTGTGTCCCCAAAGGGTCATTTATCCAGTAATGATGGAATGAGGGCATGCATGAGTTGAGGGCCTATTGTGTGAGAGGCACCGTGCTAGGAACTTCGAATGCATTGCCTCGCTTTAGTCTCAAATAGCCGTAGGTGGTAGGTACTTTTATAATCCCCGTTTCGTAGATGGGGAAACTGAGGCACAGAGTGGCGAAGTCAATGGTTGAGGACTCACAGCTGTTCAGCGGCAGCCCATGCTTGTACCGGGGTCTGCAAGCCTGACACCGGAGCCCTTGCCCACTCCCCTCCTGCCTCCTCCAAAGTTGCTCTTTCTGATGCCTTTTGACCCACTTGTTCAGCAACTGCAAGGAATTGATCCACTCGGTTCCGCGAGAAATTATTGTTGTTGATGTTGTTTTTCCCCCATAAGTCCCTCGTGGTCTTGTTTTTTTTCTTCTTTAACCTCAGCACACAGACAAATCCCACATCGTAAAGGCTGAGCAGCTTCTGGAGGCGAGAGCTTCATTCCATGGGTCAGAGCTGCGTGGGCTATGTTATCAGGCTTATTTTGAATTGCTTCCCCCTCCCCCTCCCTGATGAAAGGCGGGAAGTCTTAAAATTACTTCTCCCCAAAACCAGCCCTCAGAGGCACCACCCTGCCCTGGAAGCTCTCTGACCTGCTTCATAAGGAGTTATTAATTATGATTTGTTTTTATAATCGTCCACTTAGAGTCTCGGATGACACATGCTCAGACTCGTCCGTCCTTTAAAAGAAGGAATCAAAGGTTCATGGAAATCAGTTATACATAACTAGTGGAATTACTTGGGCTCAGCTCTGGGCTTGCTCTGTGACCTTGGGCAAATCCCTTCCCTCTCTGGGCCTCTGTTTTTCTAGCTGTAGAAGGAATGTGGACTAACTTCTAACACAGGGTTAGGATATATATATCCCAAACTGTGAATATGCCAGGGGTGTGTGAAATGGTTGTAGATTGTACATGGATAGGCATTTTTATAACTTTTATTTTAACTTTTAAAATTTAACAGCATTATAGTATTTCATTTATAAATGCACATGTTTTTGTTCGCTGGGATGGCCACAGGGAGGAGGAGCTCTGATTCACATAGTCACTTAGGTATCCCGACTGCTGGGGCTTCTGACGTGTTCAAAGTCACCCTGGGGATCAACATCCAGCCAGAGAGAGGAAATGGTGGAGAAGGTACCCATCAGCCCGGAGTGACATACATATATATTTTCCTCCACGTTCCATTGGCCAGAACTAGTCACATGGTTCTACCCAGACGCAAAGGCAGTTGGGAAATATAGTTCCCTGGCTGGGCAGCTACTTATCTATAACTCTACACTTTACAGGAGGAACATAAATCTTTGGTGGACCCTTGGTCATCTCTGCCTCAGTAGTCTGTTTTTAAACGAGTAAATTGAGGAACAGAGCTTTGCCACCCATTTATCAAGGAATTAAAATATGATATATAATTTTCTACAAAGTGGGAGGAATCATTCTACCCAATATTAAAGTTTCCTACACAACTACAGTAATCAAGAGAGTGTAGTATTGGCAGAGGGATAGACTACAATCAATAGAATAAAAGAGAGGACTCAGAAATAGACCCATACAAATATGTCCAGCTGATTTTTTTTTATTATTATTTATTTATTTTTTGGCTGTGTTGGGTCGTCACTGCTGCACACGGGCTTTCTCTAGTTGCGGCGAGCAGGGGCTACTCTTTGTTGCAGAGTGCGTGCTTCTCATTGTGGTGGCACGGGCTCTAGGCGAGCGGGCTTCAGTAGTTGTGGTGCACAGGCTTAGTTGCTCCGTGGCATGTGGGATCTTCCTGGACCAGGGATCGAACCCGTGTCCCCTGCACTGGCAGGCAGATTCTTAACCACTGTGCCACCAGGGAAGTCCTGTCCAGCTGATTTTTGACAAAAGTGCAAAAACAATTCAATGGAAGGGTAACATTTTTTGGCCGTGCCACACAGCTTGCGAGATCTTAGTTCCCCCGACCAGGGATTGAACCTGGGCCCGTTTGGCCGTGCCACGCAGCTTGCGATATCTTAGTTCCCCCGACCAGGGATTGAACCTGGGCCCTTGGCAGTGAACACGTGGAGACCTAACCACTGGACTGCTAGAGAATTCCCAGGATAACCTTTCTAATAAATAGTGCTGGAGCAACTGGACATCCTTAGGCAAAAAAGAAAAAAAAGAAAAGATCCTTGACCTTGATCCAAACCTCACACCTTATAACAAAAATTAAATGGATCATGGACTTGAACATAAAACATGAAACTATAAAACAGTTATTATTTTCTTAAAGTAGGAGAAAATCAATCTTCAGGATCTAGGGCTAGGCAAAGAACTGTTAGACCTGAATACCAAAAGCACGATTCAAAAAAGGAAAAAATTGATAAATTGTACCTCATCGAAATTAAAATTTTTTGCTCTGTGAAAGACCCTGTTGAGAGGATGAAAAGACAAACTACAGATTGGGAGAAAATATTTGAAAACCATATATCTGACAAAGGACTAGTATCTAGAATGTGTCAAGAACTCTCAAAATGCAGCAATGAAAAAGAAATCCAATTAGAAAATGACAACAGACATTTTATAGAAGAGGATACACAGATGCAAATAAACACATGAAAAGATGTTTAACGTCATTAGCCATTAGGGAAATGCAAATTAAGACCACAGTGAGGTATTACTACAACCATCCAAATGACTAACATGAAAAATGATGAGAACACTAACTGCTGGCGAAGATTGGAGACACTGGATCATTCATGCATTCCTGGTGGGAATGTAAAATGCTACAGTGTTCTGGAAAACAGTTAGGCAATTTCTTAAAAACTACCATATGACCCAGCAGCTGTGCTCCTGGACATAGAAATGAAAACATAGATTCACACAAAAACACGTATACACGTGTTCATAGCAGTTTGATTCATAATAGGCAAAACATGGAAGCAACCCAGATGCCCTTCAATAGTGAATAGTTAAATAAACGGGTGCATCCATACCTTGGAATTCTACTCAGCATAAAAAGGAACAAAATATTGATACATGCAACAGTTTGGATGAACCTTTAGGGAATTAATGCTGAGTAAAAAAAGTCGGCCCCAGAGGGTTACGTACCACATGATTCCATTTATATAATATTCTTGAACGCACACAGTTATAGAAATGGGGAATAGATTAGTGGTTGCCCTGGGAAAGGACAGAGTTGGAGGTGGGAGATGGGTGGGGCTATGAAAGAACAACCTGATGGATCCTTATGGTGATGGAGATGTTCTGCGTCTTGGCTGTATCACTGCCAGCATGTTGTTTGTGGTATAGTTTTAAAGATGTTATCATTGGGGGAAACTGAGGAGAGGGTACATGGGAATCTCTCTTTATTTCTTACAACTGCCCCTGAATCTACACTAATCTCAATATAAGAAATTTGACAAAGAATACCAATACAATTTTTTTTCTACCCAGACACTTCTGAATATAATTGTACCTTTGGTAACATGGGGGCACTACCAGAATCTCGAACAGCGGATGTAGTGTGGCGGTTAAGTGTGTGGTTTGCAGTAGCACAGGCTGGGTTCAAATCTCAGTCGACCAGACCTCTCGCCTACTTGAGCCTCGGTTTCCACCCCTGCAAGTGGCTGAGTAACGAGAGGCCCTGCCTCGGGGGTTGGTGCAGGGACTCCAAGAGGTGATTCGTGAATCTCATAGAGCACAGGGCTCCGGTGCAGGTGCTGCTCTGTAAATTATTTGTCACTTATCAGGGCTGCAGCAGGTGGGGGAATGGACCTCAGGGCATCCTCTGCTAGCTCTCTTGGTTGGGATGGTGACCCGCCATCCTGAGGTTTGTTTTGACTCCTTTCTCACAGGGGTGTGTACTGAACAGCTGCACTAAGGTTGGTCTGGTTAGTTCTCGTCTGCCCTCTGGACTCTGGTGCACACTTTCAAGGACTTTTCTCAATGAAGGAAGGACACAGCTGGTTCTTGTGGGCTGGGCTGCTCCAGGGGAACAACAGCCCAGGGGCTAGCCTCTCTGAGGCAGCAAAGAGAGGGAATGGAAGTAATGCTTACTGCATACCTACTGTGTGCATGATGACTTACATGCTCCAGCTCATCAAATTCTCCCAACAATCTTGCACAATAGGTATTATTATTATTTCTACTTTATAAAGGAGAAAGCTGAGGCTCAGAGAGGTGAATGGACTTGTCCAAGGTCATGCAACTAGTAGATGGTAGAGCTGAGCCCTAGTCTGATTTAAATTCAGTGTCATTTTGACTATTAATAATAACCTTACCATTTATTCAGCACCCACTATGGCCAACTACTATGCTTAGCTCTTTACCCTGGGGTATCATCATCCCCTCCCCACTTTAGAGAAGAGGAAACAAAGATTAAGAGGGATGACTTGCCAAGATGGACAACAATTCTTGAAAAAACAGTCAACTGACAGCTCTTCCTTGTTTCCCCGACCCCACCCTCAGCTCTAGCTCAGCACAGCCGAGAGTACTCAAGCTTGGAGATGTAAATGCTGAGTAAGCTAAGAGTTGGTACCTTGAGATATGATGCCAAGGCCGTCTGTGGGCATTTGAATGTCAGCTTTGGCTGGCCAGGGTCAGCTGAGATGGCCAGAGGTTCCCCTGGGGGCTTGGTGGGGTTGTGGGGAGCCTTGCAGAGACCCCCCTCCTGCCTCGGGCCTGGCAGACAATGTGGCAGTTGGAAAAGGCTGGAGGTGGCAGTGGCGGTGACAACTTCCTTTTGAGTAACAACATTTACTGAAAAGCAGTTCTGCTTTTAGCACCAGAAGTTCACCACCCTTGCAAGCAGGCGCCTAAGAATACCTCCATTCAACCCCAGTTCAGAGATGCACACAGATTCCCTTCTGCATTACCTCCAGCAGAGTTTTACATTTGTTGTTGAAAGGAAACCAAATACCACAATTATTGGAGGAGGCGGGAGGGGTGTGGAGAGAGGGGTGATGCAAGGGGGGCCAGGTGGCATCAACCACAGCCCCCAAAGGCGTCCACAGGCCGCCTCCGGGCAGTGGCCCAGCCCCTTGCCCTTCAGTTACTGGAAAGACATCGACAAGCTCAGAGTGAAACTGAAGTGCTGACAATTTCTCTTCTTTTTACAAGAAAAAGAAAGTGATTGTCCTTGAAGCAAGCATGACTTTGGAGGCCAGGGACTTGCCCTGGCCGCTCCGCACATGTGGCCCCAGAAGCTCCAGGTCCTTGCTGGTCACCCCTCCATGAGTGCTGGGGCCCTTTGCATGGCCCCTTTTGTCCATCACTGAAAAGCCAGTCTGCACCGGGGAGGGGATGGTCTTACCCGTTAGGAGCTCACCCAGGGCCCGGGTAGTTGGAGGATGGCTTGGGCGAGGAAGAGGGCTTGAGTGAGGAGGAGATGTGGTGTCAGGCAGAGGCAGGAGGCTGTAATGAGCAGCTCTAAGAAGTGCCTTCTCTCCCCGTCTGGTCTGGCCTCCTGACTCGCACCAGAACCAGGGGCAGTCGGAAACGGAAAGACTCTGGGAGTCACACGGATGTGGGTTCAAATTCCACCTGGACCATTCGCTGGCCGTGTAATCTTGGGCCAGTGATTTCACCTCTCTGAGCCTCAGTCTCCTCATCTCCGACATGGGGATAATAATAGGAAGTCAGGTCATGACCCTCCTCTGCTCAGAATCCTCACATGGCTCCCACCTCACTTGGCGGAAATACCAAAGTCCTCCCGTGACCCACTAGGCCCTACATAATCACCCCTCTGCTCCCCCTCTCAACCTCATCTCCGCCTATTCTCTCTTGTTCCCTCCCCTCCAACCACACTGGGCAACTTGTTGTTCTACCAACATGCTAAATACACCCCTGCCTCAGGGCCTTTGCACTTGCTGTTTCCTCTGCCTGCAGCATCCTTCCTCCAGATACCCTCCTTCACCCTATTCGGCTCTCGGTTGAAATGCCCCAGGAGGCAGCTCTGACCTCTTCTTTTAAGTTGCTGCCCATTACTCTTTATTCCTTCAGCCTGCATTAATTTTTCCCCACTACTTGACATGATTTTGGGAGTTTATTACTCCCCATCCTCCAGACTATAAGCTCCAAGGGGGCAGAGTTCAGTTCTGTGTTATTCTCTATTAAATCCTCAGAGCCTGGCTCGTAGCAGTTGCTCACCAAATGTTTGTTGACTGCACACGTGCAGCGTTATGTGGAGAGGGTGAAGAGTGATATGTGTAGATTGTTCAGACCAGCAGAGTCCTTGTTCACTAAATGTTACTTCCTTTTTTTCCTTCCCAGCACCAACCATGTGCCACATGCTTGACTTCCTATAACAAAAGGATGCCTTTTATAGATGCAGAACCAAGACTGGGGAGCCCAAGCTCACTCAGCAGGGTGAGGCTCTGAGGTCTGGTCCACGGGACTCTCAGCCTCCTGGATGGTGGTGACAGTGTCTGATATGACCCAGGCCTGGCTGCTTTACGGTCTGGCTGAGGGAAATGGCTGGCAGGGCTCTTTAGACCCTTGAAAGGGCTGTGGGCAGAGGGGAAGCTGGCTGTGGCTTCAAGGGACATGGGGCCCTGGGACTGGGGTTCACGCCCTTGCCCTGCAATCCCATAGTTCCCATCAAGGGGGCCCAGGGTTTGCAGAGAGGGGCTTTTCCAATTTTCTGTTTCTGGAAAGTTCTGTCCCAGGAAGGGCAGATGATGGAGGAGCTGTTGGATGCGGCTGGAGCCTCAGAGACTAGGAGACCCCGGGAGTCCTCTCTCCCCGGCACCCAGCCAGTTCCCAAAGCAGAGGGACTTTCCAGAGAAGTCTGCCTCTGGCTCCCTCCAAGCCTGCCCAAGAGACTACAAGCCAAGGCCTCCATGAGACCCAGCCCCGCCTTCATTTCCCTGTTTTTATTTCTTAGGGAGGCCAAGGAATCTGGGGGTGAACAGCCTCAACACAGGGCCGGGCATGTGGAAATTTAAGAGCCACAGACTGGCCTGTCACAGTCCCCGGGATGTGACCGTCCGCCTGAACCTCCACCCCAGACTCTGGGTTGAGCTGGGCCTACAGCCTGTCTAGGGTGGGCGGAGCAATTGCCTGTGGATCCTGTCTAGTGCTGGGGATTTCGCCTCTGCCTATCAGAGCTGCCTCAGCTGTATGAGGATCCCCTCCCACACTGCTACAGCAAAGGGAATGCAAGTGAGACACGAGGAAGAACTGTCTTCTAACACTTTATCGTACCCAAAGGTGACCCTAAAGGTGACCACTAAACCCCTCAGCGCAGACCTTGCTGCCACCCACAGGCCACATCCAGCCCAGGAATATGTTTGGTTTGGCCCTTGATGTAATTTTTTTAAATGTGACTCAGTTACCGACATTAGAAATACCAGGAGATTTCACATAAAATCCATTTCTCCGGCTTCTCTTGAAAAATGGGCCTCTCTGGCTGTGCTGGGCCCACTTTCCTGCAGGGCATAGGAAGGCCAGGGTGGGTCAAGGGGCCCCTTTTAGGACAGCACACAGTAGTAGGTGTTCTCTTCTTCGCTCCAGTCCCTGCTCAGCCCACTTTTCTCAAACACATTGCCTACCAGGGCTTTGAAGCATGAGTAGGAATTCATCAGACAAAGGGGTGGAAAGACATTCCGGGAAAGAGAAGAGCACATGTCCATGCGATTTATCTGTTCAAGATTCACTCAGTAAGTATGTATTGAATGTTTACTGTATACACCGGGGCGAACAGCAGGAGACCAAACAGATAAAAATCCCTGCACTCCTTGAGCTCATTATCTCAGACAGCACTTCTCAGCTGGGTACTATTTTGTCCCCCACGGACACTTGGCAGTGTTTGAGGCATCTGTGGTGTCATAACAAATGTGGGTGGAGGGAGGGGATACTACTGGCATCCAGTGGGTAGAGGCCAGGGGTGCTGCTAAACCAGTCGTGGCGTGCACAGAAGAGCGCTTCACAGCAAAGAATGATCTGGCCCCAAATGTCCGGAGTGCCAAGACTGAGGAACCCTGGTTTAGTGGGAGATAGTAAACCAGATGAGCCAATAAATGCATCATCTGAAGTCAGGCAGTGCTGAGAGTTTTCTGGTCAAACTAATCGGAGTGTGGCACTGGGGGTCAGGAGGTGGGTATGGCTGCCTGGGGGAGGTTCCATTTGACCAGAGACCTAAGGATGAGAAGGAGCAGGTCCTGAAAAAATTGGGGTGCACCTGGCGGGGTGGCCCCAAATCGTAGTTGCTTACGGAGCAGCACCTTCTCTCTTTCCGTGCTGCTTGTCACCACAGCCTTGCTTATGGAGCTGGGATCAGTGGTCCTGTTCCCATTTTCCAGACGAGGGACCCTGGCTGGATGTCACAAGCCCCTAAAGAGGCTGACCTAGGCCACCTGACCACTCTGAGCTGGTGTCCTTGGGGTGCCTGGAGGGCACGATGCTCAGTGAATTGCCTTCTTTCATTCAGTCAGTCAACAAACATCTCTCAGGGGCCCACCATGGCCTAGTGGGACAGAGCAACTTAAGGCTGAGGTGCTCAGCACCAGTCATGGCACATAGTAGGTACACATAAAATATCGGTCAAACGAACGAAAGGACGGGATCAATGAGTAAACAAGCCCCCGTCCATGTAAGATAATAGATCACAGCCAGCATTGATTGGGTGCCTACTGTGTGCTGACCCACCTGGAGCTGGAGTGGACACCAGCTCGAAGGGAGGGGCAATGATAATTCTCACTTCCGTGGTGAAAAGCCTGAGGTTCGGAGGGGGACATCAATTGCCCAAGGCCTGGCACTGGAGCCCAAGGCCTCGCAGATCTCAGGCTGCAACCACTGCCTTGGCATTTTGTATGTTCTGACTCAGTTTACTATCCTCCCAACACTGTGAGGTAGCGGGTGGCATTATCCCATTTTATGGATGAGGTAACTGAAGCTCAGAGAGGTGAAGCGACTCTCCCGGAGTCACACAGCATGTGTGTTTGATCTACAGTCCACATTTTGACCACCAAGCCCTGCCCCTTGTAACCCTGACTTCCTCTTCAGGAGAGTTAATCAGCCCCAAAGGGGAGGTAGGCCAGGGGGTTAGGCCCCTCGAGGTCTGCAGGACCAGGCAGGAGGCTCTGGAGGAGGTGGGGTCCCGGGTGGGTAGACGGGAGCAGGTGGGCCTGGGGAGCAGCCAGGCTTCCGCTCCCACACGCAGGCACAGCCGCCAGGAGAGACTGTTGAGAGTCTGCCCTGTGGTGCGCACCGGCCTAACAATGGCTCCTTTTGACTGCGCGGGTGGTAGAAGAGGGGACGCATTGTTCTTCAAGACACCTTCCCGCCATGGCTGGCTGCGGGCCGTCCCCATCCCAGGAGGCTTGGCTCAGGGCCGTTCTGGGCGCCTGAGGGAAGTGTGTGCACGTGCCTGTGTGTGTGATGCTGGAGCGTGTGTGTGTGTGCGTGTGTGCCCATGTGTGTGTACAGAGAGGCACGGGTGTCTGACTGACACAATCGCTGAGTGTGCCCACGCACGCCTTGCACACTGTGGCAGTGTGTCCGAGCAGGCTTATGGCTTTCTGCGTCTGCTGTGTCGGTCCAAGCGTGCCTTCCTGGGCATATCTGCAGCTGTTTGTGAATCTGCCTCCAGAACGTGTCTCCGGCTCCGTGTACCTGGCTTCTGCTCCAGTGTGTCGAGTGAGGCTGCCCTCATCTGCATGTGTCAGTGTCTCCGTCTCCCTCTGGGTCTGTCTGTGGAGCATCTTGACACCAAGGGGACAGCAGAGCTCTGGCTTTAGGGTGAGGGCCAAGTTCCAATTTTTGCGCATATGTGAGGAAAGGGGTTCCAAGTAGAGGGGACGCAGGCGAACAGCCGGATGCAGGACCGAGCGGGGGATGGGCAGAAGCAGTTGGAGGTCAGGGAGGCTGCAGCAGAGGGAGCAACGGGAGAAGATACCAGGGCCACCTGTGGGGGCGGGGCGTGGAGTTGGAACATCTTTCTGAGTGAGCCGGAGCCATGGCGTGCTTGCACTGGGGAGTGACGAGGTCTTTTATGGAGATGCCTCTGGTAGAGAATAGACTGCAGGGCAATCATGAAAGCTGTTGGGGGGCACCCCAGGGTGCCCCCACTCCAGGCAGGAATTGCAGCTTCCCATTTTGCAGAAGTGGAAACTGAGGCCCAGGGAGGAGAAATGCCTTCCAAAGCTGGAAGTTTGGGAACTGCTCCAAAGCCAGAGCTAACTCTCATCCTTCCCACCTTGGCTACCATTCCCTCCTCAAGTCCCTTCCTTTCCCAAGGCTATGGGGATGCCTGTGCTAAAGACAGAGGACTTGGCATCCTCATCTTCTCAGGAACCAGGACTCTACAGCCACAGGGCTTGGGTTCAAATCCTATCTCTGACACTTAACAGCTGTGTGACCTTGGGCATGTCACATAGCCTCTCTGTGCCCCATTTCCTCATCGGCAAAATGGGAATAATGACAATACTGACCTTTAAATTGTGATTCCACCGATTACCCTCCCCATAACAGAATTCCCCCTCTCCTTAATTTTTCTCCAAGACACTTACCACCTTCTAACACACGACATGTTATATTAATCTGTTGTGGCACTAGGGTGTCATTTCCGGGAAAGCAGGAAGTTTTGGGTGTTTTGGTCATTATTAATATCTAGAATGGTGTTGGCACTCAGTAAATTTTTGTCGAGTGAATGAAACTGAATGATGGGTATAAAATACTGGACTAGGAACGTGAGTTGTCAACTGTTATTATTAACTTGGGAATGGGTTTGGAGATGAGCGTCTGGAAGCATAGAAGCCCGGGCAGTTCACCCAGGAATTGGGGTCCCATTCCCTTTTCTGCCCTTTGTCCTGCACATCTGGATCTGCTGAGCCCTCACGGGGCCCAACATCTCCTGTCTTTAGTCTCCATGGTTCAAGGATGGGTTGGCTCCGGCAGGCACTGTGCGCTGGTGGTTTCCCGCCCCCACGAGGAATCAGTGACCCAGTTCCCCACCTGGCATATGCATCAGCTTTAACGGCCTCCGAGGCCTCAGGACGTTGCCAAATATTGGGTCCCACCCACCCCATTTCCCAGGATCCCTGTCCCCCGTTGGTAACATCAAGCAGAACCCTTTGGTTCGGGGTGGGGTGGGGAAAGTCCACTTGGCAGCTCTGCTAAAAATGTCCCACCAATGGCGCTGATGGCCCAAGGAGCCGTTGGGCAAATATTTCTCAAGTCCACGTGCTTGTCAAGGAGATGGCTTCGTGATCTTTCAGTCTTTCTAAGAAAGAATGACAGGAGACCTCAGAGACCAATTGGGTGGCGAGGTGACTTCGCAAGGTCATTGTGCCCAGCCCCCTGCCACCTGGTCATCAGCTCTGGCTCCCCTGCACCCTGTGTCCCTGCATCTCGAGGAGGGCCAGGAGCTGGAGAGGGGGACTGGGCCGGTCAAAGAACAAGGCTCCTCTGTCCTCTCCCTTCCTTCCTCCTTTCTCCTGACTCCAAGCCCTGGCCTGGGGCATGCGGCGGGCGCCGGGGCTGATCAGCAGAAGTGGGGTGTGGAGCTGGCCGGGGTGTTCACGGTCCCTTCCTCGGGGACCAGCTGGGGCGCTGCTCAGCCTAACTGGATACCTTGGTGTCTGCCCACGGGCCCCAGCCCTCTCCTCACACCACCGTCGGGGTTCAGGCCTCCGTCTCTCTGTCCTCCATTCACGCCCTGCCACACACACACATTTATTAAGCACCCTCGTATGTGCCCCATCCCTGGGGGACAGTGAAAGGGCCTAGAGTAGGGAATATCTTGGCCTGTTTGCAGAATAGGGAGGAGAGCAGTGTGGCTGGTGCAGAGTGAGCAAGGGGAGAGTCGGGGAGGGGACGACCAAGGGGTCATGGGGTCAGATGGTGCAGGGACTCCAGGCCAGGGAATTTTGGATTTCCTTCTAATGCGATGAAGTCCCACGGGAGGGCTCTGAGCGGGGATGGTGCAGGAAGTGCCTTTTGAGTTCATGTTACAAAAGGGGCTTTGTCTTTTTAAAGGATCCCTCTGGCTGCTATAAGGAGAATACAGTGGGGCGGGGCGGGGTGGGGGTGGGGGTGGGGGGGCAGGGGGAGGGAGTGAGGGTGAGGATGGGGGCCAGGAGGAGTGACCTGACCCAGGGTGATGAGCACAGAGTTGGTGAGAAGTGGCATTCAGGGTGTATTTTGAAAGCTGGAGCCAGCAGCGTTGCCTACTGGGGGCTGTGGGGCTCACAGAGGACGGAGAGGAGTCCAGGACAGCTCCAGGGTTTCTGGTCCAAGTAACTGGGAGACTGGTGGGACCACTTTCTGTAATAGGGATGTGGGAGCAGATGCTGCGCTCAGTTTAGGGTGCGCCGAGTTGAGGGGTTCTGTGGGCAGATGAATAAGGAAAGCCACGGCCTGCCACCTCCCCAAGGCCTTTGTCCTGGTTCCAGTGCCCAGTACCTGCCCCAGGACAATTCGACAGCCATCCAATTTTCCTCCCAGCCTTTCCATGCTCTAGCCCTTCCTCTTCCACACCTGTTCGTCTTCAGAAAGCACAACTCTAGATCCTGTCTCTGCTCTGCTCTAGAACAATCAATGGCTCCCCGCTGCCCCCGGATAAAGTCCAAAAGCCTCAGCTGGGTTATCCCAGGCCTGCACCATCTACCCTGACTTTTGCAGCCTCGTCCCTCATATGGCCAACCAAGCAGCTGACCTCTGGCTCCTCAAACACACCTTGTCCCTTCCCACACCCTCAGCCTTACCTAAGCTGTTCGTGCCAGCTGAGTGCCCTTTCTCACCACAGGGATGAGTGTAAACACCTTGCCTCTAATGTCTGTAGCCTTTTGTTTGTTTCTTTCTCCCAGAACTTTTCACACAGTGCTTTGAATTACACTTATTTATATCTTTCCCTCCTCCCATGGGCAGAAAAGTGCCAGATTTATTTCTGGGCTCGATGCCAGGCTCAAAGCAGGTCCTTGTCAGATTCGGTGGGTGAACTGTTGAGGATACTGCATTCCCAGTGGTATGGGCCCACTCAGTGCCCGTTCTCCCTTCTTCTGGAGAACACACTCTGATTTTCCCCCTGGGGTGCACCACCCCATCAGGTGAGCTGGCCCCATCCCCAGGGGTAGACTCATGGCCCAGGCCTGGCCAATCAAAGCTTCCCAGACCCCTGGCTACGTTGATTGGTTCAGGGGTGGGCACATGATCCAGTCAAAGCCAAGAGAACTCAGTTCTGTGGAGCAGAAGAGAGGATGTTGTTGCCTTGAGGTGGCTGAGCTAGTGAGATCTCAGCCTGGAGCAGCCGTGGCCACTGTGCCACCATGACAGTAAAGACTGCCTGAATATACAGCCAACACAGGGCAAGGCAGAGCAGAGAGTTGGGGACAGCCTGAGTCCTAACAACATCATGGGTGCTCCTGGATCCAGCTGTATCTGAAGCTAACATAGCCCTGAACTTCTCCATTATATAAGTCAATATGTTTTTCTTTCTTGTTCTCTCTTTTAAAATGAATTTTGGGTTGGATTTCCATTGCTTGCAGCTATAAAAATTCCTGAGAAATACATGAGCTTTCTTCTGAATAAATCTCTTGCCATCTCACTGCCCATCCCTTCAAGACCCCAAGTGAAATTCCCTCATTGAAGAACTGCTTTGAATATTTATCCATGGAGCTGATACAGCGTTTGTCTCTTTCCTCTCTTCTGGATAACGATCCCAGGCTCTAGCTGTGCCTCAAGCAACTTTTGGTACCAGGCAGCAGGCAAACAGGATAACCCAAAGAAGTAAAATGGACTCCAGCTTTTGAGGGGCCAGGGCTGGACCTCTGGCCTTACAGCTTCTCAGCGCGGTCCTTGGCACACAGCAATGCTTCTCAGCCATTCTCTACTTAGTAGTGTAAGGCAAGGGTTTTCAACGTGGGCATGACGGGCATTTGGGACCAGATTTCTCTCTGAAGCGCCGTAATCAGGAGTCCTCCCTCCAGAATTGGTTAGGAGAGGGTTTCTCAGCCTTCTTACTACTGGCATTTGGGACCAGCTCATTCTTTGCTGCTGAGGCCATCCTATGCGTTGCAGGATAGTTTAGGAGCGTCCTTTACCTTCTCTACCCACTAGATGCAAGTGGTACTCCCTACCCCGAGTCGTGCCAACCACAGATGTCTTCAGACATTGCCAAATGTCCCGTGCAGGGCAAATCACCCCTGACTGAGAACCCCTGGTGGAAGCAAAGAGCTTTGCATAGGACTTCACACGTAGCAAGCGCTGAATAAATACCAGCAATGGTAATGTGGTGATAATGGTGCCCACGATCATTTACGAAATTCAACTGTCTCAGTGAGGGTCAGATCTGGCTAAGTTAAGCAGGAAGGGAATTTATTGGAAGAACATGGTGAGCTTACGGAATGAGGAAGGGGCAGTATGAGGTCAAAAAAGCACAGAAATGGAGGCAGTTCCGACAGTTCAGATAGCGCAGGGTGGACGTGCTGGTACCTGTAACGAGCTAGTCCTCATTTCAGCCACTCCTCCCACTTCCTCCTTCCTAAAAGACCCATTTTGCTCATTTTGCCCAGGTACCCCCCATCTCATGGACTCAGGGAAGGGCATGGGACTCAGTTCTGGTCAATGATACATGCTGGGAAATCCACTGGGAGATTCTGGGAAAGGTTGCCTAGCTCTTCAAAAGAGACAGAGGCTCATTTCACTTAGCATAATACAGGATTCCCTTCCTTTTTAAGGTTTAATAATATTCCATGGAATGTATATACCACATTTTCTTTATCCATTCATCTGTCAATGGACACTTAGGTTGTTTTCACATCTTGGCTATTGTGAATGATGCTGCAAAGAATGAGGGAGTGCAGATACCTCTTTGAGATCCTCATTTCAATTCTTTTGGATAAATACCCAGAAGTGGGATTGCTGGATTGTTATGCTAAGTGAAATAAGCTAGTCACAGAAGGACAAATTCTGTATGATTCCACTTATATCAAGTATTTAAAGTAGTGAAACTCATAAAAGCAGAGAGTAGAATGGTGGTTGACCGCGGTCTGGAGGGAGGGGGAAACGAGGAGTTGCAATTCAATGGATATAGAGTTTCAGTTGTGTAAGATGAATTAAGTTCTCAGGATCTGCTCTACAACAGGGTGTCTTAACAGTATTGTGTGGTACACTTAAAAATTTGTTAAAAGGATAGACCTCGTGTTAAATGCTCTCACTACAATTTTTAAAAAGGCATTTATGAAACAACATTATGTGGAGTTCACAATGATACCAACATTTAAAAAATTATATATGAAAGTTCTTAGAGGGAAAAAAGGGGCAGGCTCTTTTCCCTCTAGTGTTGCTGTGCAGAGGTCATGAAGTCTGCAGCCATCTTGAGGCAATGAGGAGAGCCAGTTGGAGGGCAAAACCCAAGTCCCAGGACCTGGGTCCTTGTTGATATTATTAAACTGCTGAATTAACCAATCCCTGATTCCCCATCACTTCCAAACTTCCGATCTACAAGATAATAATTTCCTTGTTTTCAAAGCCTCTTTAGATTGAATTTTTATTCCTCGTGGCCAAGAGCGCTGGATCAATGTGACAAATCCCATAGATAAGTTGTTGCTTCTAAATTGCTCTTGACATTTTCCGCCTGCCTCCTAAATAACACAGAGGGACTCACTCTTCTTGCCTGAGATATCAGATGCCCGGGTCCTCATCTGGCTGCCAGACATATTCTGTGGCCTGGTGATGTACTCAGGGCTCAGACAGGAGGACTTCCAAGAGACCACCTGCCAGTTCCTCCATGGAGTTCAGACTTTGCCTCTCTGGGCCTCGGTTTCCCCATCTGTGAACTGGGGTAGTAATAGGGCCACCTATTACACAGGGTGTATAAGGATGGATGAAATGAGTTATTTCTGGTAAAGTAACAGGCACAGTGCCAGGCACATGGTAAGTGCTCAAAAAATGTGGGCTATCACCATTCTTGCCATTGTTATTATTACTTGGAGTGAGGGATGAAGGAACTTGGGCTGACCCGATGTGGATGGCAGGTGCAGAACGAGACTGGCAGCCTCAAGAGGTGAGACTGGGGTGGAAAGAAAGGATTCAACCAAAGTAGGTAAAGAAACTTCAAGGAGAAGTGTGAGCCCCTGAGAATCTCTCGAGGTGTAGGGCAGCTACCACCGTCCCCATCTTGAGAGAAAAGTGTTTTTCTTCTTAAAAGTGAAAGGAGAGGGATCTCAAGAAGGTGAGAGATTGAGGAACACCCTGGCATTAAGGCAGAAACGGCCAAGGCAGCCTTCACTCCTCCCTCCGAAGACCCCGCAGCATCACCACTGCTTGGGGCCTCCAGAGCCAGAAGTCGTGGGGATCCTCCCACGCTCTCCAACACCTCCAGCATTCAGGCCTGGGGCCTCCTGCCTCGCTGGCCAGACCCCCCAACACCTCCACACTGTGCCCTGAGCACCTTCCTGGCCCCAGGACCCGTACCTGGCTCCCCCAGGGAGTCAGAGAGCATCCCTGTCACCGGATAGATTAAGCAACTCAGGCAAGCGTGCATCTTCCAGCTCGTGCTAACCACCATTTATTCACTTCCCCTCATACTCATCAACCCGTTGGTTCCTTGTTATTTCTCAGGGGACACTGTGTCCCTTCCTGTGAACCCTTCACGTTGCAGCCCGGAATCTGAGTCATCCCAAGATAACACCTCCATTCACCCTGGTCCTGGGAGCCCCTGGCCCATTTCACAGATGGAAACAGAAATGATGATGGTGATGACGATGATAATGATTACAGCTACCGATTCTAACAGTGTCCCGAGCAGTTACATGGACTAACTTTGGGGTAGATACCTTGCTTATCCCCATTTCCTAAATGAGGGAAACGGGGCCCAGAGAGGTTGAGTAACATGCTAATAGGTGAAGGAGCCACGGTGTGAATCCAAGCACTCTGGTATGGAGCTTCAACCATGTTTCGTTAGACGTTTAACAAAGCACCTTTGTAGAAGAAAAAGTTAGGAAGAAAAAAATTGGAATTTCTATTTTAAAATGTATCGTCGGTTTATCCGTTCGTCAATCAGATATCTCCACAGTAGGTACCATGCATCCGCTGATGCTTTGCACAGGGGCATGGTGTGGACAGACAGGTCAGGTTCCCGCCCTCTGGAGCCCAGAGGTCCAGTGAATACAGTCAGTCAGTCAGTTGAGGATTTGAACACATGAACTCAAGGCTGCCTGCACAGATCAGGACTGTATGAAACTCTGTGGTGGAAAGACTGGTCTTTCTAGGCTTTTCTGCTCGAATATAATGCTTTCAAGAAAGAGATCTTGACTTGGAGTCTCCCCCTGCAGGGTTAGGACGTTAGGACGTGAGGAGAAAGACCAAAGGACCTTGAAAGACCTTGTGATATCACGGGAGACCCCGGTCAGACCCCAGCCCCCAGCCCAGGGCCTCACCAGCATGTGACTCAGGGTAGGTCACGTCCCTCTCCTCTGGAAGCCTCAGCTTCCTCATCTGGAAATAGGGACAGTGAATCCTTCCAGGACCATCATGCTGATACAACACATCAGTGTGGGATACTACGAGTTAAAACTTATTTGCAGTTCACCTCCTAGTTGGCTTGAGGGAAGATGATTCCAGAAAGGCTGCATGGCGAAGGTTCATTGTGTTTGCAAATCTCAGC
Organism: Monodon monoceros; assembly: GCF_005190385.1. Lineage (NCBI taxonomy): Eukaryota > Metazoa > Chordata > Mammalia > Artiodactyla > Monodontidae > Monodon > Monodon monoceros. The sequence goes on along the minus strand of NW_021703769.1, from coordinate 11,129,419 downwards.
TGGACTCAGACGAGCATTACAGACCTAAATGGCAGAGGAACCACAGTCCTTTCAACAAGGGAGGTGGCTGGGTGAGGACTGTGGTGACCCGGAGGGACAACCGTGAGTCAGCTTCTATGGTGAACACATCCCAGTCATGCCAGAAAGCCGTTGTCCTCAAGACAAGTCAGAAGTCCAGATCTTTATATCAACTCTCTCCATTTTAAATGTTTCTGACTAATTAAGAGAAAGCATTGGCCTAGTACCCGCACACCTTCTAGGATGGCTATGATGATAAAGACGGATGGTAGCAAGTGTTGGCAAGGATATGGAGCTGTTGGAACCCTCCTACTCTGCGGGAGGGATTGTAAAAATGGTGCAGACACCTTGGGAAACAGTCTAGTGCTTCCCCGAAAGGTTAAACACAGAGTTAACCATATGACCCAGGAATTCCACTCCTGGGTATATCCCCAAGAGAACTGGAAACATGTGTCCACACAAAAACTTGCATGTGAATGTCCATCACAACATTCTTCATAGTAGCCAAAAAGTGGAAACGACCCAAATGTCCATCAACTGAGAAACAGATCAAAGAATGTGGTTTGGTCATACAATGGAATACTACTTAGCATGAAGAAGGAGTCAAGTACTGATTCATACTACAGTGTGGATGAACCTTGAAAACCTTATGCTAAGTGAAAGAAGTCGGACACAAAAGGCCATATACTGTATGATTCCATTTATATTTAATGTCCAGAATAGGCAAATCTATAGAAACAGAAAGTGGATCAGTAGTTGCCAGGGTTTGGGGGCAGGGGAAATAGGAAGTGACTGCTAATGGGTCCGGGGTATTTGGGGGTGTAGAATGGATGGCGGCGATGGTTGTGGCACTCTGTGAACGTACTCAGGACCATCGAATTGTACACTTTAAGTGGGTGAATTGTATGGTATGTGAATTATATCTTAATAAAGCTGTTAAAATTTAAAAGTGTTTGCCTAACAGAGCTCCTTGGGCTGGTCAGAGTCAACCGCAGGCCACACGCTTCCGCTGCCTGGCTGAGGAGGTCATCCTCAGCTACCCGGATATTCAGTACCTGGAACGCCGGGTTCCCGCAGAGCGCGTGGGACTGCCCCAGAGGACAGAATTTCCCCCTGGGGCCCTGCGGCCCGTAGAGAACCACCCTGGAGTAGGGGTTGCTCCGGACACTTCCCTTTTTGCTCCTTTTAAAAATAAACAATTAAATGCAAGCAGAGAAAAGTTCTGTTTGTTAACCTCTAGCCCCAAACGCGAAGGAAATAGAGTTGGCTGAGCGCGGGGCTCAGACCAGCTCCGGAGTCCAGCGGACCAAACCCAGCGTCTTGCGCTGTGTCTATCTGTGAAGTTTCTGGAATCCAGTGCATGCGCGTGGTGGGGCGGGGGCTGCTTTCCTGCTCCCTTCCTCCCCCCTGCCTCAGCCCTGTGGGTAAAGTGAAAAGAGAAGCCTTGTGAGCACAAGAAAAATGGCAGTGATCCTAGAAGAGGAGGTTGGGCTGGGAGGCCTGCTGAGCTATCGCTCTCCGACCCCGTGGATCTGGAGGGATGAAACCCCTCCACCGTCAGGCCGTGGAGTCAGGAAGGACCCCGAGAGCCCCCAGGAGGAAGTTGGAGCCTTTTCTGGGGGCCAGACAGGGGGCCTCAAGGTCAAGGAGGGGGTGGTGGAGAGAAGACAGCGGTGGGGAGAGACCAGATGTGAAAATCTTGTGTGGCCCAAGAAGAGGTTCGACCAGGCGAAGGGTGACCTGAATGCTGGCAGGGTTTGTGACTGGCTAGTATTCCTTCACTCATGGACCACAGGCTGAGTACTAAGTATGCTCAGTGAGGTGTGTAGAGGCACAGGTCTAGTGGGAGAGACATGCAATGAGAGATAAGCCATATACCCGGCTCAGAATGCCACACGAGGAGAAGCTTCAGGACCTCAAAGCAGGGTGAGAAGCTGGAGAGAATCAGGGTGGTGTTTTAGATGGGGTAGTCAGGGAAGGCTTCTCTGAGGAGGTGGCATGTCGGCTGAAACTTGAAAGAAGTCATATTTGAGGTAGAGGAACTGCACGTGCAAAGGCCCTGAGGCAGGAGGAAACCTGGTGTGATTGAGGCCACTGTGGCTGGGGCTGAAGGAGGGAGATTGATGAGATCAAGGAAGTCACAAAGGGGCCAGACCAGGCAGGGCCTTGTGGGCTCTGGTGAGGACTTTGGTTTTACTCTGAGGTGGGAGCCTGATCTGGTCTAGGTTCTAACAGCACGCCTCTGGCCCAAGCCCAGAGAATGGACTGTGGGGGGGGGGGAAGGGGCAGAAACAGGGAAGCCAGGGAAGAGGCGACTGCTGTGGTCCAGAGGGGAGGTGACAGTGGCCCAGGATAGTACAGATAGGACTGGGAAGAGGTGATCACTGTTTTCTTTCACTGCAAAACCTACCTGCTGCCCAGAGACACAGGACAGGCGAACCAAGGAGGTTCCAAGCACACGTACACGCACACACTCTCACACTCTCCATACATATAGATTCTACACACACATATATGTATACTCTACATGCATACAGATTTCACACCTGTATTATATGCACATATTTATATATTCTACATACACATAGATTTTACACATATACATATATTCTACATTCATATAGATTTTATACATATATTATATACACACATATTCTACATACATATAGACCCTTTCCATATATTATATACATATATTCATATATTCTACATACATAAAGATTTTATACATATATACACACATACATATATTCTGCATACATAGAGATTTTACGCGTATATTATTACACATATTCCACATGCATATAGACCCTTTCATACATTATATACACACATACATGTATTCTACAAATATATAGAGTCTACACATATACACATATTCCACATTCACATAGTTCTACGTGTATACTGTACACATGTGTAGAGTCTACACATATTACACACCCACATTCTACACAGATACAGATTCCAAACCTATATAACACCTACATATGTGCATTTTCCATACATATAGACTCAACACATGTATTATAAACCAAGTCGACTTTGAGTTCTAACACCCGGGGCAGTGAGCCTCACGTCCTGGAAGGGACGTGGAGCTGGGAGCGTGGGCTCTGCGGCTCAGGAGCTGTGAGTCAGGCCTTGCTTCTCGGACCCTCATTTTCCTCATCTTTAAAATGGGGATCACAATGCCTGCCTCACAGGGATGTCAGGAGGGCTGGATGAGATCACCATGCGTGCAAAGCAGCTGGCCTGGCACGGGAGCTAGGACTATTTATTAACAGTCATTACACTAATAGTGAGGTCTGTTTTGGGGCCAAGCAAACCCCACAGAGCTCCTTCCTGGAACGAGGATATGTGTATCACCCACACACCCAGTCTCCTGCTTGAGGCACGTGGGAAAGGGGGCAGACCTGTGGCCTCTGTATGGGCAGGAGGGCCCAAGATCTACAGTGGAAACCTGTGAGTCAGAGACAGGCGTAAAACAGTTAACAGGCGTGCCGTTGCAGCTACAGTAATGATGGAGAGATAGAAGCTTAGATAATGTCTGGAAGGCAGGTGGATTAGTCAGGGACAGAAACCCGACTCCAACTGGTCTAAGCAAAAGAGAATTTATTGGGTCATGTAAAAAAACGTCAGGGGCGACCTTGCTTCAGAAGTAGCTGCATCCAGGTGCTTGAATGCTATCATCAGTTTCCACGTCTCTCTGGAAGATGAACTGATGTTTGTGAAGCACTAAACAGCACTTAATATACCCAATGCTCTATGATATTGTTTATTATTTTATTACTACTGCTACTATTACTGCTACTACTACTACTACTGCTGTTACCTTATCAGGCCAGTAACCCAGAAAAGTGAGTTCTCTTTCTCAACTATTCCTGTAAAAGTCCCAGGACTAGTTCTCATTTAGGTGGGATTGTGTGGCCATCTCTGAACCAAACCCTGTGGCCATGGCCAGGCTCTGTGACCAGGGCTATGTGACCATCCTTCAGGCCATGGATGAGGTCAACTCCACTCAAACCCTGTGGACTGAGAATGGTGGAGTGGGGCTTCTCATCAGGAAATGGGGGCTGGCCAGGCACAGCCGTCCCCCAAGGGGGCCGTGATGGAGTCACCTCCAGTGCCTGCCTCCCCCTGGGGAGAGACTTCAGGCTCTAGTCATTGGCTTTCCACCACGTGGGAGTCTTGAGACCTAGGTTTTCCCCCAGCACTACCTCCTTTGCCTGAAGGTGGCCTTTAGAGTTGGATAGACAGGGACTTGATACCCAGTTCCATTGCTTAATTAGTTTCACCACCCTGTGCCTCAGTTTTCCCGTCTGTGAAATGGGGCCATTATCACACCACCTTAATTCAACAAATATTTTATGGAACACCATATCTGACATTTATTGGTACCTCAACACTTTTTATGTATTAACTCATCTGACCCTCTCAGTGATAACCCTGAAAGTTAAGTATAACCATCTAATGTTTATAGATGAGGAAACTAAGGCACAGAGAAGCACAGTCATTCATCGAAGCCCACCCAGCCAGAGAGTGGCAGGGCTGAGATTTGAACCCATGCAGCCTGCCCTTAGAGCCCCAGAACTTTAGATTATGAGCTATGGCTCAGTGGCTGTTGTGTAGTAGGTGCTTTATTTGTGGAGACTATCCCTGACAAGGCGTGTTCCCTTTCGCCTGCCTCAGTTTTTCTCATCTGTATAATGGCTCCCCAGCTGTGGAACAAAGAGAGTGAGATGAAAGGGAACAAAGTGACCCAGGGGCCTTTGTTTATTTAACTTATAGAGCACCTACTGTGTGCTAGACACTGAGCTAGGCACTGTGGACACAGCATTGAATTCGACAAACTCCCTGTCTCCTAGGAGCTGATGACATTCCATTGTGGGGATGGGCAACAGATGAGTCAACACAGAGGTAAACAGGATGATTTCGGATGGTGAGTGCTATGGAAAAACTAGAACAAGGTGACGGGACAGTGACCAGGTGGTCGAGAGGGGTCTAGGAAGAAGAAGCATCTGAGCTGTGTCCTGAAGGAGGAGAAGGGGCCTTCCCAGGAAGATCTAGGTGTGGGAAGCACCCTCCAGGCAGAGAGAACCGCAGTGCAAAGGCCCTGGGGTGGGCACTGATGGGACAGAGCTGGTCAAGCCCTGCTCTTGCTGCCGGCTGGGAAGCCAAGGCACAAAGAGAGGAAGGTCCAGACCCAAGGCAGGCAGCTGGCAGAGGTGGGGCCAGGGAATGTATGGAGGCGGCACCCAGGGACCAGGACCTCTGCAGGCTTCGTGGCCCACACCCCAGCCAGAATCTTCCAGGCTGCTGGAGGGGCAGCCTCCCCATCCCCCTGCTGTCCCAGTTCCTTTGTTTAATTACAAACAGCGTTTCTCCCCATCGCTTGATCGTGCAACAGATGCCCATGGATTTGCCGCCATCTGGCCCCAGTTCCTGGCTTGGGATGATAGGGCCCAGTGACTGTCTTTAAAGACTGAAGGGACACCTTGGCCGGGAGGGTGCCAAACTTGGCGTATTCTCAGCGCTGTGAGGCCAAGCTTCTGCATCCTCTTCTGCAGTGGGGAGGACAGCTGATGGTCGTTGTGACAGCCTATGAGACAATAGTGGCAAGTGCCTGCCACCAAGTAGCCCTCAGATCTCAAAGGGGCCAGGATGCTGTCCCCAGAAGGTTGTCACTCTTGTATCTCAAGAGCAGAACAGAGAGGGCGCAATTTCACCTCCCAGCAACCTGTGCAGGAAGTTAGAAAGTTCCCATTTGATGGATGGGGAGACTGAGGCTCCAAGAGGCTCAGGAACTTGCCCAAGGCCCCACAGCATCCGAATGAGGGAGCGGGGTCAGTGTTCAGCTCCTTCAGCCCCGAAACCCTCTCCTTTCCACTCCAGCGCCCCACAACCCACACTTTTTTGCAAACTGTCGATTCTGACAGGAACATCCCTGTGACTAATCCTCCTGGGAGCTTCACCCTGGGTTCTATTCATGGGCCTGCGTCGGCTCTGATGTCCACAGGTGATTTGAAGCCAAAACCAGCCCTCCTGGCTGGGGAGGGGAACTAAAGTGAATTATTTTCTGTGCCCAGACAATACTACTACTCCTCTAGCGATAAGAACGTTAACAGGCAATCACTGAATGCTGTAACTCTGTGCCATGGATTGTTCATGTATTGTCTTATTTGAAAAGTCACAGCAACCATCTGAGGAAGCCTCTGTTATGCCCACTTGGCTGATGAGGGCCCTGAGGCTCTGAGCGCCGAAGGGCCCACCCAAATTTGAACCCGGGCTAGTCAGACAGAAGAAACTCATGCTTCTGAGAAATGGCTTTGGAACTTGGGACTTTTCCCAGCAACACCCTCTTCTCAGCCCTCAGGAGCCATGATGTGAAAAGAAACACCCAGGGGTACTCGTGTCCAGGTGCGCTACCAAGCTAGAAGCTTCTGAGCAGCTCCCTGTCACTCTGCCTCTCATCCCCCATCAACCCTGGCACCACACCTCCTAAATAACTTATTGCATCTCCCTGCCTCCACCTGGGCCCAGCACTCACCACTGCTCACCTGGACCACTGCAGCAGTCTCCCCGCTGGCCTCCCTGCTTCTGCCCTCGCCCATATGATCCGTTCTCCACGCGCAGTCAGAGGCATCTTGTTAGAATCTAAGGCAGTACAGCCTGTCCTTCCCACATGCCACCCTGGGACCCCTAGAGTCCAGTGCACACTGACCAGAGGTGGCTTTCTGAACCCTGAATCTGAGCAAGGTCCTCCCCTGGACGAGGCCGCTGCTGCCCGAACCTCTTTCCATTCTCCCTTTTACTGAGCTTTTCTTGCATCGTCACTCCAGCCAGACTCAACTTCTAGTTCCCCCGAGGGTTGGCCTCAACTTCGGGTGGGAACATTCTTGGTTGGGGGCGGGTGCGCTGTAGGGTGTTTAGCAGCACTCCTGGCCTCTGCCGCATACCCCTCTCCAGTTGGGACAACCAAAAAATATCTCCAGACGCTGCCAAATTCTCCAGGGAGAGCAAAGTCGCCCTGGGTGGGCAGCAATGGGCCCGGCGTTTGTTCATGCCCTTCTTTCTTTCAGGAACACTCACTCCCAGCCCTCTGCCCTCGTCCTTTCATTCCCCTCCGTACTTCAGGTCCCTTTTTTTTTTTTTTTTTCAGATCCCTTTTGATGCCACCCATGAGCAGCCTTCCCAGCCCCAGGTGGGGTCAGGAGTCTTCTAGGTGCTCCCACAATCCACCGTCAGTGACCTGATGATACCATCTCGTAATTGTCAGGTAGCTTGTCCAACCCAGCCTCCAACCGCACCAGGACATCTGCTCCACGAGGACAGGCACAGTGTCTGTCTGTTCATGGAGTAGGGGTTCAGTCCACATTTCACACTGCCTCACCCCTTCTCTGCCTCTCTGTCCTCATGCATCCTGACAGTTGTTTAATCACTCAACAAACAAGTCCACATAATGTGAAGGTGGCAGAGATACTGAAAAGAATCAGACATGATTCTGGACAAAGCGTGGGGTATTAAGAAATTGCAAATTGTTTCATCTGCCCGGGGCCACAGATTGGAGGGGCAGTGGTGGTGGGCAGTGGTGATAAGACAGGAGCCTGTGGCCACGGGCAGGAGTTTGTATTTTTCCTGAGTGAGTTGAGAGCCATGGCAGGTTGTAGGCAGGGGAAGGACAGAATATGACTCGGGTTCTACCAGGGTCCCTCTGGCTGCACATGGAGAGGAGACCGTCAGCAGGCAAGGGTGGAAGCAGGGAGAGCAGAGAGGAAGTGACTGCAGCAATTTAGGCGGGAGAGGATGGTGGCCTGGCTGGGGGGTCGTCGTGGAGGTGAGGAGACATGGTCTGATTGGAGAGATGTTTAGGGCATAAAACTGACAGTTTTGATGGTTTGGATATGGCGGGGGGTGAGGGAGGGAGTGTCAAGGACAGTGACCACGTAGCTGAGGTCAGGGACCCATCTGGCACCTCATCCCTGCATCCCCCCACCAGAGCCCTCCACGGGGGGCGGCTGGTGCAGGGACCCACCTCTGCCCCCCAGGCCTCTGCTTCCCCTCCAGGCTCTCTCAGGTGTGGCCGTGGCTCTCCCACACCCCACTGTGTGACTCCTGGCCAATTTCTTGGCCTCTCCGGGCCTGTTCCCGGAGCATCTATGCATCCTCCACTCCAGGAGGAGCATGAGGGTGCAGGAAGCCACCAGCTCAGGCAGAGAACCTTGAAGAACCTGTCTTGCCAGCCTCACCCGCCCCTCCCGGGTACTCAGCAGGCAGAGGGGCACCTGGGGCAAGGCCTGCGCAAGAGGACCTGGCCCAGCCCCTCGTGCCCTGCACTGACGACCAGCCCTCTGCCCCGCCGAGGGCCCTTGGAGTCCAAACCTCCAATCCCAGGGGCTGTAAGCCCAGGCCCAGCCTCAGACTCTGAGCCCCACTCTGTGGCAGGGGCTGCCCAGGCCTTGGGAATGAACAGTCTCCCTTAGCAGCATAGCTTGGTGGTCAAGGGCATGGGGACTGGAGCCAGGCCTGAGTGCAAATCCCACTGGCCCTTCCTGCTGTGCAGCCTTGAGCAAGTGACTCCACCTCTCTGATGCCCAAAGAAAGAGGCCTGGCTAGGAAGGCACATCCCACATAAGCAGGGCTTTTATATGTAGTGGGTATGAGTCCCAGTTCACAAACTGGAGCTGTATGGATTTTGGTTTTTTGTAGCTGAACTTAATTTCCATCTTGTGCCATCATTCTGGCAGGCTGGTGGAAGCCAGCTGATGGTTGATTCCCACCTCTCCCCAGGCCACTTCCCCATTCCGGGTTCCCAGCTGTTAGTGAGGCCGAGGTGTCGGGGACAAGAGTGAGAGCAGGGACATGCATCTGAAACGGGCTCTTTCTTACCATTGAGGCCATATGGTGCTGTGCATGTCTGTTCCCCAACGCCTGTGTCCTGGGGTCCTTTGGCTGTTTCCTGGCCACTCCCAAGGACTGGATGAAGGATGCCTTTCCAGAATCCTGGAGAAGCCATTCCTACCTGAAGTCTGGCTTCTTTGGGCTCAACCCCAGGCAGGGGGCCACCCCTACCACTCCTCTGTCTATCCCCACACTGGAACCCTGGCCCTGGTTCTGGAAGGGGTGACTTGCTTTCTATAAGATGTTTTTTCACAAATATGAGTTCTTCCTGCTCCCCTTGGTTTTGAAACTCCAAGGCTAGGAAACCTCCTGGGATCCCAGTATTTGGTGTCCCACCCCTTCCCAGAGGCACTGAGCACAGACTGGCCCAGGGCTGCCCTGCATGGGGGAGGGGAACAGGGGAGACAGGAAGAAAACCAGGGATCAGGGTGAGGGGCTGGGGGGTGGAGGAGAAGAGGAAAGAATTATCAGCGAAGGCAGCATTCCCAAACATTTGGTCTCAGGATTTTAAAACAATTTTTAAAAATTATTGAAAAGCCCAAGGAGCTTTTGTTTATGTGGATTATATCAATCAGTATTCATATTAGAAATGAAAACTAAGTTTATAAAATATTTATTTTATTCACTTAGTAATTCCAGTACATGTTAATATAATTAACAGGTTTTTATAATAAGTAACTATAGATTTCAAAGCAAAAAAATGTACTGAGAAAAGTGGCATTAGTGGCACTGTTTACATTTTTGCAACTCTCTCAAATGGCTAGTGTAATAGAAGACATCTGGATCTCATATCTGCTTCTGCATTCCATCTGTTGTGATTTTTTGTTTTGGTTGAAGTATCCAAAAAAAAAAAATCACAGCTTTACAAAGGCACATCTTTGGAAAGGAGGGAATATTGTACTATTGTGAATGTTCTTTAGTGCTACACCAAAACTTGGCAGTGGTCGTTCCTTAAAGTATAGTTGCACTGTGGAATCTAAATACCTATGATGAGCTTTTCACACTCTTTACACTCCTATAAGAATGAGAGTGAAAAAGGCAAATAATCTTGTGAACCCCGTGAAAGGGTCTTGGGGACCCCCAAGGGTACTTGGACCACACTTTGAGAACTGCTGAGTGGGATTAAGAACATGAGTTCAATTCCCATTTCCACTGCTTCCTGTCTGTGTGTCCTTGGAAAGGTCACTTTGCTTGTCTATGCCTGTTTCCTCATCTATAAAATGGTAATGACAAGACCTACCTTACTGCATGATAACAACACATGCTTGCTGCCAGGACTCATAAAAAGCACAGTGTAAAGGAAAGGACTTGTTCATATCAGCCCTTCATCCTCACACATGCCTTCCTGCCACAGGGCCTTTCCACAAGCTATTTCCTCCTCCCCAAACCCCTTCTTCCTTGGCTTTGCCAAGGGAACTAACTTGTTATTACTCTTCAGCTCTCAGCTCAAGTGCTACCTCCTTCAGGAAGGCTTCCCTGACTTCCTTGAAATGTCAGACACCACAACAGAGGATTCCAGAGCATGGCTGACAACAGTTTATATTTTTCAGAATCCTTAAGTGATTACCTGTCTCTGCCTGGGCCATGGCCCAGGTTGATTGTTGCCCTCTGACATACTAGAGCTTGTATGGAATGAATGTGGTTGAAAGAACATCTGTCATAAAGTGTCATCTGTACTGATATCTTAGTTTTTCCAGCCTTGGAATGGAAAAGTTGGACTCTGACAAGTGCCCCCTCCCCAGTCCCCTACTTTCTCTGCCAACAGCTGGATTGCACCAAGGGCTGCAGGAGGCAAGGGTCCGGGCCCCAAAGCTGCGGGGCTCTCTCTGGGGACCCTGCTGCTACCTGGGCCCCCTCTATGTGGGGTGCCCTGGGGTCATGCTTCCCCTCCCCCAACAGTTCTTCCCTTTCTTCAGGTGGTTCCCTGCCCTGAGCCCACAATAATCTCTCAAACTCCAGGCTGGCAAACATGCTGCTCCCCCTGTCCAAACATCCTGTTCCCTCTCCCACTCTCCCTTCAAGACTGGCTCAGTCAGGATTTCCTCTCCCCACCCCACGCCTGGACTGTGTCCCTGTGTCCCTGTCATCACAGCACAGATCACATTGCCTATTTGTTGTTCTTTCTCCAACCCCCTCCGCACCCAACCAGGCTGCACGTTTGTCAGGGAAGGGATTATGTCATCTCTGCTTTTCCAGGATCGGGCATTGGACCTGGCATCCAGTACGTGTCTAACACATATTTGCTGACATGATGTGAAAGTGGAGTTTGGGAGGGATTTCTGTCATCAAAGGGGGTTGTATCAGTGAGTTTGGGGCTGTAGGTAATAGAAACTTAGGAGATTAACTGTAAAGGGATTTATTGGCTCCCATGAACAAAAAGCCTAGCAGAAGTGTGAGCTTCAGGCTTGGTTTGATCAGGGCTCCAATCTTTTCCTCTGTGTTTCACCTGGTTCTGCCACTTCTGTGAGCTGACATTTTCCTCTAGCTGGTTTTCTTCGTGGTGTTAAAATGGGTACAGCAATTCCAGGCCTCAATCTATTCAGACTCAGAAGGTCTCTTTGAGTGGCTTCTAAGAGTACTTGGAATGCATCTTTTCCAGAAGCCCACAGTGTTGAGTTACCTCTAGAGACTCAATGGACCAAAGTGGTTACATGTCCGTCCTTGAGCCAGTAGCCATGACCAGAGGGTGAGATTTTGAAAATTAACTTGGGATTGGAGTCAGGAGGACAGTCAGCTCCCCTCAAAAGGAGGGCTATAATAGAGAAGTGTGGTAGCCCCCCAAATTGGAGCAGTCACCAAGAGAAGAGTGAGGTGGCAAGAGAGTCAAAACATCCATTCCAGAACTTAATTATATTGAAATCTGATCTGGAGGAAAAAAGTTGTTCTTTGAGCAAAGACCAATCCAGGGAAAACATTGCCAAATGTCTAGATATTTCACCAGAACCCTGTATCAAAGGCAAGAAGATAACAGATTTTTCTGCTCTCTGATTGAATTCCATTGATTGAACCCCCAGCCAATTCACAAAGCTGCAAATGACTTTACTAAATATTTTTTAATGTGTTTCTTTTTTTCTGATTATGATAACAATACATACTTGTTGTTAAAATATTTAAATAATGCAGAAAAGTATTTAAAACAGTGCTTCTCAAACGACTGCGGTTTTGTCCCCCAGGAGACATGGGACAATGTCTGGATACATTTTTGGTTATTATGACTCGGGGGGTCAGGGGTGCTACTGGCATCTGGTGGGTAGAGGCCAGGGATGGTGCTAAACATCCTGCAATGCCCAGGACAGTCCCCGGAAACAAAAAATTATCTGGCCCAGTATGTCAGTAGTGCCAAGGTTGAGAAACTGACTTAAATGAAAGGAAAAATTACTACTGAAAATTTTACCATCTAGAAATAAACACTGCCGCCATTTTGGTAAACATCCTTTAGCATCCACTCTTTTTTTTTTTTTTTTTTTTTTTATTTGCGGTACGCGGGCCTCTCACTGTTGTGGCCTCTCCCGTTGCGGAGCACAGGCTCCGGACGCGCAGGCTCAGCGGCCATGGCTCACGGGCCCAGCCGCTCCGCAGCATGTGGGATCTTCCCGGACCGGGGCATGTACCGCGTCCCCTGCATCAGCAGGCGGACTCTCAACCACTGCGCCACCAGGGAAGCCCAGCATACACTCTTTAATATTCGTGCATGTGCACATACAACTTAGTACAAGTTAGATCATGCGTGTGAAAAATTTTTTCTCTACAGTATGTCATGGCATCTCTCTATATTGCCATTTTAAATTAGTATTTAATATATTTTTCAATATTTATTTAATACAATTTAATTTTAATACAGTATTTTATTGTTTACTTAATGAATCCTTTGTAGTTTGGCATTTCTGGGTTTTTCCCCAATTTTTCACTATGATAAACAATGCTGCAGTGAACACCCTTGTCCCTAGAGAGTGCTTGGCTTATTACATCCTTAGGATAAGTGCCCCAAAGTTAGATTTCTGCGATGCTTTAAAATCCCTACCCATTGAACATTGTGGTATGCATTGCCATGCTATGCCAATCTGATAGGTGGAAAATGATAAATCATTGTAGCTTTTATTTGCATTTCCTTGATTACTGGCAGAGTGGATCTTGCTTTACACATATACCTGTCTTTCGTAATTCTTCACTTGTGAATAGTCAATTTTATAATAAGGTGTCTTCCTTTTCCTATTGTTTTGCAGGAACTCTGTATATTAAGGATATTAACCCTTTCTAAGAGTTCCATAATTGACTTCAGAAGCCTCTTTTCTTTCTGTCTATATTCTTCTTCTTTTTTTTTTTTAATTTCTCTTGTGCTTTCGAAGGATGTGCTTAATGTTCTGACAAGCGTTTCATGACTTACATTAGGAAATAACTTTTCTAACAAACCCATTTAACAACCATTCTTTGTTCCCGCCTCCTGATAATGCTCAGAGCCACAGCGGCAGCCTTTGCCCAACGCCGTGTCATTAACCCTTGATCTTTTCCTGCTGAACAGCAGATTGCTTTCCGGAGCTGGGAACACAGTTTCATTTTCACCTTCCCGCTGATGGAACTGTCGCTGACTCTGTGCCAGATGGCTGTTTACATAAGAAATGATTTGATTATATTGTACAACCAATGGAAGCCTTGCTCAGAATGAAGAAGCCAGAAACATATAATCAAAGACATTAACTGTGTGCAAAGAAACGCAGCCCACTCTGAATTTCCCACCAACCGTAATAACAGTTTTCTAGGGAAAAATAAGAACAGGGCTACGGTTTCCTACTAAAAACGTGTTAAGAGAAAGACTTTTAAATGGAGAGTGTGGCTTTAGCCCAGTTGCACTCTCGAATCACACCAGGCTTGACTCAAATCCCAGCTCTATAACTTACTATCTTTGTGACCTTGGGAAAGTCACTTACCTGCCCTGAACCTGTTTCTTCACTTATAAAATGGCTATGATAGTAATACCAACCTCAGAGGAAAATTGAGAAGATTAAATAAAACAATACATATGTAGCACTTTCTTAGATTGTGTTCAGCCACAAGGACTAGAAGGTAAATGAAGATGGCAAAACAATGGAAGGGGAGTTCATAATTTCACCTAATAATGTTGTTTAATTTGAAGGCATGAAGATGTAAATAAAAACTCACATCCTTTCCATCTGCCTGCTCTGCCATTCTCAGCAATTTATTGATGATTTTCCTCATGGTTTCAAGATGGCTGCTGCAGCCCCAGGCATCACACACAGACATGATAACATCAAGTAAAGAAGAGGAAAGGCATCTTCTTCCATGTGTCCCCTTTTATGAGGGAGACAGATGTTCCCAGAAGCCCCCTTAAGACTTCCCATTGACCAAGATTGCATCACATGCCCAATTTCAAACGAGTCACTGAAAAGGGAAGTGACAATGACCATCGTTGGTTTAGACCCATAATAACTCACCCTGAGGTGAGGAGGGCAACTGTCCCTGAGCACCTGGGTAGATGTACATCCAACAAAACTGGACCCTGCTAGCTGAGAAGACGTGAGTGGGAAAGTACCACGTCTACCATGGGCGTAGTTCCTGAGATACAATATGTGCCCCCGAAGCCAGGATTTGGTGAGCTCTGGCCTGGGAGTCCATGCATGGGATGACCACAGCTACAATTGGCCAGGGAGCCCCTCTGCAGCCAGACCCCTGTATCCAACCACCCACTCACCATCTCCACTTGGAAGGCTCACAGGAACCTCACATCCTACATACCATATTTGAACTCAGGGTCTTCACTTCCAATTCCCTCCCCATCCTCATTCCTTCTCTGTTGTTGCCCACCTTGCTCAGGCCAGAAGCTGGCTGGCCCTGGAGATTCCCTGCTTTTCCTCACCATCTATGCCTGTATTTCTCCATCTTTACCAACACCTTTGTTTGACCCTCCTTGTTCTCCCTGCGGCCGTCTGGGCTCATATGCCTGTGCTGTTCCCTTGGCCTGGAACCTTTCCCACCACTGTTCCTCCATCACCTTTCCCTGGGAAGCTCTTCTGACTCCCCCAAGTCAACCCACTTTATATTCCCTCACAGCCATGCATACCTCCCTGCGTTGGCCTTATCATGCTTCGTGTTTATTTACATGGTTATTTGACTCATGTCTCACCCCACCAGGTTGCAAATTCCATAAGGATAGGAACCAAATCTGTTTTGTTCACTGATAATCCTCAGTGCCTGGCACGTAGCACAGCCTGTGTTTTTAAAAAAAATAAATGAATAAATCCATTTCCCACCCCATAGCCATAGAGATCTTTCTAAGAAGCAAATCTAATCACCTCACCCTCCTGCCTCAAGCCTCCAGTGGCTCCCCTTTACCCGCAGGGCAAAATTCAAAGGGCTTCACATGGCTTTTCCAGGCCCTTCAAGTAAATCCTGCCACCCATCCAGCCCCACTTTCACCTGTCCCCATCGTTCCCTGTGATCCAGCCACCCTCAGCTCCTTTAGGTGTCCTGAAAGCTCCATGTTCTCTCTTGCCTCCAGATTTACCCATACGCTATGCATCTCCCTGGAAACTTTGTCTAGAAAAATCCATCTTATCATTGTCAAGCCTCCATCTAAAAGTTGTCTCCTCCAGTAAGCCCTGCAGACCTACCCCTGTCAGGCTGGGTTAAACACCTCTGAGGCTTCCCCAACAACATGTGTTTACCCCTCTGTATAAGTCAGGCTACCTCTGAGCTGCTATAACAGAGAGCCACAGTGGCTCAATGGGACAAAATTTAAATTCCAGCACAGAGGTGGAAGGTCCAAGTTTGGTGAGCTGGTTTAGTTCTGCAAGTTCATTCTAGAAACCCTGGTTCCTTCTGTCTAGTTGCTCTACTATCTTCATTCCACAGCTTCCAGTGAAATCCATAATGGCTGCTTTAGCTCCTTCATCACACCTACATTCCAGTCAGCAGGAAGAGAGAAAGTGTTATTCCTTTTGAGGGCATGACCCAGAAGTGGTTTCACATCACTTCTACTCACATCCCATTGGCCAAAACTTGGTCATATGACCACACCTAACTGCCAAAGAGGCTGGGAAATATAATCAGTGTTTTGGCAGTGTGTGCCCTGATAGCACACCCAAATTCTCTCGTTATGAGGAAAAAGATGATGGAGGGTGGTCGACACTGGTAGTCCTTGCCACCCTCACCCTCAGCGCTGAGCACAGTGTTATCTGGCTCCTCATCCATCGGTCCAGCCAGACTGTAAGCTCTTTGAGGACAGGGACCATGTATGGTCGTCACCGTTGCATCCCCGGCAACTAGCAGTGTGCCTGGCGTGTGGCAAATGAGAATGAACAGCAGGGGCTAAAGTGCAAGCTGGAGAAACTGAGGCAGGCCCTCGTTCAGATTCACACACGTTTCCTGGGTGCCTATTACACAGAAGATCCTGGGGCTCACCGTCTGGTTTAGGTGGCTGGGGGCAGTGAGGCTGGCCTGGCCCAGCAGTATCCCGACCAGTACTGGGTCTGCAGCTGCAAGACCCCCACCTGATGTGGGAGCTAAGGAGCCCCAGGGACTGGTCCAGAAACAGGGCAGAGTCCCCAGCCAGAGGGAGGAGGCCCCATGAGTACCCACAGGTGGGACAGGCCCTGAATCCTGGTCCCACCTGGCCCTGGGCCCACTGTACTTCCTGCCCTGCCCCAACTTTATCTGGACTTGGGCCTGGCCCTGAGCACCTGCCTTCCCTACTCTCCTGAGAGAGGGCTGGGGATGGGGCTCCCCTCCCCGTGGGCAGCCCAGGAGCCTTGCTGTGGGATAGGCCTGATAGGAACACTGCAGATTTGAGTCCCAGAATCAAGGGGTATCTTAGGAAGGAAGAGAGAAGACGCTCCCCTGACCCTCCACCCTAAGTGCTGTGACCTGGGATCGAGAGAAGCAGGCTTAGCTCAGAGAACGCTGGGTTCGAGTCCCAGCTTGATGCTTTCCAGCTGTGCGGTTGCACCTCAGCTTCCCTATCTGTGAAATGCACATCCGCAGCCCAGGTTGGCTTCTCAGGGTTGGCATAAGACTCAAGTGGGGAAAGAGATGTGAAGGGGCTTTGAGGCGTTGGGTCCTGTAGAAAAAAGTTGGTTATTAGTGTTGTTAAGATCAGTGTTATTTATAGGGCACCAGCAGGCAGAGGCCTGGAGAGGTGGGCAAACTATAAGCCAGGGTACCATCTGCAGGGTACGGTGCAGAGTGAGACCTGCATGTGTGGTGAGTGGAGGAATCCTGTCTCTCCCCAGCTAAAACCTGTCCACTGACTTCTCACAGCACGTTAGACTACAGTAGAACTCCTGTCCATGTTGGCCAAGGCTCCGCGTGGTCCGCCCCCATCTCCTTACCTCCCTGACCTTGAGTCTCACCTCTGTCCCTCCCCTGGTCACTCTGTCCTAGCCACTCTTGCTCCGTGCTGTTCCTCAGAGGTATCCAACTGGCTCCAGCTTCATCACCTTCGTACTTGCTCTTCCCTCTGCCTGGATCTCCCTTCTCTGCTGCCCCAGCTTCTCCTTCTGCTTCATCTCCACTTAGATGTCACCTCCTTGTTCTCCCAAAGAGCAACCACCCACCCGGGTGTCTACCACGTTGTGCCATCTGATTGACTTCCCAGCACTGATCAGCATCATCATAGGCACATTGTTCTTGTTCATTCATTCGTTTGCTCGTTTCTTCTCTGTCTCCTCCAGCTGAGCACATGGACCGTTGTCTGTCTTGTTCTCCACTGTGTCCAGAGACTAACACAGGGCCTGGCACATAGGAGGTGCTCAGTAAGTATTTGTTGACTAAATGAGTACATACAAAGTGAGGAAGGGCAGTGGGACTTTTATTGAGCACCTACTACATGCCAGCCACATTCACTATTGCCTTCAAGACTCGTAACATCACTGCCAGGTCAGAATTATTATCCCCACTTCACAGTTGGGGAAACTGAGTTTCAGAGTAAAGAAATGAGTCTATTGAGGTCACTCCAATAGAAGGGGACAGGTGATGGATCTGAAGCCAAGCCTCAGACTGGGGGAAATACTTACAACCTAAACACAAAAATCTTGAAGGTATTAGTAGGTTCTTGGGTGTACACATCTATCAGAGCTCACCAACTGTACACTTTTAAGTTGGAAGCTCTCAACTGGGGATCATTTTGCCCCCAGGAGACATTTGGAAATGTCCTGACACTTTTGTGGTTGTCATGACTGGGAAAATGTGCAGCTGGCATCTAGGGGTAGAGGCCAAGAGTGCTGCTAAACATCTTGCAATGCACAGGAAGGCCCCAAACAAAGAATTATCTGACCCAAAATGTCAATAGGACTGGGATTGAAAAACCTCGCCTTAATTGGATGCAGTTTATGGTACATAAATTATACCTCAGTAAAGTTGATTTAAAAAAAAAAAGATTTGGGGACTTCTCTGGTGGTCCAGTGGTTAAGACTGCGCTTCCACTGCAGGGTGCACAGGTTCAATCCCTCGTCAGGGAACTAAGATCCCGCATGCTGCGCGGTGCGGCTAAAAAAATTTTTTTTAATTAAAAAATAAGAAAATTAAAAAAAAGAAAAGATTTGTAGCCCAAATGGAAAAGGACTCATACCAATCAGAAAGGAAAAAACAAAACCAAATCAGTGAGAGACAATGCCAAATAGTTTAAAAAGGCAAATTAACACATCAGAAAATATAAATAGCCAATACATAAATGATAAGGGGATTCACCTCAATACTAATCAAGGAAATGCAAATTATAACATAAATAATAATTATTTCCCCATCACACGGGAAAAAAAATTTAAGTGATAATATCCTGTCTGGTGACTGTGAGACCGTTCCTCTCGTACAGGGTGGGAGGGAATGTAAACTGGCAAAGCCCTAGTGTTGATTTGGGAACACTTCCTGACATTTTAAACGGACGCACCGTCTACCCGCAGTTCCAGTTACACTTTGTAGAAATGCACAGCGGGCATGAAGAGTGTGCTTCATGAGGAGGTTCACTGAGGCATTGTTTCAAATAGTGAACATTTTTAGGGGAAGCTAAATATCCATGAACATGGGATGAGGTAAATAAACTGTGGTACATCCATCCCGTGGAGTTCTATGCAGCAGGTTGAAATAATGATAAGGTGAATCTCTAAATGCATAATTTTAGGTGGCAAAAAAAAAGCAAGCCGAGAAATCACATTTATAATCTGTTTCTATTCAGATCACACAAAACAAATCTGAGGCAGGTACCATCATTCAGCATCCATCATCCATCACCCCTTTCTTCTCACTAATAAGACCCCAATTTTGAATGGGACAACAATGGGCCAACGCAAAGTTATCACATACCCAGCCCACCTTGCAGGCACACGAGTGCAGTAGGGTGGCCACGTGACCCAATTCCGGTCAGTGAGATGTAAATACAAATCTACCAGGTAGGGCTCTGAGAAAGCCACCATGTTTTTGCTCTAAGAGGGGGACTTGGCCCATGTCTTGCCCCTTCTCTGCCCTTCTCCTGGGCTGAGCATAGGATGCCAGGCAATGAAGCAGCCCTCTTGAGCCATGAGTTTGAAAGTCACGTACCAAAGTGGGATTCAAGGAAGCTGGTCATTGGTGACGTCCCTGAACGAGTCCACCTCTGGCCTTCTTTTTACACAAGAATAATGGAACCTCTAGCTGGCAAAGCCACTGGAGTCTGTTACTTGTTACTTGCAGCCAAACCCAATCCTAGAGATACTATTAACTCACCGTAGGGAGTGTGTTGCTTGAGTCTTTTGCAACAGAACTATCTTTAAGTATTATTAAGTTAGAAGTTTTTAAAATTAAAATATAAATCAAATATTGCCCATCTGGCTAGAGTCTGCGGCCCCTTGATGTTCCTTTTCAAAATGTGTTTGCCAACTGGCTCAAGTTCTTCTGAAGTAGGAAAAAATGCCAAGGGGAAATGGAGGTACACCAAGAGGCTTTCCCCTGACTGCCCGAGGGGGTGGCTGGGGTGTTGACTTCACAGAGGAATCTCCATTTTCCTGATAAGAGGACTCAGGCTGTGTCTCTGACCCCAGAAGGGAGGCTCAGGGGTCAGCCTGGGCTGTCCCCCCTTCACGACTGAACACTGTGGCCCTCTAGCTCAGACATGCAACCCCCCAGGCAGTGGCCTGGCCAGCTCTCCCATTTGTTTGTCCTCCTCTTCCCAGAAGCAGGGTGCTCCCTTTATCTGGGGCCAAAGACCCCCGGGGAAGGGATGGAATGTCATCTGTCATCAGGAGGTCGATGAGTCACCTCCTGCTGGTGGGAGGCCACAGCCAACCTGACCTCTCCCTTTTGCCCACCCCCACCCCCAGCCTTCTCTTGTGGGTGGGGAAGGATGGGCATATTGCCTTAAAAGTCATCACAGTGACAGCCACCATCTCTGGGGTGCTGACCTGGAACCAGGCCCTGGGAGGTTAAGGACACAGCTTGGGACTCAGACCCCTGGGTTCAAATCCTAGCTCCAACATGCCCTAACCTGGTGGCCTGGGGAAGTCAGAGAACCACTCCTGACCCCCATTCGTGCATTCAGTAAACATTTGTTGAGCAAGCACTCTACACCAGACCCAGAGGTGCTGAGGGTGCTGCAGTGGACACCCCAGAAACAGTCCTGCCCTTGTGGGGCACAGTGGGTAGAGATATTCTAAATTAATAATGATAAGAATGTTAATAAAATTCCACCTGTCAGTTGGTGATGGGTGCCATGGAGAGAAGGGGACCAAGGTGTGCTGATGAAGGGGGGCTTGTTCATTTAAACGGGTGGTCAAGGAAGGCCCTGAATACATTCACATCTGAGCAAAGACCTGGAGGAGGTGAGAAAGGACCCGCATGGTTATCTCTGGGAAGAGAGTCCAAAGCAGAGGGAACAGCAAGTACAAAGGCCCTAGGGCTGCAGAGTGCTTGGTGTGTTCCAAGAGCAGGGAGCAGGTCAGTGTGGCTGGAGGGGAGTGGTCAGAGAGGCAAGGCAGGGGTCGACTGAGCGGGGCATATAGGCCACTGCCAGGGCCTTGTCTTTTACTCTGGTTAACATGGGAGCCACGGCAGGGTGTTGAGCATAGGAGAGACGTGATCTGACTTCCATCGGGTAGGGAGAAATGGCGGAATGGGGGAGATCGTTTAGAGGACGCTGCAATAATCCAAGCAAGTGCTTGGTGACTCGCGCCGGGATGGGGCCGTGGAAGCAGGGGGAGGGATCAGATGCAGAGGGCTTCTGAAGGCTGAGGGATGCGAAGTGGGGCGGCAGAGGTTGGAGAAAGAGAGGAGCTGGTGAGGACACTAAGGTTTGGGGCCTGAGTCCCTGGAAAGACAGAGGTGGCATTTTCTGAAGTGAAGATGACTACAGGAGGGGTGGGGTCACGCAGGGAGGTGACGAAGTTCAGTTTCCTGCCGGGAGGCTGAGTTCAGTGAGGCGTGTGCAGCCGCAGCTGGGTATTCAAGCCTGAGTTCAGGTGAAACATGCTGGCAGGAGGTGTATGTTTGGAGGTGTTTAGCGTGGAGATGGTATTTAGAGACTGGCTTTCTTCGTCTGTAAAATGGGAATTGAACACCATCTGCTTTGCAAGGTTGCTGTGAGCCTGGCTTAAGCATTGAGAGGCCCCGGGCAGGTAGCAAAGTGAAGGTAAATGTCTGTGCTAGTAATTCCACACCTGTCTCACTGAATCCTCATGAGGTCACTATCATCGTCACCATCTGTGATTTTATAGATACGGAAATGGAAGCTCAGAGAAGTTAGGTGACTGAGCCAGCAAACGGCATAGCCGGGATTCAAGGGCTGACCTTACAGTCCTGCGCTTGACCCTTCCCTCCTGTTGTCCGCATTCCCAGCACCAGGCCCTTGGATCCTAAACTGACCAGACTGGGGGAGGTTCCCAGTTGAGCAGGAAGATGACCATGAGTGGAAATGCCTTCCAGGTAAGACGGGACCTGAGCCTGCCCGACTAGAGGCCCCAGGTACGCAGGAGGAGGGCTGACGAGATGGTGTAGACTTGTGGTTAAGAGAAGCACGTAGTACTAGGCCACCTGAGTCCAAATTCAGCTCCACTCCTCGCTAGCTGTGTGGCCCTGGAGATAGGACGCATCCTCCTTGTGCCTATTTCCCCAATTGTGAAAGAGGATAACAGAGATTGTTGGGAGGACTGAATGGGTTAATTCATGCAAAGTATTTAGAACAGGCCCAGGAATTTAGTAGGTGCCTCATAAATGCAGGCCACTGTCATCACTGTTGTGGCTCCAGCTTGGTTTCCATTAAGCATGCACTCCGGGGCATCCCTGGTGGCGCAGTGGTTGAGAGTCCGCCTGCCGATGCAGGGGACGCGGGTTTGTGCCCCGGTCCAGGAAGATCCCACATGCCGCGGAGCGGCTGGGCCCGTGAGCCATGGCTGCTGGGCCTGCGTGTCCGGAGCCTGTGCTCTGCAATGGGAGAGGCCACAACAGTGAGAGACCCGCGTACTGCAAAAAAGAAAAAAAAAAAAAGAAAGCGTGCACTCCCAGGTCCGGGGCCTCCCGCCGTGACCGTGTGTCCATCTGTCCCTTGCTCAGTGCTGCTCGCCTGCCTCGGCCACTGTGAGCTCTGTGTCTTTGGGTTTCTCGCCCTGAGCCTGCATTTCCTCCTGCCCCGAAGTGGGGACAGTGATAACGGCCTGGGGTGGGGATTAACAGATGTGGTGCCTGCGAAGGACACTAGGTTGGAACTGTGATTGGCTCAAAGTCGGTGCTCAGTGTGTGCAGACGTTCACAACAGCCAGAAACTCAGACCCCATCCCCCGGAGGCTGGATAAACAAGCTGTGGAACATTCCCACAGTGGAACACTTCTCAGCCGTAAAAAGAACCCACTACTGATGCTTGCAAAAGCACAGTGGATCATGCAGGTGTTACGTTGAATGTAAGAAGCCAGAGGCAAGACAGCAATACTGTGTGATTCCCTCTATATGAAACTCTAGGTGAGACAAGACTAACCTATGATGTGAAACACGATGACCTGTGGTGACAAAGCAGAGATCAGTGGTTACCTGGGGCTGAAGTAGTGGAGGGTTGTTTGCAAAGGAGCATGAGGGAACTTGGTCGTAGAAATGTTTGTATCATGTTTTAGGTGGATGATTGTTTTTGTTTTACATCTTTATTGGAGTATAATTGCTTTACAATGGTGTGTTAGTTTCTGCTTTATAACAAAGTGAATCAGTTATACATATACATATGTTCCCATATCTCTTCCCTCTTGCGTCTCCCTCCCTCCCACCCTCCCTATCCCACCCCTCTAGGTGGTCACAAAGCACCGAGCTGATCTCCCTGTGCTATGTGGCTGCTTCCCACTAGCTACCTTTTTTACGTGGTGATGTATATATGTCCATGCCACTCTCTCACTTTGTCCCAGCTTACCCTTCCCCTTCCCCATATCCTCAAGTCCATTCTCTAGTAGGTCTGTGTCTTTATTCGTGTCTTACCCCTAGGTTCTTCATGACATTTTTTTCCTTAAAGTCCATATATATGTGTTAGCATACGGTATTTGTCTTTCTCTTTCTGACTTACTTCACTCTGTATGACAGACTCTAGGTCCATCCACCTCATTACAAATAGCTCAATTTCGTTTCTTTTTATGGCTGAGTAATATTCCATTGTATATATGTGCAACATCTTCTTTATCTGTTCATCCGATGATGGACACTTAGGTTGTTTCCATGTCCTGGCTATTGTAAATAGAGCTGCAATGAACACTGTGGTACATGACTCTTTTTGAATTATGGTTTTCTCAGGGTATATGCCCAGTAGTGGGATTGCTGGGTCATATGGAAGTTCTATTTGTAGTTTTTTAAGGAACCTCCATACTGTTCTCCATAGTGGCTGTACCAATTCACATTCCCTAGGTGGGTGATTCTTGAGTGCATCTGTCAGATCTCATCAAATGGGAACCATAAACATCTGTGTATTTTATTGTGTGTTCATTATTTCCCACTTATTTTAAAAGGTAGAAAAATTTTGTTGTCATTGTCATAAACGTATTATTGTTTCTCTGTTGTATGGCCACTAAGACCCCCCAAAGCCCCATTTTCCCTGCCCCTGGTGCTGTCAAAGTCCTCTGGCGCATGAGGGGATGGCCTGGCACTGCAGAAAGAGCCCTTGGACCCAGGTACAAACCTGCCTCTTCCTTGCTGTCTGCCTCAGGCGGGTCATTTAAACCTCCGTTTCCCTATCTGTTAAATGGGACTAATACTGGTGTCCTGCTCCTGAGATTGTTGCTGGGATTCAGAGAGATGTGAGGTGCAGAGGCCTTGGATAGTGGAGGCCCACGAAAACAAACAGACAGCACAGAGAAGCTGGGAGAGGGTGGGATGGCTGAGGTCTGGAGCCAGACCACTGTGGGGGGCAATTCCTGCTCCTTGGGCTAGTCCCTTAAGTCCTCTGTGCCTCAGTTTCTTTATCTGTAACACTAAGATGATGATAACACCTATCAATAGGGCTGGTGTTTTGAGGGTTTAAAGAGATAGTCCACACTGAGTTAGGACAGTGCTGGGCACACAGTAAGTGCTCCGTGAGTATCAGTCGTTGTTGTCCTTATTTTCAGGGATGGGAGGAAAGGTGCTTGCAACCTCGGGGGCTAATTCAGAGAGCCCAGTACCCTGAATTGTGGCCCCAACCAGGGTCACGGTGCCCTGCGGGTGGAGGAACGGGCAGCCCAGCCTCAGGGGACCTGGTCACGGAGCCGCCAGCCCCCCGCGGCTGGGACAGATCGCTTCCTTCCTCTGTTCTAGGTGCCACGCAGACCCAGAAACCGCCTGATGTAAGCAGGCCGGCCTGCCCTCTGATGGGGAGGAAGTGGGCGGGTGCCCGGGGCACAGATGAGCCGGGCAGACGTGCCCCGAGGCGGTGCAGTCAGGCTGATGTGGGCATCACACACCCGCTGCTTACGGAGCTGGCCCTGGCCCTGTGTGCTTCCGCTGAGCGGCTTCAGGGTGGCCCAGGGTCAGAATGGAGAGATCCAGGGTGGGCCGGGGTCAGGGCATGTGGTCTGTCCCTAGTCCTCTAAACACAGCCAACGACCGGCTCTTGGGGCCGTTGGCCTGCGGGAAGGGTGGGAGGTGTGTGTCCCGGGAGGCGTGGCTGGGGGTGTCTGGGGGGATCCGCTGTGTGCGGGTGTGTGTGGGTGACTGTGTAAGGGTGTGTGAGCGAGTGAATGCATGGCTTTAAGAAGGTGAATGTGTGTGCGTATGTGTGTGCACATGTGTGTGACTGCGTGTGTGGGGGTGTGAGTGAGTAGTTATCTGTGTGCTGTGTGTGAGGGTGCCGGGTGGGGAGCTGTGTCTGTTGCTCAGTGTGCAAACATGTTTGGGCATGTGAGCATGCATCTGGGTGTGTGAATGACAAAATGAGTGTGTGTGTTTAATTGTATGCGTGTGTGTGTCCCTGGGTCTGGATCTCGAGGTCAGTGTGTGTCTGAGTTTGTGCGCGGGAGCGTGTGTATCCCTGACTCTGTTGCGTGTGTGTGTGTGCGCGCGCGTGCACGCATTATTTCACTATTGTGAAAAGTTTTGCAAGGAACCACTTTTGCATACAGAGCTTGGCTCCCTTGCATGAGAATGTTCATGAATGCGTGGGGTCAGTGGGTTGATGCATTTAGAATCTTAAAGTAGCCAAGGAGTTCCCGGGGAGGAAGGAGGAGGTGTGGTCTTCAAACTGAGCACTGACCAATCAGAACAGCTGCCAGCTGCCAGTACCCGGGCCAGCCGGACCAGCCTTGATGACGCCAACTTCTGATCCCAACAGTAGCATCCAAGAAAGGCTTGAGCTGGAGGCATTCTGAGGCAGCCCCCAAACCAAACCAGCAAATGGTCAGCCTTTTTATCAGTCAATAATAGTAGCAAACATTTACTCATTCATTCAACCACCAATATTTCCTGAGCAACTACAGTGTTCCAGGCGCAGTTCCCGACACTGGAGATGCAGCCAAGAACAAGATGGACAAAAGTCCCTTTGCCGGTGGCACTAACATACTAGTGGGACCAAGCAGGCAATAAAAAAATGAACAGCAGATGGAGAGGGTTAATTGGTGATAGGTGCTGTAGATAAAAATAAAATAGGAGAGGTAGATAGAGAACAACAGATGGGTTTGCTGCTTTGAAAAGGTTGGTCAGCTAAGACTTCAAAGGGAAGGTAACATTTGAGTGAAGACCTGAAGAAGGTGAGGGGTGAGTTATGGGGTTATCTAGGGGAGGAGCATTCCAGGCAGAGGGCACAGCAAGTGCAAAGGCCCTGGGGTGAGCGCATGCTTGGCCTATTCAAGAAAGAGAAAAGGTGACGATGCGGATTTAATGTGTGTGTGTGTGTGTGTGTGTGTGTGTGTAACTGATTATAAAAGCAAAGAGTGCTCCTGGAAAGATCAAACAATAGAGAATGAATAAAGGGGAAACTGAAAATCGATAGTAATTGGAGTGGGGGGAGGGGGAGATGGAATAAGTGTCAGGGTGTCTGTTGCACAGTTCACTTGATAATCAAAGCAATTTTCCATTCTGACAAGGCAGCATCAAAACAGTGCAGCTGCATCCAAATCTCTCAACCGCGGCAAAATGCCATGTTTATGGCTTTCACCCCAGCCCCGAGCCCAGCCAGGCGCATAGTAGGGCTTGCTGAATGGAGTCTCTGCCTTCCATGTTCTCCCAGTTCCCTGCAGCCTGAGGGGGAGAGGAAAGATGGGTGTAAACCTCCCAATGTAGAGACTTAGCCCCCAGTCTCCGTGGGTTGCCTGCCCGGCCCCCAGTGGCCCTAGAATGACAGAGTCACCTCTCTCTGCTCCTGCTTTTATGAGCTGTGAAGGAGGCTTGTCCCACATTGCACAATTGCCCCTTAATCGCTATTTCCTCTCAGTTATGAATTATGTCATGGATACGGTCGCTCACGTTATTAAACTTCCACAGAGGCCTTATCGTCTGGATGCCAGCCAGCAACCCGGCCTGACCTACTTTCCCACTGGGTTTCAAAACCTCCTCCCTCATCCTCTTGCTGGACTTTTCCTAAGGAGCTTTCTCTGTGCCCAAAAACTTGCCTCTAAAAATAAAAACTAGAACGAGGGGGGTGGGGCACAGCTGGCCTTGCGAAGGCCTGAGGCTGACAGCAGCCCCCATGATTGTGGCCAAGCTCCTCCCCACCTAGAACTTTCCTCAGGCAGCCTGTCCTTGGGTCTCAGGCTTCCTATCAGGACAGGCTGTGACACAAGCCACAGTCAAGGGTGCCCTGGCCCTTGTTTATCAGTCGTGGATGGGAGGACTGACTTTGGAGCCAGGTAAACCTGGGTTGAATCGTGACTCTGCCTCTAACCAGCTCATGCATGCATTCATTCATTCATTCGCCCCACGGTTATTTACTGAGTATGTTATAAACTGAATGCTGTCTGTGTGCTGGGTGCTGGGGATATAGCAGAGAATATACTAGGTAGTATCGGAGAATGAGTCCCCTCCCTCACAGAGCTTATAACCTAGTGGGTAGAGATAGGCACAAAACAAATAATTGTACAATAAGAGCAGTGAAAATAAATGAAAATGAGACAATGGGGTGGGCTAGATAGTGATGGGAACACCCTTAACTAAGATGGTCTGGGGGCGTCTCTCTGAGGAGGGAGTCATTTAAGCCAAGACCCAAATGATGAGAAGAACCAAGTCTGGGAAGAAGTGCCAGGTGAGGGTGAGGTAAGCGAGTGACCCAGGGTTCAGAATGTGAGCGGGGCTCAGTCTCAGGTTCATTCAGGGGCAGGTTGGCAAATCAGGAGGTTGCCTCCTTAATGTTTTCGCCCTGGACACCTCGCTTGCCTCAACCTAGTCCTGGAGCTACTGGGAAGGAAAAGACTCCAGGTAGAGGAGCAAGTGCAAAGGCCCCGAGGTTGAGAGTGAGCCAGGTGTGATGGGGCAGAGAAAGCCGGGGAAAAGTGGGGGTGGGAGATGAAATTAGAAAGGTGGGTGGCGGGTAGATGACAGAGGGCCTGGAAGGCTGCGTGGTGAGGATTCAGTGAGAGACAGGCACATATTTTGAAGATAGAGCCAAGGGTACTGGAAGGTAAGCTGATATTTGTAGGGGAGGAGGGGAGGAATCAGGACCGACTCCTGGGCTGGGTGGATGGTGGTTCCTTGACTGATCTAGAGGAGACTGGCAAGCGCTTCATCTCCCTGAGTTTCTTTCCTTCATCTGAGATGTTGGGATAATAATACCAGCCTCCCCAGACACTATATCACACTTAGCTGAGAGCCTGGCACACAGTGAACGCTCTTCCGACGGCTCAGCCGGGCTTAGTGACTTACCTGGAGTCACCGGGCAAGTTAACGACACAGCCTAAACCAGAACCCAGACCCTGCACTCCAGAACGTGTTGCAGCAGGCAGGGCTGGGCCTTGGTACACAGCTCTCCAGATACGCAACCTCCCAGCCAAAGAGGCCTCAGCAGCCGAGGCCGAATTTTTCTTTTTTTTTCTTTGTGCTTGTGCGAGGGGTTGTTTATCTAACTTGGCTGAAGCTAGAGGCCTGGGCCTGTAAACATATCCTTTTAATTATTCCACAAATGAGACATGCTCATAGAGTAAAAGTTGAAAAATGCAAATAAGCAAAAAATAAATAAAGCAAAAAAGCAGAAAGAGAGAGAGGGAGACAAAAACAGAGACAGAGACAAAAAGAGAGAGAACAAATCAAGCATCTAAGTTAGCACATGTGTACCAAGATGCATACATAAAGAACTAAAGACCTTCACTGCAGGATTCTTTGACACAGTAAAAAACTGGAAGCAACCTGAGTATCCAAGAATAGGAACCTTCTTTTTGTTGTTTTTAGTATCCCATTTTCTTTATTTTTTTCTTTTCTTGTTTTTTAAAAATTAAAATATAGTTGACTTACAATATTATATTATTTCAGGTGTACAACATAGTGATTCAATATTTCTATACATTATACTCCATTTAAAGTTATTATAGAATATTTGCTGTATTCCCTGGCTGTACAATCTATCCGTGTATCTTATTTATTCTATACATAGTAGCTTGTAGCTCTTAGTCAAGAAAAAGGGCCTTTTTAGCCAAATAAATTAAATAGTATTTCAATATCATGTAGCCACTGAAGTGAATGAAGCAGACCTCTGAGTACTGATTTGGAAAAACTGCCAAGATGTAACATTAACCGAGAAAAACAAGATGCAAAACAGTGATTATAGGATGCTACAATGTGTGTGTGTGTGTGTGTGTGTGTGTGTGTGTGTGTTTTGCGAGGTACGACGGGGCAATATGTGTACATATATATACTGCGAGACACACAGACCACCTCTCTGGGAGACAAGGCCCTGTATTTTCCAGGAAGAATGGCAAGTCAGAGACGGGAGGGAGGTGACTTTCTGTTCCTTTTGCACTGTTAGAGAGCTTTTGGTTTTGGTTTTGTTTTGCTGTGTGTGTGCCTGCGCGCCTGTCGTCTGCGAAACATTTTAGCAAAGTTTGAAAGATCAGAGATTCCCCTCTTGGTCTCAGAGATTTTCCCAAAGGCCTTGGGATAATCTAGGCTGGTGTTTCCTAAGAGCCTCCCGCAAACCCAGGGCTGCAGTGAGGTGCCAGTGGGCCATGGGGCCTGGGGAGGAGGCTGCAGGCCTCCTGACCCTCCACACTCTGAGCAGTTTCTCTTTTATCTTTTTTATAGGTTGAACAAGTTAAGAGTTCAGTTATAAACGCTTTTGCCTACTTTGAAATGAAATGTTTGAAAAGCTTTGCCCTTGAGTAATCTCATTCTGCTGATGAGAAGACAGGGGCCCAGAAAGGAGAAAAAAAGATGATCCCAGGCCAGACCTAGCTCTGGCTGAGTGCCTTAGGTGGTAAATTTGAACCTTAGTTTCCTCCTTCAAAAACAAACAAGCAAACAAACAACTCGACTAGTAAGAACTCTTCACAGATATCTAAAGTGGAAGTAAACCCTGAGTCCTTAGACCTTTTGGTCCTGGCAGAAGGATGCACAGGAAATCAGAATGCCTCTCTCTCACCATCTGATTTTCCAGAAGGAGTGAGAGTGACCCCTGCCCTCCACCCCCATATCACTCAAATCCAAGATCAGGCATATCTCAGTTTACCAGAAGTCAACTCGCTGCAAAATTCAGGACTCTCTAGGATGCATTCAGCTACAAGGACAGAAAATGCAAGGCAAAATGGCTTAATCATTAAGGAAATGTATTTTCTCATGTGTTTAGAAATCCAGAGGCATTGGGGTGGATCTCTCAGTCATGCATTCAGCTGCAAGTAACACAAAACCTTACCATTGGCAAGTTTCTATTGTCTCCTGTTACTAAATCCACATTATAGGCAGGAGGAAGAGGATAGGGGCAAGCAGAATGCCCACTACATTTGTCTCTTTTCAAAAAGCTTTCCCAGGGGCCCCACTTGGCAAATTTTGCTAAATTTTTATTGCTCATACCTGGTTCACATGGCCACTGTTAGCTGTCAGGGACTTTAGGAGACTGAGTGCTTTCGGCTGGCCTATTGCCATCCCAATAAAATCAGGGTTCTGTAAACAAGGATAAAAGGAAGAGTGGGTATTGGGCAGGCACCGAGGAGTATCTGCCACAAGTCATTCAAGGGATGTTAATGCAAAGACTCAAAGACATTATACAGGACAAGTGTTGTTTTCTCTTTTTCTACTCTACCATTGGCTTCTGTCCTGAGACTTGATTTATCTTCCCAGACTGGGAGGATGACCCCTTCCTTGAGTACATAGGCCGATACCCCCTCAAACAAAAGAGGGTTCTCTCAGCCAACCAGAAGAGTTGACAATGGCTGTGGTTGAACAGTCAACAATGTCTGCCACATCTATATTAACCAGAATTTTAAAAATCCCATCCTCTTCCCTCCTCAACTCACCGCAATCTCACTTCCATTCTCACAGCATGTGTCAGTCATCTACAGCTGTGATAATTCTGCATAACAAACACCCCCAAACCTTTTATTCTCTTGAATATGGAGTTGTTGCAGGTCAGCTGACCTGGCGTGGGCTTGGCTGGATGGCTCTGCTGATCTTGGCTGGACCCATCCATCTGCCTGCTGTTCAACTGGAAGTCAGCTGAGCTAGGCAGTCCTGGCTGGTGGGACTCTGCTCTGCCTCACATGCCTCTCATCTTCTTCTGGGACCCATTGACTTTACCAGGTGTGTCTGGTTACAGTGATGACAGAGGCATAAAACCCAGGTGGAAACATGCAAGGTCTCTTAAAGCCTAGTCTCCAACGGACACATTGTCACTTTCATCTCATTCTGTTGGTGAAAGCAAGTCACTGAAGTGGCTGAACTCAAGTCACGGGGGAGGAAATATGCTCCACCCCTTTTGTGAGAGGAACCATGAGGTCACATGTCAAGAGGTATGGTTCCAGGGAACGGTGAAGAATTCCTTGGCTCTGATATCACCTCTATTTTCTGGTTATCCTACTTCATTGACTTCTCTTTTTCAGTCTCATCTATGGTTTTCTTGTCTCTCCCTCCACATTCAAGAGAGTAAAAGGTTTGGGGTGGTTTATTATGTAGCATTATTGTAGCTGTAGATGACCAATACATGTAGTGAGAGTGGTAATGACATTGTGGTGAGTTGAGGAGAGAAGAGGATGGATAAAAAATTTCTAGACAATAGAGGTGAAGTGGACCTTGTCAATTGCCCAGCCATAGCCATTGTCAACTCTTCTGCCGGGCTGAGAACTCATTTTTATTTGAGGGGGTATCAGTCCATGTGCTCAAGGAAGGGGACCCCTCCCCAGCCTGAAGAGCTAAGTCAGATCTCAGGACAAAGCCCTGAGCAGAAGAGGGACACTGGGAGCCCCTAAGGGTTCCATCCACACCTTTACTCCTCTGCAAATGATCTCTGACTTAGGGCCATCCTTGGGTCTTCACTTACCATCTTTGCACTGGCAATCCCCAAATTTGTAACTCCAGGCTTGGTCTCTCTCCTGAGTCCACCTGTCAACTGGACATGTTCACTGAGACATCTCACAAACCCTCAACTCTTTTTCCCACTCTGACCCTGGTACCCTTGGCCTCAACCACACCCCAAACTTCCTCCTTTATTTTCAGTTTCGTGCATGCCCATCCATGCAGTCACTCGATCCAGGAACCTGGATGTCAGCTAATCCTGTCTCCATGCTCCCCTTCTTGCTATAGCTGGCACTTACAGTGCTGAGCACCACATTCCAAGCATGGGGCTAAGCGTCATACACATATCATCTGATTTAATCCCTGAGATGAGGGAGGCTCTGATATTGTCTGTATTCCACACAACACTATCCAGCAGCCCCCATGATGTGCGCACCCCACAGTTAGAGCATGTGGCCTCTTTCAGAAGCTTCAGTGATCATTCCCAAACCAATTGATCACAGAAGTCCCCGCTTTAAAATCCTTTATGATTCTTATTATCCTGAACCCTTTGGTCTGAAGTAGTTGACCCCAAGATTCTTGCATTTATTTACACAAAAGAAGAAATTGAGCTTACTCAATGTGTCAGGAAGTTTCTAGGTACCAGAGAAACACAAAAGTCCCTGGAAACTTAGGTCCAATTGACAGTAAACAAAAGAATAAGTATCTGACATGTCAGGTAGTGACAAGGAGCTAAGAAGAAAAATAAAGCCGGGTAAGGGATAGGTATTTTGGGAAAGAGACATCATTTTTGTGGGGGTCAGCCTCTCTGATAAGAATGTATTGTAGTGAAGGAAGTAAGGGAGCAGTAAGTGCAAAGGCCCTGAGGCCCAAAGGGGCATGGTGGAGGCCAGTGCAGTGAGTGGGAGAGGTGAAGGAGTGAGGGTGGAGGAGGAGAGGGCAAGATTGGGCAGGCAGAACCTTGCAGGCCACAATAAGGACTTGGCTTTGACCCTGAGTGAAGTGGGAGCCACAGGAGGGTTCTGAGCAGAGGAGGGATGTGACCTGACTTGGGTTTTCACAGGATCCCATCGACTGCATGTGGATAATAGTCTGCATGGGGGTCAGGGCAGAAGCAGGAAGCAGGGTTTTTGCAGGCCTCATGACACTTAGGTCAGAGAGGGAATTCAGTTGTTTGAGTGACATTCTCAAAAAGCACAGGAAAACCAAACAGGATTTTCGGGTTAACTCAGAATCTACCAGAAGATGGAGGGGCCCAGCATGCTTTAGCCTCAGGCACCACTGGGCCACCAGCCTTTTCGGCAGCATCATCAGGAGATGCTGATGCTGTGGTGCTGGTGATGTCTCTGGGTTTCCCCCACGCCTGTTGCCTGGCTGTTCTGGCAGCACTGGGGAAGGGTGAGTCTTAGCACACCCAGTGTGACCTGGGAGACAGTGACCAGTGACTGAGCTCCCAGCAAACATGCTGACGACTCTGAACCCGAGAACAAACCCTGACGCTCCTAGTTCTACAAAAACAAGCCGTGCCTCCTTGCATGCTGTATCCCCCCAGCACCAAGCTCCCTTATCTCGCCATACAATCCTTCAAAGAATAACACGGCGTATTTGTGTCTGCGGTTTGTGTTCCCCAAACCTGTGACATCAGATAAGTGCAATGTTCACAAAAATGAACAACATCACAGAGAGGAGAAAAACAACCGAAAAGAAGCCCCTGGTTTCAGCCTTAACTTCCTCTCCAGGGAGGAAGGGGTGCTATCTGGTTGAGGTTTCACGGTGCAGAGGCTGGGGGCCGGGGAATGATGTCCTGACCTCTCCCTAGCTGGCTCCCATCTCAGCCTTGAAATCTCCCCTGCAATATGGAGACGATAATCTCCACCTCTCAGGGCTGCTATATTGCAAAGTGATTTTTTAAAGATACCAATAATGGGGGACTTCCCTGGCAGTTCAGTGGTTGAGGTGCTGTGCTTCCATTGCAGGGGGCACGGGTTCGATCCCTGGTCAGGGAAATAAGATCCCGCATGCCGTGAGGCACAGCCAAAAAGTAGAAAAAAATAATTTTTTTTTTAATACCAATAATGACTGATCTTTGGATCAATCATATGCCATAGGCCATTTTCTTGGGTAATCTTCACACCCGCCTGTTTCACCCTCACGTGGCGTAGCTACTAAGATCAACTCTGGTTCACAGATGGGGAAACTGAGACTTCGAGTAGGAAAAGAAGGTGGTTTTAAAACACTATGTGGCCACTTTTGGGTTTTGGAAAATGCAAACATGTACAACAGAAATTAAAAATTTTTTAAAAACTGCATCAATATAAAAATAGAATTAGAGGGCTTCCCTGGTGGCGCAGTGGTTGAGAGTCCGCCTGCCGATGCAGGGGACACGGGTTCGTGCCCCGGTCCGGGAAGATCCCACATGCCGCAGAGCGGCTGGGCCCATGGGCCCGCTGAGCCTGCGCGTCCGGAGCCTGTGCTCCGCAATGGGAGAGGCCACAACAGTGAGAGGCCCGCGTACCGCAAAAAAAAATAGAATTAGGCAAAAAAAGTTTGGCAGGGCATATGCCCAAATGTCACAGTGGTTTTCCTGGGTGTCAGGATCACCAAGGAGGCACCATGCCTGTCTCTTTTCCATCACTCGGATCTTAAAATATCGGCACCTCCGCTATAAGGCTTTCGCCAAGCCTCTGTCTATGGGAGTCCTCCAGCCTCCCATCACTTTCATCTTTTCATGCACTGATCATCACTGGAATGTACCTTGATTTTTCATTTGTTTCTGGGTTTATGGCCTGTGTTTCCCACTAGAACATAATATCCATGAAGCTGGAATCCCAGCCACAGCTCTCTGAGCAGTGCCCATTAGTAGCCCTCAACAGATATTCCTTGAACAACTGATTGCGTTTTCTTCTTATTTTTTTTCTAACTTTTGTTAAAAAAAACCAACCGTGTGGATTACTTTTAATTGCTGTTTTAAGTGCTGGTCAAAAATGAGCTGGCTGGAGCCCCGGCAGGAAAGGGTCACTTCTGTGGGCTTATCTGGCTGAGTGTGAAGGAAGTGGGTACCCTGCCTTTCCACAGGGTGGGTCAAGCGCTGAACATCCCAGAGTTTCTCAGCCCAGCCTGCCCCGAGGTCCCTGGCTCCGGAGATCTCTCTGCCTGGAACAGGGTTATCTTTGAATGACAGCATGTTCAGCGCCCCCCAACCCCCCGGGGTGAGGCCGCCCAGAATCTCAGGGGGTAACAGGGGGCCCCAGGCCAGATGCAGCCCACGGGAGGTGTTACTTAGCCCATGCAGTTCCAACATCTTGGAATTTCCCCATCACTTAAAAATCAAGAGACTTTGGAAGAAAACTAAAATATCTTCCCAAAGGGCATGAAATAAGATGAGAATAAATAGGCGGGAAGACTTCACACCCTTCAAATGACAATTCTGCCAACATATATAAACTTAATGTAATTTTGAGTAGTGACCCACAGGATTTTTTTTAATTGGATAAAATCATCTTGGAGTTTACAAGGAAAAGTATGAAATAGAAGAACGGAAGAACAGTGGGAAGGACTATGACAAAGGTGGTATTTCAACTCACTGAGAAAATGGAATATTGAATCCAGGATGCCGGCATAGCACGCTATCAATTTATTCTATTTATCACTAAAATAAAAATAGACTGTCATCTTCCACCATGTCAAAGAAAAATACAGAGATTTCACATAAAATGTCTAGAATTCTGGCTTGCCTGAAAACCCTGTCGATACTGGGCCTTATTTTCCCAAGGCAGCCATGGGCTGGTGCTGAGTTGAAACTCTGGGGCTTTCCAGTTCACCGCAGTCTCCACCACTCCCTGCTGCCTCCCACCCGGCTGCCTTCAATCATCTCTGTGTCTTGCCTGGGCAGTGAAGTCACTGGAGTTTGTAGCCCCTGAACTCAGGGCTGGGCCCAGCAGAGAGACTCAGGGAACATTTGAGGCTGGTTTTCTGCTGTTAGCCCCCTTTATACTCATTTTTCTTGGTGGAAATACAGCTTTGGAGGAAGGATGTGGCTTGAGAGCCTCAACCGGGGAGTCAGAATCTTGAGTGACCACTGAAGAGTGACTTTCTCTCTCGGTGCCTAAGTTTCCTCCTCTGCCAGGGGAATAATAAGAGCTGTCACTCATCATTTGCGGGAATCTATGCAGTTGTTCCCATAAAGTGCTCGACCTAGGGCTCAGCGCAGGGTCACACCAGGGATAATGAGGTGGTGATAACAAACCCTCCCTCTCAAATTTAGGGTTTTTAGTTCTCAGGGTTCGAAGAAGGGCGACTAGGAAAAGAGAAAGAAAGGAAGGAGGAGCTGGGCAGAGCAGATTTGCTTTGATCTCCTTTAGCCAAAAAGGAGGAAAAAAAACAAACAAATAGCCCTGGCCTCCTTTGATTCCACGCTGCCCGAAGAGCTCTGGAGCTGATAAGAACCAGCCACATTTGATTTGGGCAGCTCCACCCTTCTGACCGTACTTTCCCTGGGCGTTTGGAATCTGGAACCCTAAAGCCTGTCCCTGCACCCTGCCCACAGCATCCGCCTTTCATTCCCTTCTTGCTTTTCCCAGCAACTGGAGACTCTAGCGGGAGAAAGATGGGAAGACTTCCCCACCGGGTAACCCCACACAAGAGATGAGAGAAGGGGCTGGGAAGGGAGCCTTGGAACACATTAGCCACCCAGCCCCTGATCCCAGGAAGGAGCCCTCCCATTGGGACTAATGGGAAACGAAGCTTTCAGGCATTGAGAATGAACTGGGTGGAAGGAGGGTGAAGGTTTTTGTGAAGAGCAGAAAAGTCTTCCCACTCAGCGGTTTGTGGAGAGCAGCCGCGTGGCACAGGGCTTCACGGTGTGGCTTTGAAGCCATCCCCGTTCAGTGTTGTGTGACTTTGGGCAAGTGACTTCACCCCATCTAGCTTCAGTTTCCTCAACTGCCCTGGCACTGCCTTGTTAAGGGTTAAATTGTTAAGGGTTAAATTGTTAAGGGTTAAATGAGGTCATGCCTATCAAGTACCTGGCACGTAGTAGGTCCAATAACTGGACGTTTATGGTAAAATGGCTTAGGGAGTCCCAGGGCAGCCTCAGGCAGAGAGACGGAAAAATGCTCAGACCTCGAGTCCAGAAAGATGAAAGAAGATCAGCTGTTTGAAATCTCTCAAGGCGCCAAGGGCCATGCAGTCAACAAGGTCAGGAACTGGGGCCTGTTTGAAGTTGGGAAGAGGTAATTCCGGACAGAGTTTAGCACAAAGGGAGGACATTTCCTTCATGTTACCTCCAAGGATGCCCTGGCTGATGGCTTTAAGCTTCCCTAGGGACTGAAAAGTAGCTAAAAGTTAAGGCGGAGGGGCTAGAGAGTAGTCTCTGGGGTCAGGGGTTCCTTCCCAAGACAGCCCTTTCCTAGCTATGTAACCTGTGTGTCCTGACCTCAGTTTCTCCACCTGTAAAATAGGGGCCATAATAGCATCCGTCTTCAGATTTTGAGGATAGAATACATGATATTGAATTGGTGCTCAGTGAATAAGTGGAAGTCACAAGCCACAGCTACGTTAGGGATAAGGTGGCAAAAGCAAAGGTCGGCAGGGGAAGAGGAACTGACCACTCTCGAGTTCTTGGTAATTAAGCCCAGGCCCAGTCCCACGCCAGCAGCTCGACCATGGCCTTTGGAAGCAGGGGCTCGCCCTGCTTCGTGCAGTGCTGAGTCCCCAGGGCCAGAACAGAGCCTGACACATATCAGGGATTTGTTCAAGGAATGTGTGGAACTGGACACCCTGTGGAGTGGAGTCAACCTCCACAAGAGAAAAGGAAGGCACAGAGAGGCCAGGTAACTTGTCCAAGGCCACACAGCAGCCTGTCCACCTGGAGTCCCAGCTGGGACTGGGATTGAACTGATCTGGCCTCATTGTGGCCTCGCTCGGCTTCTTGACCACCTCGAAGCCCACTGTCCCCTTCTTGAGCACTCCCTGTCCAGGCTTCCCCCACCTGGCAGAGCCGGGGGAAGCTCTTCAGGCTCTTTCAGGCTCCTCCATGGATGCTTCAGCCCCTGCTGCCCTCAGCAAGGACTCGCTTTCCCCTCTCTCCCAGGCAGGCCGGCAGTCGGGAACTCACAGACTGTGGGCCTCACCTGGCCTCAGAGGTGTTCTGTGTGACTTCACACACAGTGTAGGTGCAGGCATGTGTGTATGTGTAGCAGGTTTTTTCTCATAATTTTGAATCATTTGCCAACATTTAAAAACTGGAGATTTCACATAAAAACCAGGATTTCCAACTTCTTTGGAAAATGGCCAGCTCGGGCCACCCAGGCCCCCGTCTCCTCTGGTCAGCTGGTTTAGTGTTCTGGGCCCCTCTGGTCCCCGGGTCCGAGCCCCGCCCACCTCACTCATCTCTGGGCCTGCCCTCCCTCCCTGGGGCTTCCTCACGTAAAGACCCCAAACTTGCCACGAGAGACCTGGGCTCCCCACGCTCCCCGCCACCACGCTGGGCATCCTCTCATTCTTGGTCCCGCAGCCTGGGGTGCTCGCAGGGGAAGCCAGAGAGGCTAGGTTGGGCCTGGATCCCGCGTCTGTGGCAGGTAGAATGATGGCTCCCCCAAAGATGCCCATGTCCTAATCCCCAGAACCTGTGATTATGTCACCTTACATGACAAAAGGGACTTGGTGGATGTGATAAAGAATCTCAAGACGGGAAGATGAACCTGGGTTATCCAGGAGGCTCAACGTAATTGCAAGGGTCCTTATAAGAGGGAGGCAGGACGGTCAGTCAGAGAAGGGGAGGTTTTGATGGAAGCAGCGGTTGGGGTGAAGTGAGCCAGGAACGTGAGTGGCATCTAGAAGCTGGAAAAGGCAAGAACTGGAGCCTCGGAAGGAATGCGAGCCTGTGTTTGATTTTTAGCCTTGGGAGACCTATTTTGGACTTCCGACCTCCAGAACCGTAAGATAACAAATTTATGTTGTTTTAAGCCACTAAATTTGACATCCTTTGTTATAGTAGCAACAGGAAACTTACAACCGAGTTTGAATCCTGGTTTGGCTACTTAATTGGCCATGTGCCCTTGGGCAGGTGACTTATATTGCTGAGTCGGGGTTTCCCCACCTGAAAAGGGGTAACAAGGGCGCTCCCTCTTGTGTGTTTGTGAGAGTTCGGTCAACCACGTGGTGAAGCACGGAGCACAGCCCGGCAGCTCCTGATGCCAGATCTTCTAGCATCACATCTCAGTGTCATCGAAACCAGCTCAGAACAGGTTTAAAAATCTGCCCACTGATACCCATCCCTCAGACATAAAGTCCAAACTTCTTACTTATGGCCCAGCATAACCCACCTTGCCTAATGATAATAATACTGCTAGTACTTGTAAAGCATTTGGCATGTACCAGGCATGATTCTAAGCATTAACCATATATTCAATTCATTTAATGCTCGCAACAACCCTATCATTTTCCCCATTTGTTTAGGTGGGGAAATTGAGGCCAAGGGGGTTAATCACTTGCCCAGGGTCCCTTGGAAGGGTGGTAGCTACACCTGTATTTGAACCTACACGGTTGGGCCCTGGGGCCTAGGCGCTGACCACTGGACAGGGCTGCCTATGTATATGAACAGACCAGGGAGTAGCAGTAAAGGCCCCAGAGTGTGGCTTGAGACTTGGTGGTCTCGGTGTCCCCTCCATCCGCCACCTGTCCCAGGTACAATCCTGGACTCAGGGCTCTGAGGGTCACAGCTCCTGGTTCACAGCCATACCCAAGGGTGTGTTCATTCCACAATTTCTAGCAGTGCCCACTCTGTGCTGGGTACCGTGTCCCAGAGAAAATGCAGACCCCGCAGCTGCCCCCAAGATCCTGAGGACAGATGAATATACAACTGTCACAGCTCAGCAAGAGACAGCAGGAGCTGGGGGTGGGAGGAGGTCAGGGGAGGCTGCCCCCAAGGAGGGACCCAGGAAGTGTGACGCGGGCCCAGCAAAAAGACTGGGCAGAATGCTCCAAGTGAGGGACAGCTCAGGAAGGGCCCTGGAAAGAGGAGCCCATGTGCTCAGGGAACCGTTCGTGGTCACATGTGGCCGAAGTGCTGCAGGGAGGGGCTTGACCACTCAGTCTCCTTGTGACCTTGGGCAGCCCACACCGCCTCTCTGGGCCTCAGTGTTGTCATCTGTAAAGCAGGAGTAATGCTACAGTAGTACCCGTCTCCTAGGGCTGTCCCTAGCATTCCGCCTGGCAACCTGCATCGGGCAGGCCGCAGGAGCGTGAATCGGTGCTGCTGCCACAGGATGATGAGGCGCATGGGCGGCCCAACCTCCTCACTTCTTCCCCTTGCATTCAGCTTCTCAGACGTAGAAGCGCTAGGGCCCCAAATTCATATTCGTGGGGGTGACCCAGGAGGTAACAAGTGAGGAGCTGCTGCTCCCCAGGATATCACACCAAGAGGCCGGTGTTCCTAGCATCCTGGACTCCCAGACTCGGAACTCCAGACCAGCGTCCACCGTCCCCATGGTTCACAGCTTCTGGCAGCCTCAGCCCCCGTGCCCGGCTTTGCCCCCTCCAGTTCCCTCCGGTCCTTTTGTGTGTAACGTTTGTCTTTCTTCCCCTTGACTCACTTTAACTTTCTCCACATCTTGACCAATCCCGATTGAGAGTCACATTTGATCCTTGAGCTTCTCTTTTTTCAAAGGCACATTAAGACAGAATTGCTAAGTGTTTTTGAGCACTTGCTATGTGCCTGGCGTTTCCATTCATTCATTCATTCATCCATTTATTCAACAAATAGCTGTGAGCACCTCCCATGGGCCTTGGAGTTCATCAGTAAACCATAAAGATTCCTGACTGGTGGAGCTCACGTTGCAGGGGCGAGGGAGGGAGAGGAACAGGTAATAAATAAAACCTGCCAAGTCTACAACCCGTTCTGTGTATACACAAACTCATTGAAACACAGCAACAACCCTATGAAATGTTTATCCCCAGTTTCCAGGTGAGAAAACCAAGGCTCAGAGAGGGGAAGTCACTTGCCCAAAGTCACACAGCTAGGAAATGGCTAAGTCAGAATTTGAACCCACACCAGTCAGACTCCAGCAACCAAGTTCTTAACCTCCCCGGGAGACTGTCTACTAAGATAAAAGCCACTGATGCTGTTCCTCCAGCAGTGCATTTGGGAAGCATCACAGTGTCCCAAGTTGTGGGTGTTGGTGCTCAGGGGCTGCTAATTCCCATGAGTCCACAGGCAGGATGAGCTCTGCCCTCCCTTCCAGCAGCCTCCAAATGGGGAAGGCCAAGTACACAGTCACTCTCTGGCCAGAGCCGGTGGGAACAGGACGTCCTGGACCTCTTGCCCTGGCCAGGCCCAGAGAGCTATTTTGGGGCACGTTTATTGATGGGACATGGGTGCCCAGCTGGACTCAGGCTGCAGCTGGCCTAGGATGGCTCTGCTCCTGCATGCTCTGCACTGCTGGGGGGCAGCCATCATCCATGTCCTGCCCACACCCCAGGCCCAGGGTGCAGCCTGAGCTGGCTGGCTCCAGGAAAGGCAGGGGTCCCTACTGGAGTGGAGGGATACTGGGGGTCACGTGGATTATTGTTTACCAGAATTCTGGAGCCTGATTCGATTCACAGAAGGCAGAATGAATACAGAATGAATATAGCAATGGGTTATGAGGTGAGATGCAGGTTCAAATCCCAGCTGTGTCCCCTAAGACAACTTACCTTGGGAAAGCTGGGTCAACTCTCTGAGGCTTAGTTTCCCTGTCTGTAATACAGAGTCAATAATAATCCTCAATCACAGGGAGGGAATGAGGCTTAAATGAGGTAGTGTGAACTGCTCAAAGCCTGGCATATAATTAATATGCTCAATAATTAATAACTTTGCAAATAATGATTGACAGCTGACATTGACTGGGAGTTTGGCATGAGCTAGGCACTGGGCTAAATTATTGATCTGTTTTATCTCATTTCATCCCCCAGCAATTCCAGGAGACTGGTGAGTGACACTATTACAGGTGCCACTATTATCCCTTTGTACAGATAAGGAAACAGAGACTCAGAAAGATAAGACCTGGCTAAGATCACACTGCAAATATGTGGCAGAAAAACCTGCCTTTGAACCCAGACCCCCATTTCCCCCACGCCTATACCTGAGATTGGTTACAAAAGTTCCTGTGAACACCCAAGTCCCTGCCGTGCCATGTTCACTTCAGTCATCCCTCAGTCCGGGGAAGTGACCTCCTGGCTCTTCCACCTGATGGGAATCCAGAAACCAAAGGTTCCAGAATATTCCTTTGACCTTCCTCCCTCACCTCAGGGTTATTTTGTTTTCCTGGTTAGTCGGCAAAATATCTCCAAGAAACTGGCTGGTTGGCAAATGTTCCAGGCTGACTTAGAGGGGTGTTTTGCTGTGTACGCTGAGGGCAGGGTGCTGGGGGGCCCAGTGGGGAGGGGAGGGCAGGGCAGGGGATCCTCCACCTGACCTGTACAACCTCAGGCCAGAGTGGGTGCAGTGTTTCCTTCCTAAGGTGCTCTTTGTGGCCTGAACCTGCTTACACGCTTCACCCTGTGCCCTGAGGGTGCACTCCAGCCTCCTTCGGCTGAAAGAAGCAGCCCTTTGAGAGATCTGCCCTTCTTCCTTTCTAGCCTCTCTCCCACACCTGGGCCCCTCCCACACCATCCTCCGAAAAGGCTACGCTTTTCCTGCTTCCAGGCCTTTGCCCCTGCTGTGCCCTCCCCCTGGGATGCGGGTCCTCCATTCTCCACCTGCCAGATGCTTCTCCCTATCCTTCACAACTCCTTCACTGTGAGGCCTTCCCAGAAACCCCCGTCCCAACCCCCCAGCAGTATTGTCCCCCTGGCTGGGAGTTGCCACAGCAACAGAGAGACACTGCTTCCGGAACTACCTTGTGCTCCAACTGGCAAGATTCTGATGTCCAACTGGCGAGTGGATACCTCCACATGGGTCTCACACACACCCCTCAAATGTCACAAAACAGAACCTCAGAATCTCCCATTTCCCCTCCTAAAACCCCAGCCCTTCCCACTAGTCTTCTCAGTAAACGGTGCCACCTCTCAACCAGATATTCAGGACAATACCTAGAAGCCATATTTGATACTCTGTTGCTTCGCCCC
Organism: Monodon monoceros; assembly: GCF_005190385.1. Classification (NCBI taxonomy): domain Eukaryota; kingdom Metazoa; phylum Chordata; class Mammalia; order Artiodactyla; family Monodontidae; genus Monodon; species Monodon monoceros. The sequence continues at coordinate 11,086,555 of NW_021703769.1, read as the reverse complement.
GACACATCCCATCCATCAGAAGTCCTGTCAACTCAGCGGCCAAATACATCCTGAATCCATACTCTTTTGCCACCTTTGTAGCCACCACCATGGCGCTGGCGGCCACCACCCTCACCTGCTTGGACTGGGAAAGTGGTCTCCTCCCTAGTCTCCTGGCTTCCCAGCTTTACTCCATCACAGTAGGAGGTGCCTTTGCAAAAGATAAATTAAGTCAGGTCACACCCCTGCTCAAAACCCTCTAAAACGCCCCTTCCCTCTTAGAATAAAAATCCCTTCCGTCACCATGGCCTATAAGACCTTGTATGATCTGACCCTTGCCTACCTCCCCAACCTCATCCCTACCCCGTTTCCCTCCCTCACTCTGTTCCTGCCGCACTTGCCTTCTCCCTGTTCCTGAACTAGAAAGCTTGTTCCTGTCTCTAGGCAGAGAATTGCTCTTCCCTTCGCCCGAACCAAAGATATCTGTCTGTTTCATTCTGTCCCTCCATTCAGGTCTCTGCTCAAATATCATCTCCTCAGAGAAGACTTCCATGACCTGCCCATATAAAATACTCGCCTCCATCACCACCTATCCCTCGACCTACTTTATTTTCCTTCATAGTAGTTGCTGCTATCTGACATGATACGTATTATCCGTATATTTGTTTTTATCTAGTTTGCTGCTGAATGTTTGACAGGCTCTCAGCAAGCGGGGAGCTCTGATGTTTACATTTGCCAATTTCTGGGGCATAAACACTCCCATGGTGGCTGATTTCAAGCTCCCAGCATGACTTCACTGAACGTGGAGTTGAGAAGACGTATTCAGCGTCATGCCATCAGATACTATTTCCACCGCAGAGTGTGATGTATGATGCAATCTCATACAATAGATGCCAATAACCTCAAGAAATATGAAACAGTGCATTAATTAGAAAGTGATGAGTTTTGAGTAGTTGTTACTTTTACTTGTATTATAGTTCATTTAATTGTAAGTTCAAATAATTTAAAATATTTTGTGATGGCTGTGGAGAAACCAGCTTGCAGAATTCGCCAGCCAGCAGTGCCGGCAGCTCCAGCACACCACTGAGTGAATATGAGCAACATGAGGACAGGGATATTGTGCATCTTGTTTCCTGCTCTTTCCCTGGGGTCTAGAATAGCAGAAGGGCTCAGCCCCTATGTGGTGAACGTTTTATAATGCATCTGTTTGCATCAGAAAGCACAAACTGTTTGCCTCGATCAACTTGACTCTGTGGGCTGAGTCCAGCCTACAAATGGGTTTCATTTGGCTCTCGGAATGTTTTTTGTTTTGTTTTGTTTTGTTTCTTTGCGGTATGCGGGCCTCTCACTGTTGTGGCCTCTCCCGTTGCGGAGCACAGGCTCTGGACGTGCAGGCTCAGCGGCCATGGCTCACGGGCCCAGCCGCTCCGCGGCATGTGAGATCCTCCCGGACCGGGTCACGAACCCGTGTCCCCTGCATCGGCAGGCGGACTCTCAACCACTGCGCCACCAGGGAAGCCCCCCTAGAATGTTTTTCACATTTTTTTTTTAATTCGTTGCCAACCTTTAAAAGTCATGAGATTTTTGCATGAAACTCCACATAAACGTGGATTTGCAGCTTCCCTTGAAAATTCTGAAGCTCTGGGCACCCCAGGCCTGATTCCCGCATGACAACAGAGGTCAGAGCTGAGGGGCGGCTGCCCCCTTCAGACCCAGCAGGAGCTTGCCAGCTCACCGCAGTCCCCACCCCTCATTGTCACCTCCCACCAGGCCCGCTTCATTCATTTACACAACCTGCTGGCCCTGTAGATAGTCGAGTTGTAATTTCTATCTTACCCTCCATTCTAGCACTTGTCGCAGTGTCCCCGCAAGACTGAGGCCACCTGGAGGACAGGCTCTGTGAGTTAGGCCCCCTGAGGCTTCCATTCCTGCTACAGGGCCTGGCACACAGTAGGCGCATAGGTCCTGGAATTTGGTTATATGTTTGTTGTCAAATGAATCCCAAACCCTCAGCTCCCCTGTTGGGCATGCACTCAGTCCAAGCCCCGACCATAATGTGACAAAGAGGTTGGCCCAGGCCAGGGTTTAAAAATATCCAGGGCTGGTAAGCTGTGAGCACTCGGAGGTGTTGAAATAAACGGGCAAAGTCTGGCCAGAGGCCAGCCCCCCAACTTTGCTCTGTGTAAATGTGGGCGAACGGGAGGGGCCGCCAACAGCTCCTCGAGGAGGTGGACCAGTGGGGAGATGAGGATATATAGCCCCTTCTCCCAGCACCCTGCTTGGGAAAGGTCAGCGCTAAGTTTATAAACAGCATCGGGTGACATGACATAATTTCGCATAAAGGGTTACCGGGCAGACTGTGAACAGAGGGCATCCTCCCCTGATGTTTCCACGCCGCAGTCTCCTGGCGTCAAGAGCCGGGATGTTGCTAGCCCTGTGGTCTTCCCGCGGCCTTCAGAGCTGCTGCCTAGCCTGCTGGAACCACAGTTAAAAATAACGCTCCCAGCACAGTCCACTGGGGGACAGCCAGCCCGGGGGCTGGACAGGGGAGAACCGAGCTCTGATTGAGGGCCCACTGGGTGCCAGGCGCTTCCGAGACATTTGCTCGCTGAGCCTCACAATGGCCTTGGGAGGGAGGGATCGTCGTCCCATTCACAGATGGGGAAAGTGAAGCCGGGGAGCGGTGCACTCACTGGTTCAAAGTCTCCTGCTCAGTTCATGGCAGTGCTGGCATTCAGATCCATGAGGCTGAAGTGTCAACAAGTCAGGGGCTCCGTGTGCCACAACTACTGAAGCCCGCGCGCCTAGAGCCTGTGCTCCACAACAAGAGAAGCCACCGCAATGAGAAGTCCACGTACCACAACGAAGAGTAGACCCTGCTCACCGCAACTAGAGAAAGCCCGCGCACAGCAACGAAGACCCAATGCGGCCAAAAATAAATAAATTTATTTTAAAAAAAAAAAAGAAGAAGAAGAAGTCAGGGGCTCAGTGTTTCGTTCTGCTGGGTCCCGAGTCCCTGGAACAGTGTCCGGACCTCAGCAGGCAAACCTGCTCCCCCTGCTGACATTTTGGGGGTAGGGGTGGACAGGGGGATACACATTAGTAGGTAAATTAAATATATTGTATTTCAGATGTGCCTCCCTAGCAATAAATTCTAAGAAGAAAAATAAACCAGGGAAGGGGGACGGAGCACCACAGAGAGGTACAGATCTAAACATGGGAACAGGGCCGGAGGAGGCCTCGCTGAGCAAATATTTGAGGACAGACTTGAAAGAGATGAAAGATTGGGCAATGGGGCTATGTGAAGGAAGAGCATTCCCGGCAGAGGAAACAGTGAGTGCAAAGGCCCTGAGGCTGGATCGTGCCTGGCATATGTGAGGATGATGAGGAAGCCACTGTGGCCGGGGCAGCGTGGGAGGCAGTGGTGCGGGACAGATAGTGCAGAGCCTTGCACATTGTAGGAAGGACTCAGGCTTTTATCTGGGGTAGCTGGGAGCCACTGAGGGTCCTGAGCAGGTCAGCATTGTCTGACCTCGGTTCTGAAAGAATCCCCCTGACTATGTGTGGAGAAGGGACTGGCAGGGCCCGGGGGGAAGGGTGACAACCAGAGAGGAGGAGACTGCAATGGTCCAGGCAAAAGATGATGGTGACCAGGCCCAGGGGCAGCCATCAGAGGTGGGGACATGGGGGGAAGTCCATGGCCTCATATTCTAGATCTGTTCTAAAGGTGGACAGGACACACTGCTGGGCCAGATGTGGCAGAAATCAAGAAATCAGGGATGACTCCAAGGTTTCAGGCCGAGTGACTGGAAGGATGGAGTTTCCCTGTTACAGAGACGCCCGAGCATTCTGCTGGGCTCCCAGGAGAGGACAGATGTGCAGCGGCCTTTCCCGGGGCCACGTGGCGCCTGTGCAAAGCCCTTTCCTCAATATGGTCGCCTTGCTTTCTGAAATTCTCCCCAGTTCCCATCGGGATTCTTCCCCAGCTCCCCCATTCCATCCGGGGCCCTGAGTTTCTTGTAACTTGTGCAGAGGCCCCCAGGTCCCCTCTCCCCCTCAATCCGTGAAGAGCAGCAAACACTTCTGTGAGTGCTCATCATGTCCTAGCCTTTACATTTGTGAATTCATTTGATCATCACAACAATTCAAAGAGGTGGGGGCTGTTATTACATCTACTTCATGGATGAGGAAACTGAGGCCCAGAGAGATTAAGTCACTTAAGTCTGGGATCACACAGCTAACAAGTGGCAGAGGCAGGATTTGAGCCCAGGCAGCTGACCCCAGGGCTCATGCTCTTAACTACTATACTGTCTCATGAGGCGCTCACCATTGACCATGAAGAGCCAAACTGGGCTTGAAGGACTGGGGTGGGGGGAGAGGGCTTCAACCGCCCCTCCCACATAGCAGGGACAGTTGTCATTCTCTGAGCGTCTGCCCCATGCCTAGCACTGTACCCATGCTCCCTCTCTTCTTCGCATCAACTGAAGAGGTGGATAGTATGATGATTGTGCCCATTCTATAGATGAGGAAACTGAGGCTCAGCATGGAGAGGAAGTGCCATGTCCAAAGTCACACAGCCAAAGCATGAGAACTCGGGGCTCTGGGCCTCCAGACCCCATTCTATCCCCTCCTCCGCACTGCCTGTGCTTGTCACCTGCTTCTTGCCCTGGTAGTGAGGGGAGTATTTAGGGGTGTGGTGGCCATGTTGAATTTCCTTCCGGCTGGCTGGCAGAGGATGAGGAAGCAGGCTGAGGATGTGGAGAGGTAATTCAGGGACAGTGCAGCTCTTTGGGCCTGTGGATTCTGTCTGATACAACCAACATTTCTGAGGCCAGCGCTGGGCCAGGCTCAGGGGATACTGAGGCAGGACCATGGCGCTGAGCATGAGAGAGGTCAAGGTCCTATGCCTCTGATGGCATAAATGGTGGGGTTGTCACAGGAGTTCAGATCAAGAGCAGCTCAGGGGAGCAGGTGCTTGTGAACCTTTTGCCTTGGGCAGCCTGTTTACCTCTCCAGACCTCAGTTTCCAACTCTGTGAAATGGGTTGATAATGCCTGCATCAGAAGGCTGTTGTCAGGACTCATGTTGGGCACCAAGGGGCCTTGCTCCAACTCTAACCAACTGCCACTCTCTTTTAGGACAGGAAGAGCACAGGACCCAGAATATCAGAGATATTCTGGGAGACACTGAACCTGCTGTACATATGGAAAAAAAGAAAATGAAATGTTTTGGACACTTGCTTCACCTGTGAGGTGAATGCTTTCCATCTACTTTACACATACATAGAAGCCCTCCACCCCCTGGTGAGGTGAGTACTAAGATCATCTTCCCTGAACAGGTAAGAAAACTGACACCCAGTTATGTTATGAGACTGAACCAGGATCACAGAGCTGGGAAGGGATGAAGCAGGGATTCAGACATGACTCACTCTGCCCCCTTAGCTTTACATTGTCCATCGCAAGGCTGAAATCATAACAGCTTAGATTTTTCTTGAGCACTTATTATGTGCCATGCACTATTCCAAGCATTTTACAAGTATTAAACAATATTAATCTTGACCTCTGATGGATGAGACAGGTACTGCTTTCTTCCCATTTTACACACGAAGAAAGAGCTTAAGTAATTTACACAAGGTCACAGAGCTAGTGATTTGTAAAGCCCGGATTCAAGCTCAGACAGTCTGGCTCCACAGTCCTTGGTCTTACACCGCAAGGCTCCACTTGAGAGGGTTAGCACAGTGCCTGGCACACAGTAAGTGCTTAATAAATTGTTAAACCTTTGAAAAGGATATAGCAATAAGCAGGGCTTTCCTATTCTAGACCACACTGAGATCTTGCTTGAGAATTCACTGTTCCCTTATTTCCACCCCTCCCTGTTGGTCCCGCTCACCAGAGGAGAAACTGCCCGTGGGCCATTTTCCCCGTCTCTCCCTCCCTCTGGGAAAATTCTGTGCGGCATCCATGGGGTCATGGGGCTGCTGGCCACAGGGCTGGCTAGAACCCGAGTTTGGCCAGGTTATCAAGTTTCGTGGTCAGCCACCTTCGCCCCTGACCAGAGCAGTCTTTCCAAAACAGAACATTCAGTCACCGCCCGTCCCTGTGCTCAGCTGTCCTTGTGCCCCTGGCCTCACTTCCTGCCCACCCTTCGGGGTTTTTTTCCCAGTATCCTTGTCTCTTACTGACATCTCATGAAGATGACCAGAGCAGACAAGAGAGAGTCAGAGAAAGAGAAGCTGAGAGGCCTAGAGAGACAGTGAGAGAATCAGAAAGACTGTCAGGTACTGACAGATAAAGACAGAGACAGATCATGAGAGAGACAAAGAGGAGGTACGGACAGAGATGAAGAGACAAAGACAGAGAGAGAGAGAGAAGGAGACAAAGAGAGACAGAGATGGAGAGACAGAGGGAGCCCTGCAGATACCCTCTGCCTTCCTGAGTCCACAGCCTTAGGTCTCCTTCCAATGGATCTTGACCTTCTCCCAAGGCTACCACATCTCTCGCCACACCCCACTGCCTCCTAAGCCCAGCAGGTCACCGGAGACTCCCAACCTGCCCCTCCCCCACCCCGTGCACAATCCCTACCTAATTCCGGCTCACCCCCTTCCTCCAGGAAGCCCTCCCGGCTCCCTCTACGTACCCCAGCTTCATTTACCTCACTATGCTGTTGCTGTCCATTTACTGGTGTGTCTCCTCCACTGGAATGTCAGCTCCTTGCGGGCAGGAACTCGGTCTATCTTGCTCATCCCGCACCCCTGCACTCAGCACAGTGTCTGACACAGTAGGTGCTCAATGTATATTGGCCAAAAAAAGTACTAAACCAGCTGCTTTTGCTTCACTTGGAGAAGCCTCCCCTGGTGGTGCTTATCGCTATTTCATTGTGTGATTTTTTGATTCAGGGTCTGTGTCCCCTCTGGCCCCAGGAAGGCAGAGTCTGGGTTTGTTATGTTTACCTTTGTTTCTCCAGTGCCTGGAACAGAGTAGGTGCTCAAATATTGGTGGAATGAATGAATATGCAAATGGTTTAATCACTAGCTACCTGGAAGTTTTGAATCTTATGTTTTAGTCCATTTGAATCCAGCTCAACATCTCCCCATTACCGTTCAGATCAAACCCTGAGTCCTTCCTAAGGCCTGCGAGCCACCAGCCACCATCTATCTCCAGCCTTGCTTCTGTCCTTCCCACTCTCCCCTCCCACTGGCACCCGTGCCACCATTCCCCAGGGCACCATACGTGGTAGACATTCTCAGCTTCCCCGTCCACACCCCACCATACGCCATGCCGGCAGAGTTGTTTTGTTTTTTCTGTGAGCGAGACTGCTTAGAAAATGGAGCACATTTGTACAAACAACCTCAATGTCACCAATAGACCTTGGTCACTGTGGGACAGTCTCCAAGGTTCGGCCAGCCAGCTTCCCAGGGCCTTGTCCTGAGACAGGGTTTGAGTCCTAGCCTCAAAAGGGCTGCCTGGGTGGGAAGGGGTGCCCTGGGGGCCCCGTGGGGATCCTGAGGAGGGGGGCTGACTGAGCAGAGCCCCTCCCATCCTTAGGGCTCAGACCAAGCCCCACCTCCTCCAGAAATCTCCCTTGGCCACCTTCCTTGCCTCCATGGACCCCTGCTCTCACCCTGATTGCAGCTCATGTCTGCTGATCACTCTGCTGAAATTCCCTATTGGACTGTTCCTCCATTGGACTGTTACAAGTGGTTAAAGCCAAGTCTTTTATATCTTGGTGTCCCCAGAGCCCAGGTCCGGCATGTGGGAGGCATCAGCGAACACGTGCTGAATGAACAAAATGACTATTGAACGAGCACTTCCTGCCTTGGTTCATATTTACTTCTGTCTCTATCACTAGGATGGGAGCCCAAGACCTCGTGTCCTTTATCTTTGTTCTCCAGGGTCTAACACTGCTTGACACCTAAGAGGCAACATAGAACATATGTGGAAAAAATGAGTGAACGAGCCCTTCCTATACCATCCATCATATCTGTCGCTCCCATTGTACAAGTACCAAGTCTTAGTTGTCTCTGAGTCTAGCACAGGGCTTGGCACCAAGGGGATACTTGGTATGTATATGTTGGATAGATGGATGGTTGTATGGATGGATGGATGGACGGATGAATGATGTTTGAATTCATGGGTCAATGGAGAAGTCAATGGAAGGTTGGATAGAGTGGATAGGGCAGGTGGATAGAAGTGTGGGTGGATGGATTTGTGGGTGAGAGGATGGATGGATGGGTAATGCTTGAATTTATGGATCAGTGGAGGAATAAATGGAAGGTTGGATAGAGTGAATAGGCCAGGTGGATGGAAGTGTGTGTGGGTGGACTGTTGACAGATCGGTAAATGGATAGATGGAAGGCCCTACAGTTAAGTACTACAGTCCAGGCTGAGAATGTGGGAAATATTGCTTTTCATCCCCCACCTCGCAAAGCCACCATTTTAGAAGAACTAAATGAGGTCAAAGAATGAGTCAGCTAGAGTTTTCATGGGAGGGACATGTAGGAGGAAAAAGTGTGAGAAGGAATGGCCTCTGAGCCTCTGTAATTCTCAAGCAAAACCCTGTAAGTTGGCTGTGCTTTCTTGCGGTGTTGACGTGGTATTTATTGAGGGCTTACCATATATAGCGCCCTGGGTTTCATCTGGAAGTAGCAAGAAGTTTTCGATGCGGACCCTGACCCCAGGGTGCTCAGAGTGTGGGCAGAGAGTCAGACACAAGGTGCTACATCTTCGATGGGTCTTCTTCTTGCAAGGGGGTTGTAATCCAAAGAGCAAAGGGTTTGGAGATAAACAGTGGGTTTGTATCCCGATTCCTTTTCTGTGTGACCTCAAGCAAGCTGCTTGACCTCTCCGAACCCAGATTTGCTCATCCTGCTTTGTAGGGCTTTTGTGAGCCCGTGCTTATGAAAGTGCAGAGCCCAGGCCTGGGTTACAGTATGTGATTGATAAACACTGAGGTGGGCCTCAGTGTGGGACACTTTTCCTTGCCTTCCTTTCAACGCAATGCAGCCCTCCCGCAGTGAGGGCCATAAACCAGTGAAGGGCTCAAGTTGAGGGATCCAGTATTCCTGGATTCAAATTCTGCCTTCCCCACACCCCACCACTGCTTGGTTTCGGACAAGCCCCTTGCCCTCTCTGAACCTCAATTCCCACAGCTACCTCCAAGACCTCCTTGCTGTTTCCCGAACACAGGTGTCACGCCCGCACCCAAGCTGCAAGAGAGGCTAAGAAAGTGAGTTTTCTCGTGTCTGCCTTGGGGGGGCGTGGGCTCCCAAGGTTGATGCTGTCCACACAGATCTGCCCTGAGACAGTGCAGGGTAAAGAGGGGGTCTGGAAGGACAAGCAGAAGATGTCAGCTTCTCAGTCCATCTTTTTTTTTTTTTTTTTTTGCAGTATGCGGTCCTCTCACTGTTGTGGCCTCTCCCGTTGCGGAGCACAGGCTCCGGACGCGCAGGCTCAGCGGCCATGGCTCACGGGCCCAGCCACTCCGCGGCATGTGGGATCTTCCCGGACCGAGGCACGTACCCGTGTCCCCTGCATTGGCAGGCGGACTCTCAGCCACTGCGCCACCAGGGAAGCCCCTCAGTCCATCTTTAAGAGGAGCTCCATCCCATGCTGTTTACATATGACTTTACATATTTATTCATTTATTACCTAGTCTATTCTCCCAACACTGATATTGTCAGTTCTGTGAGGGGAGGCTTTTTATCTTGATCACTTCTGTGTCCTCAGGGACAAAAGTTCAGCCAGACACACAGTTTGTGTTAAATAAATGTGTTGAATAAATGGACGGATAGATGATTGGATGGATGATGGATGAATGGATAGATAACTAGCCAGGCACAACAGAATTAATTAAAGAGCTTAAACACACACACACACACGCACACACACACACACACACACACACACGTGCCTAAGCCCTGCTCCAAAAATAAAAACTAACACTTAACATGTGCTTGCTGTGTACCAAGCCCCATGCTCAGCCTGTGACATAGAACATTTCACTGAATCCTCTTGGCCACCCTCTGAGGGAGTAGCTAACACTACCCTTTTTTCAGAGGACAAACCTGAGGCTCAGAGAGGTAAAGTCACTGACCCCAGGTCACATAGCCAGCAAGTGGGGCAGCCAAAATTCAAGTTAAGATGTGTTTGATTCCACAACCAAGCTTGACCTGACCGGGCCAGCAGGGGCACATGGGGATCTGGGGTTTTTTAATTCCCAGGTGATTCTGATGTATGATCAGGCCAAGGACCCCTAGGCCAGAGCAGCAAGGTCTAGGGAGAGCGTGCCGGCTTTGGGGCCAGCTGATCTGCCTCCTGTTCTGCCTCTCAGTTTGTTTCCTCATCTCTGATGTGGAGCTGATGGCAGCGCCTACCTCGGGGGGTTTCAGGTGGATGGAATGAGCGAAGCAGAGTGCCCACAGGGTAGGAAGCACTGGGGAGATACCGTGAGGGTGGTGCCGTATCAGCAGTCACAGCTGCGTCATCACTGCCCTGGGGGCCGGCGGCCATCCTGCCCCTTCTCCCAGCTCCCCTGGGTGCAGACACATTCCAACCTCCTAGTCTAGAGCCTGAGATAAGAGGAAGAAGACCTCTCAGGGGCATTCGGGAGGCTACAGTATATGAAAGTGCAGAGCAGGGCTGCTGTAGCGACTCTATGCCCAGAGACACATCCTGCAGAAACACACGTGTCCACAGGCATGTGACCCCACCGACCACTACTGTGCAGTTCATGACAGCAAAAGCCAGGAAACAAGCTCGATGATGGTAACAGCTGATGCGTGTTGAGAGCAGGGTTTCTCATTCAGAACCATTGACATTTGGGGCTGGGTATTCTTTGCAGAGGGAGTCTGTCCTGTGCATTGTAGAACGATAGCCGCATCCCTGGCCTCTACCCACTAGATAGCAGTAGCTTCTTCCCTCCCCCAGTTGTAAAGGTCTCCAGACATTGCCAGATGTCCCCCGGGGGGACAAAATCACTGCTGAGAACCTCTGTGCAGAGCTTGCTCCGTGCAGATCCCTCTGCTGCTTGTGCTTTGCGGGAGCTGCTTCCTCTTAGCCCTCATCACGTCCAGAGGCGGATACTGTTCTTCCTTCCCCTGCCCAGATGCAGAAACGGGGAGGTTGGTGGTTTGTCCAAGGTCACGGAGCTGACATTTCAGCACAGCTATGACTTGAACCTGTGATAAGTCCCAGGTCCCTCTTCTTCTAGTTGCATTTTGTGGGTTCCTTGGATTTCTCTCCATTCATAATCATGTTGTCTGTGACTAGAGATCATTTCATTTCTTCTTTCCCCATCTGGCTGCCTTGGCACATTCGAAGAAAGAGCTTGTGTGGCATGAATTATAGCTCAAGTAGACTCTGTAATCTGCACAGGGATTCTTTCTTTTGGGAAATTAAGTTTGCTCAATTATCAACATTTGGAAAATACAGAATAAAAAGAAAAAAGGACATTTCTTATCCCCACAAAGGCTAACTTTCTAGCAGTTTTGTCCTTCGAGTAGCTTTCTCTGTTTTGAAATTTTGTTACACAGTTGTAATCACACTGGACACACAATTTCAAATCTTGCTTTCCCAAACTGTACAATGTTTCTTTCATGTTATTACAAAATCCTCCCGGACATTATTTTAATTGTTGCTCTTGTGGCAGACCCCCCTGCTTCTCTCCAATTCTCTGACCTCTCCCTCTTTTTTAGTAATAGAAATCCTAAATTTTAGCTGGGCATGTGACCACCCAGAAAAAAACTACATTCCCCAGCCTCTCTTGCAGCTAGGTGTGTCCATGTGACAAGCTCTGGCCAATGGGATATAACTTCCGAGTAGTGCCCTTAGCGAGAGTCTGCCTGCTCTTTTTTCCCATCTTCCTTGCTGGGTCGAATGCAGATATGAAGCCAGAACTGAGTGGTTATCTTGGGCCGTGGTGGAACCACAAGAGAAAAGGAACGCATGTCCCTGATGAATGTATAAAGCCACCCTACTAGTCCTGGACTAACGCCTCCACGCTTCTTTTATGTAAGAGAGAAACAAGTTTCTCTTTCATGTAAGCCCCTGTTATTTTGGGTTTTTCGGCCACTCAAAGAGGTACCTAATCCTGAGTATTACACTGATCTTTTGCCGGAGGGATCGTCTCTAACCTTCTTTTAGGAATCCTCACCTAATTAACTGAACCATTCCCTGGTCATTGGGCGTTTAGGTAGTTTCTGACTCCTCACCACTCTAAGTAATTAGATTGTGAACATCTTTGTGCATTTTCACTATTTGTGCTTATTTCCTTAGTATAGAATTACAGAAGAGGGATTTGGTGGGGGTCAAAGAACATGAATATTCTTAATACCTGTCATCCCAGGTGGGCCATGGGTTAGGACTGGGGGCTATACAGCCAGGAACGAGGTCCAGGTCTTATGGGAGGGCTGTCCCAGTGAGCCTGCTTGCTCTCCCGGGACCCCTCCCACTGCATCCCCCAGAGCCAGGTCCATTCTCCTCCGCAACTCTTGTCCTGCCCTTCTCTTCTACTTACATCTCTCTAGCAGGCATGGCTGGCTGGTGGAGTCCAAGTCCCATGCCTGTACCAAGCTGCCAGGGAGGCTGGGAATGCGAGTTTTCTGGCATCTCTGTTGGGGAGTGGTGGCTACTCGGGTAGGAGCTTCCCTGAAGGAAGGAGGAAGGTGTGGGGCAGCCAGAAAGTAGGGCAGAGCTTAATTCCACAAGCAAAGCCCCAGCTGGGCCTGTGGGAGGGATGCAGAAAGGTTCCTGGCATCACTTTTTAATTTCTTCTCCACTTATGATGAAGGAACCTCAGGCAGAAAAAAAAGAGGACAAGGATATTGTTCCTGTGTGTGTCAGCCTTGCAGTTTACCCAGCTCTGCAAGGGCTGAGTTAGAGCTGGGAACCCGCGTGTGTCAGAACACAAGCCCAGTTCGTACTCCGCCACCCGAGGCCAGCAAGTCAACCTGGATGTTATCCAGGTGGAGGTGCATCTGTGTGACCACTGACCACATCCCTTAAGAGGAGGGCCCGTTTGCCTTACCCACTGTAGTACTCCCAGCACCCAGACAGGCCCTGGCACACGGCAGGTGCTCAATAGATAAATCTGGAATGAATGAATGAATGAAAACGACAGTCAGTTCTCAGCCTTGGAAGGAAGCTTGGAATTCTGGAATTAACATTTATTGATTCAACCAATATTGAATGCCTGTAATGTTCCAGGCCCTGTTTTAGGTGCTGGGGATACTGTAGGAAAGATAACAAACCATGCTCCTGCCCTCATAGTCAGGGGGATAGACAGTAAATAAGAAAAACCCCCAAGATTAACATAACATAACATAATATGATATGATATGATATCAGGTAAGTGTTTTAGGAAGAAATGTAAAACTGGACAAGTGACTTAGAGATGCTAATTTAGAAAAATGGTTGAGGAAGTCCTGTCTGAGAATGGGCCATTTGAGCAGAGACCTGAAGTAGGTAAGCCAAGTAAATATCCAAGAGAAGCATATTCCAGGCAGAGGAAATAGCCAGTGCAAAGGCCCTGAGGTAGGAATGAGCTTGGTGTGTGCTATTTGCAACGAGGCAGCCAGGGAGGCAAGGATTATACCAAGTTTCCCAGCTTCAGCAACTCTACAGAACATTTAACTGGCACTGTTTCATGAAACAGTGGGATGGGGGTGGGATGAGTTCTTCACTCTTAAGCTTCTCTGGAAAAACTTGATATCAAGGACAGACAGTAAATCTTGACTTGTCCCAAAAAACAATGGGCCTGTGAAACCCAGTGAAGTGTCAGGCTGAAAGTAAACGGCCAAAGGGCTGGGGCACAGGTAGCTCATATGGAATTTGTCAACAGATCCGTGTTTGAAAAAGAATTTCCCAGTTAGGGGCAGAAGCTTCTGGCCAGAATCAAAAAGATGTTTACTGTGATACCTCCATGCAGACATGATAAATGGAGATTTGCTGCCTAGCTAGAGATGTGGAAAGATGTACCCAATATGTTAAGTGAAAAAAAATAGGTCACAGGATAGTATACTATAATGTATAATCCCTTTAGAGAATTCACCCATTCATTCATTCATTTGGAAAATATTCCATACAGGCCTACTGTGTATTAGCACCTGCTGGCTGTGGGGGACAGAGGCATGACACTCCTTGCCTCCTGGAACTTTCTGCACAGTGGAGAAGGCAGATAATTATCAGATTATCTGATCATCAAATACAAATGCATTGTCACAAGCTTTGATCAGCGCTAAGAAGAAAAGCTACCTGGGACTGCAAGAATGTTACAGACATCAGGTGATGGAAAGAGCCTGGGAGGATGTACTCCAAAATTTTAAAGGTGGAGTAAGATTTCAGGTGATTCCACTTTTCTTATCTTCCCCTTTCTTTTGATTGTCTGTGTGTTCTAATTATTTTTTTAACAATGTCATACTTTATAATTAAGTGAATCAAAAAACACAAACAAAACCAAAATGAGGAGAGGGATTGGAAGTCATGTGCCCAAAGATGATTTAACCCCAGGAAAGGAAGGAAGGACATGTGAGAATCTGCTAACTGTGTTGGCTTCCGGGAAGGGGAGCCAGAGGCTGGGGTGGGAGAGAGCCTCGCAGCTCACTGGATGCCCTTTAAACCGTTTGAGTTTGTGCGTATGAAAAAGAACAATAGTAATAAAATAGGCGAAGATATTTTTAAAGAAAACTTCAAATCAGGTTTTATTTTCATGAAAAACAAAAAAGCAGGCACGAGTAGGATCTCAGGACAAATATGTTAACTGAGCCAAATTTCCACGAAAATCGTTGAGTGTTTCTCTCTGGGGGACCTTCTTGTTTTCTTCTCTGTACTTTTCTGTATCTCCTATATTTAAAATTAGAAGAATAAAAAAGACAGGAAAAAAGACTACTGTGCTTTGGAAGCATTGTTTTGCTTACTTCTCACAATGAGCCTCCAATGTGCGTATCTTTATTATCCCGATTTGACAGATGAGGAAACTGAGGCTCAGCCAGGGAAGCCACTGGCCAGAGGCCATACAGCTGGATTTAACCCAGGTTTGTCTAACCCTAAAGTCTGTTTTAAACCAGGATGCTCAGGTGCCCTTCAAGATGTCCTTCAAGGAAATCGCATTGCTTTGAACATCAGAGGGGGAGAAAACCAAACAAACCAAACAAGAAATATGACATTTTTTTAACCACTTATTCAGGCTCTGATGGGGCCTGAGACCAACTGGGCTTGGGCAGGTTTTCTCGGCAGGGCCACTGTTTGTATTTTGGGTGGGGTGTTCCTTCATCGTGCCTGGCCATCCCCCACCCCCACCCCATGCACGTCCCTACCCTCTAAACACCAGCTGTGTCCCCAGTCAGGTGTCACCTAGACCCCCGCACCTCTCCGAGGCTTCCCCTGTTGAGGACTGCTGGGTGCGACCCTGTGGTGACGCTGAGTTCCCACAGTGGCCAGGCACCTCTCCCACACTGCAAGCCCCCTGTTAGAGTTGATCCTCCCTGCAGACCTGAGCGGCAGGTGCCTCAGAGATGAGGCTCAGAGAGGCTGGGTGACTTGCCCAAGGTCACACAGTCAGGATTCGTCAGCCGCAGGTCTTGTCCCCACGCTGTACCATCTCCCTCTGGGGACCAGGCAGGGCCAGGAGCTGTCTCTTATGGTCCTGGGGTCGGGATGAAGGGGAGAGAGAGGCGAGTGATGTGTAACCCCAGGTTCACAGGCCAAGTGGCCACCAAGCGCCAGCGTCCACTCTGCAGCCAGCTGAGGCCAGGTGGGGAGAACTGAAGCCCCAGCTGCAGGGCTGGGAGGGCGATGGGGCCCGGGAAACCGCGCACGCCCTCTGCCTGCCCGGCAGCGGCTGCTGGCCGCCCGCCAGGCCCCCGCCTGACGTCAGGGTCTGACCAGGGACATAATGTGCTGGCGTCGGGACAAGGGCTGGCTGCAGGGAGACGGGGCCTGGAGGCGGGGCGGTCAGAGGGAGAAAGGCCAGGGGGGAGAGAACAGGAAAGAGAGACAAACAGACAGAGAGACAGAGAGTTCGAGAGGCAGAGACTCAGAGAGGTAAAGAAGAGAAATACAGAACCAGAAAGAGGGAAACCCGAGGGAGGGAGGGAGAGAGACCCAAAGCGTGAAAAGGGGAAATTGAGGTGGAAAATGAGAGACACGGAGATACAGGAAAACACCAATAGAAAGTTGTTCAGAGAAAGCCAGGGCCCCGGGGCGGGGGTGGGGTTGGGTGGAGAGACGGACAGACAGACCGACAGACAGAAGAGAACAGAGGAGGAGGTACAGAGGCGATGGCCCGGGGCATGGGGTTAAGTGCAAGCTGGGGAGACCCCAGACCTGGGCTGGGCTGTGGCTCTGCCCCCGTGGGCTGGTGACTCAGCGCTCCAGGCCTCTGATTCCCTGCCTGAGCAATGGGACTTGTAGTCACAGGCCTTGCTCATTTGGGGAGGGGGCAGAGCACCCCCTTCATGATAGGGGTGGTGGGAGTACAGGAAGTACTCTGGCAGAGTTCTGCAGGTCATAAGTGCTCAATATATAGGAGGTGACAATAAGAGAGCGGTGGGTAAGGAAGGACAGATAGAAACGGGATGCACAGAGCAAAGACGGAGGTGAGAGCTGACCCTGTGAAAAACAGCCCTCATTCCACAGCGCCCCTTTTCCTGCTGCTGCCGAGTGCCCCCCTTCCCACCCACTGCATGACTCGGACACAAGGCCACTGGCAGAGACCTTGGCCCGGCCTTGCCTGTCTCGAGGCCCAACCCCCTGTTTATGGGCTCAATAAGGCCATGATCCCAGGGCCATAGCGTCACCAAAGCCAAACAAGGCCAGGCCCCACTCACTGCTGGCCTTCCAGCCTTGTCACCCCTTATCCAGCTTAAATATTAAATGGCCCAGCAGGGCTGAGGGTCTGAGCCAGCTGCCCTCCCGGGTGTGGGCATTTGTGACTATGTGTCCCTAATTAATGCAGGGGCACACACTCTAGAGACCCCAGGTTGTGCTCGCAAAGTGCCCTTTCTCTCACTCCCACTTTTCCCAGGAGCCTCCGCCACCCTCATCTTCATCCTCAGATTTCCCACTTACTAAGCAGTTACTGTGCACGGGGCATAGCACTGGAAGCCCCAAGAGAGTGGGCGCTATTATTATTCCATTTTACAGATGAAGAAACAGAGGCTCAGAGAGCCAGAGTCACTTGCCCAGTGCCACCTGCTAACTTGTTAAGTGGCAGAGCCAAGATTCCAACCCGGCCGCCCTCTTGCCCAGGTAACAGCTCCCATTTCCCGAGCAGCTGCTGGGGGCCAGGCTCTGTGCCAGATGCTTTACCCACGTCATCTCTTTCAACCCCCAGGATGATCCTCTGAGGCAGCTGTTCTCAGCCCAGAGCGATTCTGTCCCTCAGGAGATTTTAGGCTACATCTGGGGACGTTTTGGGTTGTCACAACTGGGAAAATGCTACTGGCATCTAACGGGTGGAGGCCAGTGACGCTGCTGCGTATCCCACAGTGCACAGGGCAGCCCCCTGTGCAGAGAATTATCCGGCCCCAAATATCAATAGCACAGTGGCTGAGAACCCTGCTATGAGGTGAGGTCTGTTATGATCTCCATTTTGCAGATGTGGAAGCCTGGGCACAGAGAGAGAACACCACTACCTGAGCGCCCACTCCATGACCCTGCTCTTCCCCATGAGACCCCCCTGCCACTCCTGATGGCTCCTGCCCTTAGGAGACCCCTGCCTCTATTCCAGGACCTTCAAAGTCCTTGCTTGCCTAGTCTAAATGATGCCTTCCCACTTTTTTACATGTGAAGACAGTGTTTTAATCACTGACTGAAGTAATAGATCAAGCCAAAGAGTCACCTGGATGGTCAGAATGCCTTTAAGCGAATTTATATTTTATTCACAGCAGCATTGAGGGCCTTTGGAAGTTAGCCACTCAGGGATTCATGGAGCAAGGATTTTCTGAGCACCTGCTAGGTGCCAGGCCCTGTCCTTGGTGCAGAAGGTACAGCCGAGAACCAGACAGACCAGCCCTACTAGGTCTTTAAGAGATAATAGTCTAGTGGGGACAGTGGGTAATCAACAAGAAAACAAATAAACAGTCAAGAAAATTTCAGACTGTGTTCAGACTGAGGGGAGAGGGAAGGGCTGTTACAGGGAGGGTGTTGTCCAAAGGGGCCTTTCTGAGGAGGTGAGACCTGAAGGATGACAAGGAACTAGCCTTGGGCAGAGGCAGGGTGAAAGGTTCTGGGCAGAGGGAATTGCACCGTGCAAAGGCCCTGAGGCAGGAGCATGCATGGAGTGTTGAGGCACAGCAAGGAGGCCTGTGGCTAGAGAGGAGAAGTAACAAGCACACAGATGTGCAGGACTTTGTGGCCACTGTAAGGGCTTTGAATGTGCTCTGAGAGAGCTGGGGACCATGGGACAATTTTAAGCAGATGAGGCACAGAACCTGACTTAGGTTCTAATAAGATCCCTTTGGATGAATAATGCCCCCCTTCCAAAGATGTCCACGTCTTAATCCCCCAACCTTTGAATGTTACTTTTTTTTTTTTTTGCAGTACGCAGGCCTCTCACTGTTGTGGCCTCTCCCGTTGCGGAGCACAGGCTCCGGATGCACAGGCTCCGGATGCACAGGCTCAGCGGCCATGGCTCACGGGCCCATACGCTCCGCGGCATGTGGGATCTTCCCGGACCGGGGCACGAACCTGCGTCCCCTGCATCAGCAGGCGGACTCTCAACCGCTGCACCACCAGGGAAGCCCTGAATGTTACTTTGTATGGCAAAAGGAACTTTGCCGTTATGATTTATTTAAGGATCTTGAGTTGGGAAGATTATCCTGGATTATCTGAGTGGGCTCAATGTAATCACAGGAGTCATAAGATGGAGGCAGAAGGAGGTTTGACCACAGAAGAGGAGAAGGCAGAGACAATGACAGAAACAGACTGAAAGGATGCACTTTGAAGATGGAGGAGGGGACCACAAGCTAAGGAATGCAAGTAACCACTAGAAGTTGAAAAAGGCAAAGAAACAGCTTCTCCCTGGGAGCCTCCAGCAGGAACCAGCCCTGCCAACACCTTGACTTTAGCCTAGAGACTGACTTCAGACTTCTGACCTCCAGAACTGTAAGTAAATAAATGCATGTCATTTTAAGCCACTAAGTTTGTGGTAATTTGCCACAGCAGCCATGGGAAACTAATGCCGATGCTGTGGGGAAGACAGACTACAGGAGAGTAAGGTGGGAGCAGGGAGACCAGGGAGGGGGCTACTGCAATAGTCCAGGCAGGAAATGAAGGTGGGCCGAGAGAAGTGGATGGATTCAAGAGAACTTTAAGAGACTAAACAGGCAGCCTTGCTGATGGACTGGACGCTTGTGGGGAGGGGGCGGGGACAGCCAGTGTCTCTGCTCAACCAGTCATCCCTGGGCTGGTGCCTGGGATACAGAGTTGGCCACTACACAGTTCCTGCTCTGAGGAAGAATTCAGCTGGGGGAGGCCCAGGAATAGTTACAGGGTAATGGGAGAGACCAGGCTCAGCTGCCCTAGAACCTCGCATCTCACGCCATTCAGGTCTCTGCCCCAGTGTCACCTCCTCCGGAAGGCCTCCCTGACTACCCTGTCTCAGAGAGCCCCTCCCACCATCTCTTTCTCCCCCTCTTTAGTTTGCTTCATGTGTCTTATTGTCTTGCTACATGTTTGTCTCTTTCTTTGCTGTCTGGCTTCCTTCCCCACTCAATCATCAGCCCCATGAGGAGGACTTTGTCTAACTTGTTCACGGCCGAATCTCAGCACCTAGAAACAGTCTGGCCTGAGAGGTGCTCAGCACATGTGTTGAATGAATGAGTGAGTCCATGTTTTCCAACGAGGACACTAGGAAAGCCAGAACAAGGGAAGTGAATTGCTCAGGGTCACACAGTTGCTAAGTGTGGGACCAGGATTTGAACCCAGAACTGATTCCAAAGTTTGCACTAAGTTGACCACTTCCTCCTAACACCAATGACACCAGCTGTGCTTCAGGAATTTCCACTTTGTGGGATGTAGCGCTCCATCCTTCTTGAGGTGTCACACACTCTAAAAATGACACCTCAGGGAATCTGCAGGGCACCTGACCTGCCCTGGGGCATTACTTATCGTGAAACTGAGGCTCAGAGAGACTGGAGTCTTCCTCGAGGTGCACAGCTTGCCAGCAGCAGGGCTGAGATTCAACCCCCACCAGACCCTACAAGCAGGGTCTTCTCTCACAGTTCCAACATGCTCTGGGCCCCTGAGAAATAAGAAAGGACCTCTTGGCCTAATGGCCTAAAAAGCAGAGAGGGTGTAAATCACTCTGCCCATCACATTGTCCTGGGGGACGTGCAGCAGCACCTCAAGCTGGGAGCTGCTGAGAAAGAGGGTTGGGGGTTAGAACCTGGGGCCCAGGGGTCACATTCCAGCTCTGCCCCTCCCCTGCGGTGTGACCTCAGGCAAGTGGCCTCCCTTCTCTTGCCCAGGGCTCTTCCAGTAACTCCAACTAAAATTCTGGATGGAGTAGACAAAGCCCTATAGAGCACATGTTAAAATGAAAATATCTAGCATATACTCTAGCTGACATTTTTCATGAGACTGTACTGCTTAAGACATACAAATGTAGTCATGATAAAATATAATAAGCTTAACTCGAAAAAATCAACATTAAAAAGGGGAGTTTATTTTTCTCTCGTGTGATGAAGTCCAGATGTAGGCAGTTCAGGGCTGGTTTGGAGATTCCACGAAGCCCTCGGTGTCCCAGGCTCTGGCTTGTTCGCCACTCTGCCATCCCTAGGGTGTGGCCCTCCTTCTCATGCTCCAACATAGAGGCCACAGCACCAGCCTTCTCCTCTGCCTTCCAGGTGGCAGGATGGAGAAGGAAAGATAATGAGTAAAGGGCAAGCAACAGTTAAATCTCTAGGAAAGATTCCAGAAACTGCCACACATACTCCCAGTTTCAACCAGAACTTGGTTGCATGGCCTCACCTAGCTGCAAGGGAAGCTGGGAAAAGTCTTTATTCTGCACAGCTTTGAACTCTGCCAAAAGTGGATCAAATACTTGAAAATAAATGAAATCATTTCAGATAGTGATACGTGCTGTGAAGGAACAAAACAGGGTGACCTGAGGAAGAATGTGTGTGGGGAAGGCCTCTGTGAGGTGACATGACTGGGACATAAGTTAGGAGACGGCCTGGCGCCGAGTATTCCAGGGAACAGAACGTGCTTGCCCTGAGGCAGGAACAGACCTGGTTGGTGGAGAAACAGAAAGGAGGCCAGCGTGGCTGGAGCTGGGATGGGGCAGCGGGCACAGCGGGGAGGGAGTGAGGTTACAGAGATCAGCCAGGCTAGATCCTGGGGCACACTGGGAAGCCCTGGGTGGAGTTTGGGATTTTTTCATAAGTGCAGTGGGGAGATACGGGAGGGTTGAGGCTGAGGAATGACCTGACCTGCTGTGACATCCCTTTGAGAGGACGCTGAGCTCGCTGGGCCTGAGAGGGTCTCCCAGACTCTTGGGAGAGCTTCATTTGTTCTTTCGCTTCATTTGTTCTTTCGCTCATTCACTCATTCAATGAATGGGCTGTAGTAGCAGAAATGACCCCCCTGGTCCTCACCCTCCAGAGAAAGACAGACAGACTGATCAAACATACAAGCAGAGCGATATAGCTCACAGGTGGCTGTGAGCGCCATAGGAGAAGATGAACGGGGCTACAAGAGGGCCTGAGATCACCTGGGAACCAGCAGAGGTTTCCCACAGGAGGTGATTTTGAGCTAACATTTGAACCAGAAGGAAACGTGATCTTGGGGAGGCCTAGAGAAGAGGGAGACAACAGTCCAGGTGGAGGAAACAGCTTGTGTAAAGGCCTGGAGGCTCAGGAAGAGGACTGCATGTTCGAGAAACTCACCAGACTCTGACCTGGCAAGAGGGAGGAGCGTGAGAGGGGAAGTGAGCAGAGGTCAGATCTCAGAAAGCTGGGAGGAGGGGCTCGGCGTTTCCATGTTCCTGGCAGGGTGATCTGTTAAGAGCTTTGACCCCAAATCGCTGGGATGGGCCCGTGGTCAGATCCAAGACAAGCAGGGACCTAGCTCTCCTTGGAGGGTGTTTACAGGCTCCCTGATGACAGGGGCTGCTGGCTTCCTATGGCTTGCGAGTCACTGGGTACTATGTGCTGGTATGTTCTCTTGCTCCCAGCCCTGAGAGCGCCCTCTGACTCAGCCTCCTCCAGCCACCCACCTCCCATCACCGCCAAGGCCACCATCCCTGCCCCCATCCCTCCCTGAGAAGGCTCCACAGAATTGCATGACCCTGGCCCCCCTGGAAGAGCATATGCAGCTCCAGTCAGACCTACCTTCTCACACAGGGAGAAACTGAGGCCCTATGAGGAAGAGAATCTTTCCCCAGTCTCACCTCAAGGTTGGAATAGAGCCAGGGCCTGCCCCCGGCTCTCTTGATGCCTGGCCCTAAATCTTCACACAATTTAATTAAAAAAGAAAAAGAAGAAGGAGGAGGAGGAAGAGAAGGGGGAGTGAGAGAGGGAGGGAAGGTGGAAGGAAGGAAGGAAAGGAGGAAGGACCTGAAAAAGAAATACTCACATCAAACTTCTAAGTGTGAGCCCTTCCCAGGGAAAGGAATTAGCATACCCTCACCGTGTGCCAGGCACCTTACCTACATCAACTCCATCAGTGGAATCCTCCCAGCTACACAGCAAGATGGATACAATTATAGCCTCTGAATGGTTTGGAAAACAGAGAGGCTATGCAACCTACCCACCATCACACAGCAGTTATCTGGAAGAGAGGAGATTTTAAGCCAGTTCTGGCTGCAGTCCCTTGCCCCACGGGACTCTCCTATTGCCAAGGCTGCCTCCAGCCCAGCCTCTCTGCTCCCCGGCTTGCAGAAGTTGCAGCCTCATCTCCCAAAACTAAACAGCAGAGGTTTTTCCCTGGCTGCCCACAAGCCTGCAGATATGTTTCCTTTGGCCCATGTGGCATTTTAATAAAATTTCAGCCAATGTTCACAAATAAAGAGATTTTACCTAAAAACTCAGATTTCTCCCTCCCTTAAAACATTGAAAGATTGGACTGTGCTAGGCCCACATTCTTCCTGGCGACAACCAACTGGGAATGGGAGTGTTAGAAAGGAGTCCCCAGTGCCCCACACTCCCCACCTCTCCCTACTGCCTCCCTGGCCCTGAGGCCAAATGCCAGTTACCGTTTATCACAATACATACACTGTTGTTTTTCTGAGGCAGGGACATTTTCTCTGTACCCATATCACTCTTGAAAAGAAGGAAACAAATAATAATCCAAGAGGGATCAGGTTACATGAAAAATGGGAGAATGCATATTTCTTTGTGGAATTTTCTTAGTGTTTATTATGCAAACAAACTGTGGCTAAGCTCCCACACCACTGCTTAGGTTTCATACCCAGTGACCCTAAGTAGGATTGTCAAATTTAGCATATAAAAATATAGGATGCCCAATTAAATTTGCACTTCAGATCAACAATAAATTTTTTTAGTATAAGTATAACCCATGCAATATTTGGGACATACGTATACTAAAATATTTTCTTTACCTGAAATTCTAATTTAACTGGTTATCCTTTATTTTATCTGGCAACCCTGCCTAGAAGGGTTGAGAGCAGGTCTCTAAGGGGTTTGCATTTGAATCCAGCTTCCTCCTCTCCTGTCTGGGTGATTTAGGGCAAGTCAATTAAAGTTCTCTGGACTTCAGATTGTTCAGGGATAATAATAGTATGACGACTCGATAATATCAACATATGTAAAGAGCTGAAGGCAAAGCCCATCTCACTGTATACACTCAGTAATGTCAGCAGCTGGGATCCATGTCATTGGCTGCCTACCCAACAGCCATCCCCCTTCTTCTTTGCTAACTGAACCCCAATTTGTGCCAGCCACACCATGCCCTGGGGAGAAGTGTGATTGGTCTAGCTAATCGTGGCACATTCATTCCGGTCTGCCGGTGATTGGTCCAAGGTGAGCATGTGACTGGCTTCTGACCAATGAGGCACAACAGGAAGTTTGCTGGATGGCTGCTCCGGTGAGACCTTTCACCCGCTAAGGAGGATTGGCAATGCTGCCACTGCCTTACCTTCTTGCCGTGGATACAGACACGGGACAGGGGGATGCTTGACTTCAGTCACCATCCTGTGCCAATTAGGTGGCAAAAGCCAGCGTGCTGAGGTTGGCAAAGGGTAAGGTTAGAGGACTCCGTGCTAAACTTCCTTTTAAGTAAATGACAGAAGTTCTTATGGCTGAAGTCACTGCTAATTGGCTCTAAAGAGAGGCAGCTGGGCTTCCCTGGTGACGCAGTAGTTGAGAGTCTGCCTGCCAATGCAGGGGACACGGGTTCGAGCCCTGGTCTGGGAAGAGCCCACATGCCGCGGAGCAACTGAGCCCGTGTGCCACAGCTACTGAGCCTGCGCGTCTGGAGCCTGTGCTCCGCAACAAAAGAGGCCGCGACAGCGAGAGGCCCGCGCACCGCGATGAAGAGTGGCCCCCGCTCACAGCAACTAGAGAAAGCCCTCGCACAGAAACGAAGACCCAACACAGCCAAAAATAAATAAATAGATAAATTTAAAAAAATAAAGAGAGGCAGCTAAGAGCATGAACTTTGGAGTCAGCTACCTGGCGTCACATCCTAGTTATATCACTTACTAGCTATGTGCCTCAGTTTCCCTATTTGGAGAATGGAGGGAAGATAGTATATCTTCGTGGGGTTGTAAAGAATAAATGAGTTAGTGTAAGTGAAGTGCTTATTAAAGTGCTGGCAAGTTATATTCAGCATATAACTGTTAGTCATTATGATTCTTCTGTTATAGGCATCTAAGCATTTCTAATTGATAGACATTCTGTTAAGTCCAAAATTCCCCAAATGCTGTGCAACTCTGAGAGTTGATAATACATTAAAGAATCCAAGCCCCCAACTATAAGCAAATGTTGTACCCTTTTGAGTACATCTCAAAAGTCTCCCAAGAATTATTATGTGTGTTTCTTCACACCTCATTCATCCTGCGAGGACCCAAGCAGATTGAATGGGCTTCTCTCCATCAGCTTCCACGGAGGCAAAGAGGGGTGTCAGCCACTCATAAAAATAAGTGATGGTCCTACCATCTGGGATTTGGGTATAAATTCCAGGGCCAAAATATGGTGGGCTGAACTTAATTATATTAGTTAAGAATGCCTTCAGCAGCAAATTTCAGAATAATCCACTAATCGTGGCTTAAACAGTAAAGGCATTTAATTATTTCAGAGGACAAGAAGTCTGGAGGTAGATAGTTTCAGGGTCAAGGCAGCATCTCAACAATGTCATCCAGTATTCAGCCACTCTAACCTTTCCACTCAGCCATCCTGTGTGTTGGCTTTTTGTCATTAGTCTTGAAACCTCATGGTCACAAGATAGGGCCACAGTCCCTAGCATCACATCCTTAATAGAGTTCAAGGGAGGAGAAAGTGTTGGGGGGAGAGGGGGAATCTCCTTTCTCTCTGAGCTCTTTTAATCTGGGAAGAAAATCTTTCCCACTGTCTCCTTGGAGGGATTCCCCTCACATTGAATTGGCCACAACGGGTCATATGTCTGTTCCATACTGCAAAGGAGGCTGGGAAAGTGAGTTGTAGCCAAGAGGCATGGGATAATATGACTGATTTAGCCCAATCTTAATCCTTCCCCTGGGGCTGGACTTATCACCTCCTACTCCTTCACAAAATCAGGGTTCTGCTTTTGAAGACAAGAGAGTCTGGCTGTTGGGTAGACAACAATGGTCTCCAGAGTGTAAACCTCGGCTTCTCCCAGAAATCTCACTAACACAGCAGTAAAGGGATTAAAACGGGAAAGGGAACAAATGCACAGGACAGAGAACAGGCAATGAGAAGGTGGAGGACGCCTCCCAGGTTTTGGAAGCTGGAAGACAATGTTTCACCAGGGTTCCTCATCTGGGGTCCTAGTCCTGGCTTTGCCAGGAGGCAGCTGTGTGGCCTTGAAAAAGTCCCTTCTCCTCTCTGAGCCTCAGTTTCCGTGCAGTTTAGGGAAATCTTTTCGGCTAAGAACTTGCCTCAACATATCTCCCACCTGCACATGTAGGAAAGCAGGGTCCGTGGGTCCTTTGCTCCACTAGATAAAAGGATCCTAAAAACCTTTGGGTTATTTTAGGATTGCACCTGGATGACCTAAAGGGTGTGGATTTCAGGGGCCGAAGGAAACTCATCAGTCCTGGGAATGCAGGAAAACTTTCAGTATCCTCCTCTAAAGGAGACCCTTGGAACTGACCAATTGCAATGGATGATACTCAAAGGATATATGGGAAGGAAGAAGGCTGGCTTTAAGCACCTACACTTTATATCCATTTTCTTACTTTATTTTTTTATTCTCTGTGTGACCTTGGAAGAGTACTTAACCACTCTGTGCCTTAGTTTCCCCGTTTATGAAATGGGACGTAGTTGAGGCTGCTAGTTGCCCCTCAGTATCCTCCCCTACTTTCATAGTAATGGACTCGTAGTTGAGCATGGGGCTGTCCCTATAAAGACTACATTTCCCAGCCTTCCTTGCAGTTAGATGTGGCCATGTGACCAAGTTTTGACCAATGGGATGTGGTGTTAAGCTATCCAGACAACTTCCAGGTTTCCCCTCTCCATTTCCCACTGGCTGTAATATGGATGTGGGGTTGAGCCATGTTGTACCATGAGACCAGGGCAACACCGCCAGGAGGTGAGAACAAGTTAGCAGCCTTGGCATGACAATATGGAGCTGCCACATCCGCCCCAGCCTGATAAGTGTGTTGTGAAGACTCAGTGCACTGACTGAGACATGTAAATCACTGAATACAGGGCTTGGAACAAAAGAAGCCCTCGTGTAAGTACTGGTGGGTCTAACGCACTGATTTTCAACCAGGGGCAATTTTGTACCCTAGAGGACATTTAGTAATGTCTGGAGACACTTTTGATGGTAATGACTGGGAATGGGGAACTGCGCCTGGCACATGGTGAGTGGAGGCCAGCGATGCTTCTAAACATCCTACAATGCACAGGACAGACCCCCGTTATAGAGAATTAAGTATCCATCCCCAAAGGTCAACAGTGCTGTGGTTGAGGAGACTTGGTCTCATGGAATGATGCCCACTACTTACCCAGTGCCCAGGGCAGGTGGGAGGCCTCCGGGTTCCAGGAAATGGGCAGGATTCTTTGATTTCCTCGTCTGAAAGGCATCTCTCTGCTCCACCACATCTTTATATCACTCACCTTCTCTGTCGGCAGAGGCCCATTCATAGGCTGAGAGGATTTGCATCAAGAGGAAACTATAACCTCATCACGTTTCTGCAGCTCACCCCTGCCATCTCCCACCCCTTCCGCGGCAGCAAGGGACATGTTCAAACAGCTCTACCTTCCTCCCCACCCGCCCTGTTGCCAGCCAAGCCAGTTTCCGGGTGGTGGCCGGAGGGCACGGTGCCATCCCCATGCAGCCCAGTTTTACCAGGTGGGGTAAGGAACGGCAGGGTTTTTTGCTCCTGGAATGCCAGGCCCGCACCATCAGGGCTGCCTGCCCAATAAGAGAGGGCTGAACGCTGATAAAGGCTTGTGGACTGCCGAGGAAACTGCTTCCTAGAGAAAAATCCAAATTTCTCCTCTCCAGTTTCCCAGGATGTGGTGAGCCCCAGCCTCCTGGGATGGCAGGGCAGGCTTCCAGAACCTTCCATCCTGGCCACACAAAAACCAAGAGACTGGAGCAAAAGCTAACCCCCTGAGGAACTCTGGGGATTCACTGAAAATTCAAGAGGAAGTGGTGCCCCCGCTGTCGTGTTCAGGGGCATTTCTTTCGCGGCTATTCTATTGGTCAGCTGTCATTAGTTTACTTAAATACAGACTGCGCCCCCCTGCTCACTGTTCAATGGCTTCCAGTCACCAGTGCCTGCATCTCTTTGCTGAGGGCTCTCTCTGGCCACCAGAGCCTATTAAGGCCATGCAGGGCAGGCTGGACGTGCCCAAGAGTTTATTCCCTGGCAACAGCCCTCAACCAGTGACGTGGAAGGTGGTGGATAAAAACCCACTTCCTCACTCCTGGGTGGGAATACTTTGGAGGCATGTTCTACACTGGTCCCAGTGTTCCCCAGCAGAAGTGAGCCCCAACTGCCCACAGCTGTAACCTGCTCAAAAATATACCCTGTACTGGCTGCCTTTCCT
This sequence comes from Monodon monoceros, assembly GCF_005190385.1. Classification (NCBI taxonomy): domain Eukaryota; kingdom Metazoa; phylum Chordata; class Mammalia; order Artiodactyla; family Monodontidae; genus Monodon; species Monodon monoceros. Next base: position 11,058,402 of record NW_021703769.1, on the reverse strand, counting down.
TCCCTGTTTCATGTCCCCACTTTCTTACTTCCTGGGATCACCTTCCAAACAAATGACTTGAATTCTTGTCTCAGTGTCTGCTTCTGGTGGCACCCAGCCTGAGGCCTACATGTACTATGAGTCAGAGAGACAGATATTTGGGGATCAGAAGGGACATGGCTGCCCCCTCAGGGAACTCACAGTCAAAAGCCAGACACCACTCCCAAAGTCATGCAAAAGCAGAATTGCAAAAGGTGATGTGGGCTTAGACTGTGAAGAAATACAAAACCTTGTTAAAACCCTCTGACGGCTGCCCTCTGCTCCCAGGTCAAAATCCAGAGTCCTTATTGTAGCCTCAAGGCTCTGCACGACCTGCCACTACCCTACCTCTCTGAGCTCACAGCTCCCCACTGTGCTCCAGCTACAATGACCTCCTGGCTGTTTCTCAGTTGTGCCGGGTATTCCTGCCTCAGGACCTTTGCACTTGTTGCTCCCTTTCCCTGGTATGCTTTTCCCAGATCTTCCCATGGCCGGCTCCTTCTTGATTCAAATCTTGATTCAAACATCGCTTCCTGGGCTTCCCTGGTGGTGCAGTGGTTGAGAGTCCGCCTGCCGATGCAGGGGACACGGGTTCGTGCTCTGGTCTGGGAAGATCCCACATGCCGCGGAGCAGCTAGGCCCGTGAGCCATGGCCGCTGAGCCTGCGCGTCCGGAGCCTGTGCTCCACAACGGGAGAGGCCACAACAGTGAGAGTGCCGCGTACCACAAAAAAAAAAAAAAAAACATCGCTTCCTCAGGGAGGCCCCCGCCAGTCACGCTCTTACCACATCACCCTGTTTACTTCGTAATTCATATTGATCTGAAGTTACCTTATCTGTTTACTTGTTTATTGAATGATCCCCAAATGTGAGCTCCATGAAAGCAGGGGCTGTGTCCATAGTGCCTGGAACAAATCCTAGAGCAGGGTAGGCGTGCTATGGATGTTTGTTGGATAAGTGGTTGAAGGTTTAAGTGAAGGAAAGAAACAATGAACAAATGAATGATGTAAGGACGTTGACGGGGGTACTGAATCTTGTCTGGAAAATTAGGGAAGACTTCCCTGAGAAGGTGACATTGAAGCTGAGATGAGAATGGGGATGGGATATTAACTGGGACAAAGTGGTGGAAGGGCTACCTAGGCAGAGGAAAATTACATGCAAATGCCCAGAGGTGAAACCCAGAGGTCACACCAGAGTTGTGCAGGAGAACAAACCAACTACAACTCAAGACTTCTGTTTTTTTGTTTGTTTTAATTGAGGTATAATTGATGTATAACATTATATTAGTTTCAGGTATAGAATGTAACGATTTGATATTTGTATATATTGTGAAATGATAACCACGATAAGTCTAGTTAACATCTGTCACCCTACTTACACACATTTTTTCCTTATGATGAGAACTTTTAAGATCTACTGTCTCAGCAACTTTCAAATATGCAATACAGTATTATTAATTATAGTTGCCATGCTATACATTACATCCCTATGACTTATCTTTTATAACTGGAAATTTGTACCTTTTGACCCCCTTCACCTGTTTTGCCCCCATCCCCCCAGACCTCTGGCAACCACCAATCTGTTCTCTGCATCTATGAGCTAAGTTGTTTTTGTTTTAGATTCCACCTATAAGTGAGATCATAGGGTATTTGTCTTTCTCTGACTTATTTCACTTAGCATAATGCCCTCAATTTCCATCCATGTTGTCACAAATGGCAAGACTTCATTCCTTTTTTGCCTGAGTATATATATATACCACATTCTACATCTTCTTTATCCATTCATCTGTCTGTGGACACTTACATTGTTTCCATATCTTGGCTATTGTAAATAAGATTGCAGTGAACATGGAGGTGCATATATCTTTTTGCATTAGTGTTTTTTAGGTTTGTTTATTATTTTTAAATATTTTTATTGAAGTATAATTGACGTATATATTAGTTTCAGGTGTACAACATAGTGATTTAATATTTTTATACATTACCAAATGATCACCGTAAGTCTAGTTACCGTTTATCACCATAGCAAGTTATTACTATATTTTTGACTATATTCCCTATGTTGTACATTACATCCCTGTAACTTAGTTACTTTATAACTGGAAACTTGTACCTCAATCTCCCTCATTTATTTCACTCATTCCCCCACCCCTCCCTCTTGCAACCACCAGTTTGTTCTCTGTATCTATGACTCTGTTTCTGTTTTGTTATGTTTGTTCATTTGTCTTGTTTTTGAGATTTCACAGATAAGTGAAATCAAGTGGTATTTTTCATTCTCTGACTTATTTCACTTAGCATAATACCTCCTAGGTCCATCCATGTTGTCACAAATGGCAAGATTTCATTTTTTATGGCTGAGTAATATTCCATCTTGTGTGTGTGTGTGTGTGTGTGTGTGTGTGTGTGTCTGTGTCTGTGTGTCTGTGTGTGTGTGTGTGTGTGTGTGTGTGTGTGTTGCATCTTCTTTATCCATCCACCTCTTGATGGACACATAGGTTGCTTCCATATCTTGGCTGTTCTAAATAATGCTGCAATAAACATTGAGGGGGGCATATATCTTTTGAAATGAGTGTTTTCGTTTTCTTCAGAAAAATACCCAGAAGTGGAATTGCTAGATCATATGGTAGTTCTATTTTTAATGTTTTGAGGAACCTTCATACTGTTTTCCATAATGGCTATGCCACCAGCAGTGCACTGGCTTTCCCTTTTCTTCACATCCTCACCAATACTTGCTATATGTTGTCTTTTTGATGATAGCCATTCTGACAGATGTGAGGTGATATCTCATGATTTTCATTTGCCTTTCCTGATAATTAGTGATGTTGAATATCTTTTCCTGTGTCTGCTGGCCATCTGTATGTCTTCTTTGGAAAATTGTCTATTCAGATCCTCGGCCCATTTTTAAATTGGATTGTTTGCTCTTTTGATGTTGAGTTATATGAGTTCTTTGTATATTGGGGATATTAACCCCTTGTCAGATACATCATTTGCAAATATCTTCTCCCGTTCAGTAGGCTGTCTTTTCATTTTGTGGATGGTTTCCTTTGCTGTGCGGAAGTTTTGTAGTTTGGTGTAGTCCCATTTGTTTATTTTTGCTTTTGTTGCCTTTGCTTTTAGTGACAAATCGAAAACATTATGGCCAAGACCAATGTCAAGGAGATTACTGCCTATTTTTTCTGCTAGGAGTTTTATGGTTTCAGGTCTTAGTTTCAAATCTTTAATCCATCTTTGAGTTAGTCGTTACATACGGCATATACCAAGATTTCTTAATACTTTTGCACCTACTGTGTGTTAGGCTGATGAGAACATGGGGAGCAAAGCAGGCGTGTTTCTGTCCTCCTGGAGGTGCCAATCTGATAGGCAGGACAGACAATAGCCAAAGAGCTGGGAAGACATTTATTTTTTTTCTTTGAAAGCAAATTTTTTTTAACATCTTTATTGGAGTATAGTTCTTTCACAATGGTGTGTTAGTTTCTGCTTTATAACAAAGTGAATCAGCTATACATATACACATATCCTCATATCTCCTCCCTCTTGCGTGTCCCTCCCACCCTCCCTATCCCACCCCTCTAGGTGGACACAAAGCACCGAGTTGATCTCCCTGTGCTATGCGGCTGCTTCCCACTAGCTATCTACTTTACATTTGTTAGTATATATAAGTCCATGCCACTCTCTCACTTCGTCCCAGCTTACCCTTCCCCCACCCCGTGTCCTCAAGTCCATTCTCTATATCTGCGTTTGAAGACGTTTATTGCCAAAGATTGAGTTGCCCTATGGAGTCTCATGTTACATCACACTGTAGATGTTCATTTTTTAAAATATCCTAGCTGAATGCTGTGTAGAAACACATGTAACGCACACACACACACACAACCAATGAAGAATTCTCAGAATTGCCCATCAAAAGCAGGTGAACAGGACATTCAGTGTAGTTCCTTTTTGTTTTTGATAATCAGTTATCCTCCACCAATATGATCATGATGAGCGCAGGGCTGCACCCTTATGTGACAGTGGATATGCCCATGTACATTCTCCCCACCTTCCCCTCCTCCAGTTTGGCAAAAGCCAAAGCCAGTCTCAGTCACCAAATGGGCTCTGTATTGAGTGCTGGGAAGGTGCCAGGTTTTACCTCCCAGCATCCCTGTTTGGGGCCCACATCTTGCCCTCCTAGGAGTCAGAAGAAGGCTCCAGTTGGACGCTCAAGCCTCCCCTCTTCTGAGTGGCCACAGCAGGATTGATCCCACTCCATGGCTCTGTCTCACCATCAGTGTCCATCACCAGCAACTCTGGAAGGGCCTTTTCCTCCTGCTTCACCAGGGCCTCCAGTAGGGTCCACCAGCTGGGACCATGAGGTCAAAGATGCTGTCCCATCCCTAAAGTGCTCAGCAACTGGCAATGACCAGTAGACTATGAGGCCACTGGGCCCAAGGTCCTTTTGTCCCCCAGAGAGGAGGAGTCCCTTGCTTCCAGGTATACCCAGGTCTTCCAAAGAGGGAGTTTAACATGGGGACTGGTTACATGTGGTGGAGAAGCTGAGAAGCCACAGGAGGCAGAGGCACAACAGCAGTAGGAAGCTGTCCCTGGGGCTGGAGGGACAGAAGATGGGGTGGTGTCACTGAAGCACAGAAGCCAGCCGGCCAGTGAGGGCTAGAACCAGGGATGGTCCGCCAGGTGGGAGCTGCAGCCGAGAGGAGCATGTCTAATGCCCGAGGCCTAGAGAGGGGGAGAAATACACTTGCTTCTCTCTCCCCTCCCCTCCTATACCCTCCAATGCTGCCTCCCACAGGCCAGCCCCTGGAGGAAGCCAGAGGGCAGGGAAGAGGGGAAGTGCAGTTCCTGTGATGCCGAGCAGAGGAGGGAAGGGTAGGGGGCTGGATCTGAGGGCCAACGGCTGTCACTGCCACAGACACACCCCTCGGTCTCTAACTGTGATCGCTATGACCCTCCTGTTATCACAGTCTGAGGATCAAAAACTCAGAAGCCTTGGGGAGCCTGGCAGGAGTGAAGGGGATGAGGTGTAAGGCAACCACATGGTGCTGAACAGCAACTGACTCTTGTCTCAGGGTCAAGCAGATAGCAGGGAGGGGTGGAGACTGGGGCAAACTGATGAGTGTAAGGCTCATCTAAAGTCACAGCTGCTGCTTATCTCCATCTGACTCCTGCCAAGGAGGAATACCGGCCAAGGCTACCCTATTGTTCCCTTTTGTTCCAGAGAAGACAGAAGTTCAGATTTTTATATGAAATTCCCCAATTTCTAAAGGTTGGCAATCAATTCAATTTCTTTGTGTTATTTTCTAACACTGTGAGGATCAAAATACACATCCGTAGTTGGGACCGGCAGTCTGTGACATCTACATCACAGAGTCTCTGGAAGGATGGTCCCCACCATGGCCTGCTGGTCCAGAGTACCCAGTGAATAGATGTTTGTTGAGTGACTGAGTGCCCAGCAGTGGGCACACTGAAAATCTCCAAAACACCATCATTAATCCAATAATCCCTGTCTCTACTGCAGTGCGATTTTATTTTTCCCAATTACCCCATCCCTTCGGTGACTACATTTCCATAACTACTCATGTTAACAAGTTGTTGAACTCATTAAATGCCTACTAGAGCTGGGCTCCAGGAAATTTTTCTTATGTAAAGTTGAATTAGCTGCCTCCCAGTTGCTCAGGTCTGGTGAGGGACCATTCCCATGAATAGATGAGTAGATGCAGGGACTGTGTCTGCTACCTTCACCATGTGTCCTCTGTGCCTAGAGCAGGGCTTGGTACATAGTAAGTGCTCAATACACTCTGTTCAGCTGAATGAATGCATGGCAATAAGAGTTATGTTCGCATGCATTCTCAGCAGGGGCAAAAGAACCTTAGAGATTACCATGGTTTGTGGCCCTCCAAAAAGCTGCAGTGAAAAAACAGATATACCGTTTATCTGTGTATTAAAATTTCATGGGGGGAGGGGAGCTGGAAATTAGGAAAAAGTATCTAAAAAGTCTCCTGAAATGGGAGAAGATTAAGAAACCCTGTTTTAGAGGGAAGATGGGACTACTGGAACACAGTAGAGGTCCTTAAACCAGACTGGGAGATCACGGAATGCTTCCTGGAGGAGGAGGCATTTCAACTCATTCTTACAAGATATGGAAAAGTCAGCTAGATTGAGGCCAACAAACCTTTTCTGTAAAGAGCCAGATAATAAATATTTAGACTCCACAGGTCTCTGCCACAACTACTCACTTCTGCTGTTGTAGATCAAAAGCAGTCATAGATAATACTTAAACAAATAGATGCAACTGTGTTCCCATAAAACTTTACTTACAAAAACAGATGATGGGCCAGATTTGGCCCCTAGGCCATAGTGTACCCACCCCTGATCTATATGATGGGAAAGGAAAGGCCACGAGAGGAAATAGCTCTAGCAAAGGTGTGGAGAAGTGAAAAAGCATGAGAACCAGAGAGAGCCAACAATGTGGTTTTCCTTCTCCCTGGGGCACAGAAAGAGACACCTATGTTTACACAAAGACTTGTGCTGTCACACAGGCTGAGCACAGGATCCTGTTAATTCAATCCACAAGTATATTTTGTGTGCCTACTACGTGCCAGACATTGTACGAGGTACTGGGGATGCAACAGTGAACAAGATCACTTCTGTGTCCCCAGGGCGTAAAGCCCAGCCAGGCATATAGTTTTTGTTAAATAAATGTGTTAAATAAAGGAATGGATAGATGACTGGATGGTTGGATGGATGGATGGATGGATGGATGGATGGATGGATGGATGAGTGGGGGAGACAAACACAAAAGACTCAGACAAATAAATAAACAAATAAGCAGTTAAATATAGCTTCCTCACTAGCTATGTGACCTTGAAGAAGTTACTTAACCTCTCTGTACCCCAGGAGGTTGATACAGTCTTCCCTCTGTACGGCGGGTTCCACACCTGCAGATTCAACCAACTGATGATAGAAAATATCTAGAAAAAAACAATTCCAGAAAGTTCCAAAAAGCAAAACTTGACTTTGTCATGTGCCAGCAACTGTTAACATAACATTTACATTGTATTAGGTATTTTAAGTAATCTAGAGATGATTTAAAGTGGCTTATATGCAAATACTCTGCCATTTTACATAAAGGACTTGAGCACCTGTAGATTTCAGTATCCATGGGGGTCCTGGAACCAAACCCCTGTGGCTACTGAGAGATGACTGTACAAGCAAAGTGCAGGACCAGCACGTAGTGGCTGCTCTATAAAAGTGGCTGCTGCTATTATTTTAAGTCAATATGCTATTAAATAAATACGCGATTTAAAATAACTGATCGGTGCTACGCAGGAATAGAGCAGGTACAGGAGAGAGAGAGAAGAGGGGGCTACTTTGGATCAGGAAGTCTGGGTCCGTCCTGACTACCCAGGCTGTGCTGGCCACATCCTGTGAGTATATCCTAGAATTAGTAGTGTTTGCAGCCCTGATGCCCTGCGGCCTCACAAGGGGCCGTTAGTTATAAATATAGGAAGGTGTCTTCTCTTATTCGAGTGTGAGTGTAAAGTGCTTTGAAATCTGAGGATTAAAGGGGGAGAAGGGGTGAGGCTCAGGTCACAGGGCCAGGGCACCCCACTGTGAACCCTGAGAACTAGACTCGGCTCTGGCAGGCCTGCCTGGAGCTGAGCCCTTCTCACATCCTAAGTGGAGGTTAGGGGCAGTGGGAAATACACCCTCTTAAGGCAGGGGTAGTGGTGTGCGGGAGCAGGGCAAGGGTGTTGGAGCCACTCTAAGATAATGTGCTTAAAGCAGGGGGCCCAGCATGAGACAGGGGTGCTGAGTCAGTATTGGATGTTTCCAATCTGGTTACATTCTTGCTTTTGTTGTTGTTGTTATATGCCACTTACTAGCTGGATGACCCTGAGAGAGTTACTGACCCTCTCTGAGACTGTTTTCTCTTTTGAGCCTCAGTTTTCTCTTCTATAAAATGGGGTGATTATAGTACAGTAGTGCTAGATGCAGGTGAAGCACGTGGCACAGAGCAGAGACAATAACACCCCTCTTGGTGGACGCTTAGGGAGCCATTACTTTGTGCCGGGCACCCACCACTTCATGCATGTTCCATGTGTTAACTCATTTAATCCTTATTTTCCAGGGCCACCTGGGACCTCAGGGCCACCAGAGACAGCCATGCACTGCCCAATCAGGGGGCGCCAATCACATAGACCATGACAAGAACAGCACCCCTGAAGCTCTGATGCACAGAGAGGTTAAGCCACTTGCTCAGGGTCACACAGCTAGTACACAGCAGAACCAGGATTAGACCCCAGGCAGCCTGGCTCCCAACCCTGGATCAACGTTAGCCCTCGTCAAGACGGTTGTTGCAATGGAGAGTTTCTGGGATGCAGAGAAATTGGTTTTCCCTTTGCCCAGCCAAGCAGGCAACAAGCATCCCTCCACTGGTCTCTCACGTCTCTCTACCCCAAAACCTGTATGTTTATGGGAATTTTTGATGTTTTTACTGTCTTCAAATTTTACAAGAGCAATACATCTATGTCTCGGTTTGTTGTGCCCAGTGCAATCCAAGGGAGCTTGTGAAAATGCCAGGACATCTAACCTCGGAGACTGGCACTGACTGGTTTCCTTCCTGCATAATCACATGCTCAAGGCCTTCACTTGACAGATGGGCTGAGAGCAAAGTGACTACCTAGGGTCACACAGCTAGGAAGCGGCAGAACAAGACTAGGGCTTTTGGACTCCAGCTTCACCCTTCTTAATCCCCCATGTCTGAGATCTCCAGTTGGTAGCCCACGAGCCAAATGCAGCCTGCAACCTATTTGATTTGGCCTGCATGATGTTTTCATAAAATTAGAATTTATCATCAGCATTTAAGGAAAGGGATATTTCCAGGAATAGTATGCAAGATATTTAACCAGACTGGCCTGGGCAGCTACCATTCAGAGTTGACTCTGGCAGTCCAGCCAAAGCCATGGCTGTCACAAGAAAAAGCAATAAAAAAACCCCAAAAGATTTAGAAAAGGCAAAACTACGGAGACATTAAAAAGATCAGTAGTTGCTAGGGGTTAGAGGGGAGGGAGGGATGAATGAGCAGAGCACGGAGGATTTTTAGGGCTGTGCAACTATTCTGAATGATACTACAATAGTGGACACATGTCAGTATACGTTGATCCGAACCTATAGAATGTACAACACCAAGAATGAACCCTAATGTAATTATGGACTCTGGGTGGATCCCTAATGATGTGTCCATTAGCTTCACTGATGTGTCCAAGTGTACCGCTGTGGGGGGAGGATGCTGATAGCTGGGGAGGCTGAGCATGGGGTGGGGGGGGGGCATGGGAATTCTCTGTACTTTCCACTCAATTTTGCCATGAATCTCCAAAAAACAGTCTGTTAAAAAAAAATCAGAAGGTCTGGCTACACTGCTCCCACATTTTTCACGGGGCCACAATGGGTGGCAGCCGACTCCTAGGTACCCCCTTAAGTTGAGCATGTGTACCTGAGTCTGCTAGGCTCCCAAGTCTGTCTGCTCCAGGTATCTCCTGCCCAGTGCCTGTGTGTGACTCAGGCGCGAAGAGGATCCTTCGGAAGTTCTTGACGAGAAAGAGAATTGGGTGCAAGTGTGACCTGCTGAAACCGGCCAATGAGGGGAGGAAAAAGACCCGGTGACGCCTGCCTCTATCAGACGCTGCTCACCATCTCCCTGGGCTGGAGCCTCCTGTGCATTTTCCGCGGGGAAGAGTGAGCCATTCTTGATCCCCCCACCATCTGCCCGGGCCTGCGGTGGGTGGGTGCCCGCTGTGGGACACGGCCCCAGGAAGCAGCCTCACTCTGCCGCTGAAGCAGGCAGAGTCGAGGTTTCGAAGTTTGAAATGATGCCAACCTGGGAGAATAGAGTGGGCAGGACATGGAAAATCTGAAGCTGCATTATGCCCCCTAAGAAATTATCCCTAAGATTGCGCCCTTTCTGATAAATCAGATGGATTTTTCTTCTAATAGTTTACTTTGTACAATCACTCATTCAATTAACAAACATTTATTGAGTACCAAGCATGTCCAAAGGAGGCCTTGGAATAGAGATAGTTGGACAGTTGAGGAGGGTATGCAATAGCCAACTGTTGTTTGTACCTGACTACTGTCCATACCCCTTTCTTCTGGGGAACCACTCCTTCCCCAGTATCACTCCATGTGGCTCAAGAGGAAGTGGGCTGTCTCCCCAGCAAGGTGGATCAGGCCTGGGTAATGAACATATTGCATCCCCCAGTCCCAGGGACTGGTTCTGGAATGGGCACGTGACCCAAGTCAGGCCAACCTGAGTCAACCCCAGACTTATGCTGGGACTACATAGAAAAGTCAGCTTCTATCCATTTCGCTTGCTGACCTGACAGAATGGAAGCCTGGGATCCTGGGGACATAGGGTGATCTTAACTGACACAGAAGAAAACAGAGCTGAGAGTTGGAAGGAGCATGGTTCCTAAACAACAGGTACACATCTGGATCCAGCCATTCCTGACGCTGAACCCATCTTAGGACTTTTAATTTACATAAACCAATGCATACACACACACACACACACACACACACACTTTTTCTCTTAAGCCATTTTGAGTTGGGTTTGTTTCTATCATTTTCAGCCCAAAGACCTGAACTATACAAGTGGGTAAATAGCTATTTCCAGGCTGGAAGATAAATAGCTTTGGCAAAAGCAGACCGTGAGAAATCCACGTAAAGTGCTCTGAAAGGTGAGAGGAGAGAAAAGCAGAACTGGTTTCAGGAAAGAGGCAACCTTTTCAATCCACAAACGTTCATCATTCATTCAGAATTTTGATATTCTAATAACAATGATCATTTGCTGAATGATTACCAGGTGTCAGGCCCTGTGCTGAGCCTTTTCCCAGCCTGTTTGTCTTCGCAACAGCACCGTGAAGTAAATACTATTGTCCTTACTTTACATAAAACAAAACTGAGTCTCGGGACTTCCCTGGTGGTACAGTGGATAAGACTCTGCGCTCCCAATGCAGGCGGCTTGGGTTTGATCCCTGGTCGGGGAACTAGACCCCACATGCATGCCGCAACTAAGAGTTCGCATGCCACAACTAAGGAGCCTGCCTGCCGCAACTAAGACCCGGTGCAACCAAATAAATAAATAATAAATATTAACTTAAAAAAAAAAAAGCACAAAACTGAGGTTCAGAGAGGTGAAGTGACTTGCTCAAGGCCACACAGCAATTAGATGATGAAGTGCTGGCTCCAAAACCTGAGCTCTTCACCCCTCTGCTGCACTGCCTCATTCCCACATTTGCCAACTTTCTCAAGTTTTGCCCCCAAATGTGTTACCACGAGGTGGTAAACAGAAAGTTGAAGACAAACATAAAGTGGTGGACATGGAGACGTGCCACTCAGAATCCCCTCCAGGAGGGCCTTGCTGCTCCGCCATGGAGAGAGTGGTCAGCAGATGTTGCCAGCCCCTTCAGGGGCGGCCTCAGCTGTGGACAGCCACCGCACCAGGCCATGCCCTTCTGAGGGGAGAGTGAGCTTGGAGCATTTGGGAGGAGGAAGAAGGTAGCAGGGAGTGAGACCAGAGTGGAGTGGAGAAACGGTTCACACAGGGCCTGACAAACCATGCAGAACCTGCTATGGGATTAGCAGGACCGGGTGTAAAATGAAAACGCAAGGCCCTTGTTCTGAAATTGTTAAGGATTTCAAAATGGCAAGAGTAGAGCATTAAACCAAGTGCGGGGCCCTTTGGAGCCTGGGGTGCTGTGTGACTACCCAGGGCCCCGAAGCCCCATTTAAGAGATGGATTTTATTTTCTGTCCTGTTGAGACATGAAGTCTCAGAGATGTGCAGTGACTTTCCCATGGTCCCACAGACCGCCAGTGTCAGAGGCAGGATTCGAATTCAAGTCTTGTTCTCACAACTTCCGTTGTAGCTGGAAGGGCCACAGGTGGTCGACAGTGGCTCTGGATGCCCGAGACCTCAGGGGCCAGGATTAGGGGTTTGTAGCCCTAAGATCCTGTGGTTGGCAAACTGATGCCCATTCCCTTCTTCTTCTCACCTTTCACAATGGTGACCAGATCCTCACTTTCCCAGGGTCCCTTGCAGCTGAGTCAGGCATGTCATCAGTCACATGATCAGCTCTGCCAAAAGACATGTGAGGGGAGTTCTGGGGGTTGGGGGAAAGCTTTCGCTTTGGGATAAAGTGGATAGGAGTGGATGGTGCTGCCCTACTTCTTCCTATCATTAGAAGGACTAAGCATCTATCCTGAAACTATCATGGGGAAGCCAAGAGAATTGCAGAGATGCCAGCAAGAGCCCTGATTTTCTTGAGCCACTAAGTGAAGACCAATAACTGCCTCTCTCTGAACTTTTTATTATGGGGGAAACAACCCCTTGCTTGTTTGAGCCTCAGTCACTTGGATTTCCAGCTACTTGCAGCCAAATGCATTTCTATCTGTCACAGTCACCTCCTCAAGACCATAGGTTGCTCTGGAGCCCCACTGTACATACAGAGATACTGAGTTCTGGAACTGAGAGGAAACTTCCCTGGGTCACACGGTGGAGTCACCAGTTTACTGACTCACCATCCAGTACTCCTTCTGCTCATGCTATACCTCCTGGTCTATTTCCTTTCATTCAGGCTGCTATAGACACAGCCAACAGCTGCTCTGTAAACTAAACAGAAGGCAGTGACGACCTTGCCCCTGAATCTTTCCAGTCTCTTACGTAAATAGCCCCCAGGCCACTGCCTCCAAGCCTTTGGACCCACGACAGCTTCCCACATCCTTTAAAAAGATGAGATGACCAAACGTAGAATCTATGCTCCTGGAAAGTGTGAGTCACGAATCATGAAGCAGAAAGTTCACAGCCAGGAATCTGCCTGTCACACTCGTAGTCTAGTCCCCAAGGCTTCCACTGAGCTTGTCCAATGAAGCACTGACTCATCCCAGCTTGTGGTCAGCTCTGACACTCAGATCATCTTCTGCTCTTCTTGCGCCAGGCTGGTGGTCTTTAGTTATGTGTTGTCAACCTCCTGTCTCTGTCCATGTTGCTTCCCCACCCCCCTTTTTAGAGGATTATATGAATACTAAAGAAATAATACTGATACTGATACCAACAGCACTTTCATATTCTGAGTGCTTTAAATGAATTTTAATTTTTTTCTCAAAAATCACTGTCTGAGATAACTAGTAATACTATTTATATTTTATGAACAGAAGAACTAAGGCTTGGGAAAATTAAGCCACTTGCCCAGGGTAGCAGAGCTAGGAGTATTTGGTGGAGCTGGAATATGGCCATAAATCTGTTGGATCCTGGAGTCCAGCTCTAAAGGACAAAGCCAGCTGGATCCATTAAGATAGTTTCAGAGGCTCTATGATAACAGTTTAGATTATAATAACATTTATTGTTTTTTAAAAGACTTCTGGATATTGGAGACCCTAGGGTATATTTGGCATCTCCAGGTTGTCATAAAAGACCAAAGCTCCTTGCCTTCAACAGCAAGTCAGCACCTTTTCCTTAGGTTTGTCACCCAGTGTCACAAAATGGTTGCCACAGCTCACTCATCACCTCTTCACACAACTATGTCCAAAGCAGGAAAGGAAGAAAAGGGGCAAATAGGTCTCTCCTCATGTGCCTCTTTCTTATCGGACAGAAAATCCTTTCCCAGAAGCTCCCAGCAGAGTTTCCCTTTGGCCAGAACTGGATCAAATGACCACCCCTAGACCAATCACAACTCCGGGAGAATAGGATGGCCATGGTTGCTTTAAACCAAATGTGGTTTATTTCCCAGGTCTGGGCACATGGCCAGCAGAACAAAGTCAGGGTTCTGTCAGCAGAAAGGAAGGGGAAAACGGCAGTTGGCATGGCAACCACCAGTGTCTGATACCCCAGCATTTTTAAATGTTTAGCACAGGCACCACGCTGGTTTTCAAGATTATTATAGGTGGTGAAGGATGAAGGATGAAGGATGATTATTATAGGATGAAGTTGTGCTTTAAAAAATTTTTTATTTATTACATATTTACACACATTTGAAAAAATACACATATTACTAACTCATCAGAACCGTGAATTCATGGATATTATTTCTTCAGATGAAACAACTGTGTTTAAGGTTTTTTTAAAAATTATATGAGTTAAAGAAAAATGTTAAGTAAATAATAATTCATTTACTTCAAGATTTGGCGATTGTAAGGGTAGGGAACACTGTTCTATGTTACCCTGATTGGCATTTTTTCCAGCTTCTCAGAGCCATTCTGCCTGCAACCTCCTTCTTGAGGAAAATAAACATCCACAAAGATTTGTGCATCATCTGGAAGTACGATTCAAATAAAGCCTCGAGCTCAATATAATCCAGGCTTCTTCAGCCGGGAAGGGCAGGCATCTTGACTCCAATCCTTTCCTGGTATTTCACCTCTGTCTTAGTGGTTTTACGGTTTTACAAATCCTATTTCTCAAAGAACAAGATATAAATAACAAACAGAGTGACCACTTGAGATTTCTTGTGCTTGACAGGAATCTTCAAACTCTCCTGAGACACGAACTCCTTTCATTTAAACAAGAATTTCAGGGGTCCATCCTAAGAACTGGATAAATTATGGCCCAGCAACACAATGAGAGATGCTAGAGCCTTTGTGAAAAGGAATCAGTGCACATAAATCAGTGCACATCTTCCTCAACTTACAATGGGCTTAAGTCCCGATGAACCCATCATAAGTTGAAAATATTAAGTTGAAAACGCATTTAAGGGAATTCCCTGCAGTGGCCCAAGTTCAGTCCCTGGGTGGGGAACTAAGATCCCGCAAGCGACGCAGTGCGGCCAAAAAAAAAAAAAAAGAAAGAAAGAAAATGCATTTAATGCACCTAACCTACCTATCAACATATCAAAGCTTAGCCTCACCTACCTTAAGCATGCTCAGAACACTTACATTTGCCTAGACTTGCGCAAAGTCAACTAACACAAAGCCTATTTTATAATAGAGTGTTGAGTATCTCATGTCACCTGTTGATACTGTACTGACAGTGTAGAACAGAATGATTGTCTGGGTCCAGGATGGCTGTAAGTGTTCCGGTTGTTCACCCTGGTGACCATGGGGCTGACCGGGAGCTGCCACTCACTGTCACTGCCCAGCTTCATGAGAGAGGACTGGACCGCATGTTGCTAGCCTAGAAAAAGATCAAAATTCAGAATCTGAATTACAGTTTCTGCTGAAGGTGTTATCGCTTTCACACTATCATAAAATCAAAAAATCGTCAGTTGAACAGCCCTACGTTGGGAACCGTTTGTATGTGCTGATAGCAGAAGACCTCCCAGGATCTATGGTTACGTGGAAAAAGCAGAGCAACGTGTACAATACAAACCGAGGTGAACACACATGTTCTGTAAAGGACTGCATAGTAGATACTTGGGGCTTTGTGGGCTACACGGTCCCTGATGCAAGTCCTCAAGTGTGCTGTCGGAGCACGAGAGCAGTCACAGACATCACACAAACACACGGACAAAACTGTGTCCCAGTACAACTTTATTTATGGACACTGAGAGTTGAATTTCATATAATTTTCATGTGCCCTAAAGTATTATCTTTCTTTTGATTTTTTTCAACCATTTGAGAATGTAAAAGCCATTCTTAGCTTGCAGGCTGTACAGAAACAGGCAGCAGGAGAGATTTGTCCTGCTAATGCCTTGTACCAACCATTGGTGCAAAAAGAGATGTTAGAGAAACACAGGAAACAGAGAGATACTTTGTTACATGTATGTATGGATGTGTGTGTGATATACCATCTATTTGGAGAGAGGGAGTGAGAGAGAGATAGAATAAGAAAGATTTGTATATATAGTTAAAAGGACGCATAAGAAACTGGCAACAGTTGGTGTTTCTGGAGTTGGGAAAGATCAGATTGGAATTGGGAAAGATCAGATGAAGACAGAAGGCAGACAGTTCTCCCCAGAACACTCTTACACTGTTTGAATTTTTCTCCATGTGCGCATGTTACTTTTACAAAGCAGAAAATGTTTCTCGAAGCAAAAAGGACTCCTATGCCACTGTCAATGAGAATGAGATGATCTAAATAAACACATATAGGCAACCACGGCACAACTCCAGGGGACACTGTTCGTGGGAGTTATTTATAGCCTGGAGCCCCTGGAGTTGTGCAGGCCCCACCCGGTATGGCAGCCCCGCTGGCAACAAAATCAACACCAAGACTTTGTATGAAGCAAAGTTAATAAGTAAATACTGAGGGAGTCCGGCTGGGGGGGAAGACGTGGGAGGAACAATCAAATCTCGCTATTTCCGTTTTAGTCTGTTCCTTATCGGGGTCACAGTAAAACCAATGTTCTGCCAATATTTACTTTTGATCTTCGTTCCAGCGTGGAGGAAAGATGCCCAGGCCCAGCGTAAATGTGAGGGTGGAATTGAGACTTAGGAGAAGAGAAAGGAACTCACCCTGAAATAAAATCATCTCAAGAACCTAAATAAGAAAATGCCATTCGTTTCACAGAAACACTTAAAGCCCAAGTTTACTTCTTCAACTCCTGCTCTCGGAACTCCTGTCAGCTTTCCCAGAAATTTGGGGTTCTATGAGGCCGATTTTTGGAAGCATTTCTGACCTAGGTCAGAGGTCACAAATGGCAAGCTTCCCACCTAGGTAGGCGGCAGATGCGGAGTTTTGATCAGCAGCGGTTTAATGGTTTCAAAATCAAGACTTTTCACACAAATACAGAAGTTTCTGGCCTCCCTGGAAACACTTGGAGCTTGGCCATACTGGGCCCATATTCCCACATGGGAACTTTAGGCTGTATGTAGCCAAGTGTTAGCTGCACCTTTCAGATGGGACAAGGGTTACCAGTTTGCACGGTCCCCACCACTCCCTGTTGCCCTCCATCAGAACTGCTTCACTCGTTTCGGTTTTTTTACATTTTATTCACTCAAGCAATATTTATTGAGCACTTACTATGTGCCAGGCACTGGGATTATAGCTGTGAACAAGATAGAAAAAAAATTCCCCACGTCATGGAACTTATGTTCCAGTTGGGAAGACAGACGATGAACAAAAATAATAATAATAAGGAAAAATACATAAAATGCCGGATAATGATAAGTTCTACAGAGAAAAATAATGCAGCAAAGGTAGAGATGGACTGTGAGGTGTGATCGAGGAAGGCCTTACTGACAAGCTGGTATTTGAGCAAATACCTGAAGCAAGTGAGGAAGCAAGCCTTGAGGATATCTGTGGGAAGAATGCTCCAGCCAGAAAGAATAGCAAGTGCAAAGACCCTGAGGCAGGACTCTTCCTTGTGTGTCTGAGGAGCAGTGAGGAAGCCAGTGCATCTAGACAGGGGTGAGTGAGAGAGATGACGTCAGGGAGGTGTCAGGGGTACAAGTCTTG
Organism: Monodon monoceros; assembly: GCF_005190385.1. Lineage (NCBI taxonomy): Eukaryota > Metazoa > Chordata > Mammalia > Artiodactyla > Monodontidae > Monodon > Monodon monoceros. The sequence goes on along the minus strand of NW_021703769.1, from coordinate 11,041,004 downwards.
GAGGGCCTCATAGGCTCCGTGGCTTTTACTCTGCATGAGGTGGGAGCCATGGAGGGTTCTGAGCAAAAGAGGGACATCGTCGGACTTAGGCTTTTTTTTTTTTTTTTTTTTTTGCGGTACGCGGGCCTCTCTGTTGTGGCCTCACTGTTGTGGCCTCTCCCGTTGCAGAACACAGGCTCCGGACGCGCAGGCTCAGCGGCCATGGCTCACGGGCCCAGCTGCTCCGCGGCATGTGGGATCTACCCGGACCGGGGCGCGAACCTGTGTCCCCTGCATCGGCAGGCGGACTCTCAACCACTGTGCCACCAGGGAAGCCCCGGACTTAGGCTTTGATACACTCCCTCCGGTTGCATGAGATGAGTGGACTGTGTGCATGTGTGTGTGTGCATGTGTGTGCGTGTGTGTGTGTGTGTGAGGATGGGGTGGGGGACAGGCGTGGAAGCAGGGAGGCCATTGAGGACCTACTGCAGTAGTCTAGGCACAAGATGATAGTGACCAGATCAGGGTGGTGGCCACGGAGGTGGGAGAAGAGGTTGGATTCTGGTCATACTTACTGTATTTCCCACCTAGCTCTTTTTAGCACTTATGAGAAACTTCCTTCATTCACTCTGAGCCAGCCACATTGCCCTTGCACGATTCGGCCTCAGGGCTGTATCTTTTAATCCCCCAAAGACCCTATGAGTTCATTTGATTGTTAAATAGCCCCGTTTTACAGAAGAGGAAACTGAGACATAGGAAGATGAGCTCCTGCTCACTCTGTATTTTCTAAAGAGGCTCACAGTTGTATCTCCCATCCCTCATGATTTTTTTTTCTTTTGAAAAACAGCTTTATTGAGATATGATTTGCATACCACAAAATTCACCCTTTTAAAGTATACAATCCAGGGGGGTTGGGTATATTCACAGACTTGTGCAACCATTACCACTATCTAATTTAGAACATTGTCATCACCCCCCAGAGAAACCCTGTACCCATTAGCAGTAGTTCCCCATTTCCCCCTTCCCAGACTCTGGCAACCAGGAATCTAATTTCTGTCTCTGTGAATTTGCCTCTTCTGGACGTTTCATATAAATGGAATCATACAATCTATGGGTTTTCATGACTGGTTTCTTCCACTTAGCATGTCTTTGAGGTTTATCCATGCTGTAGCCTGTATCAGTGCTGCATTCCTTTTCATGGCTGAATAATACTCTGTTAAATGGATATGGTACACTTTGTTTATCCATTCATCTGTTGACAGATGTTTGTTTTCGAGTGACATATGTCCTCACTTCTCTTGAGTATATATATGTAGGAATGGAATTGCTGGTGAAACTCCATGTTTAACCTTTTGAGGAACCGCTTTTCCAAACTGTTTTCCAAAGGGTCTGCACCATTCTGAACTCTCACCAGCAATGTGTGAGGTTCTAGCTTCCGTACATCCTCCTCAGGCTCTTCTTATAAAGTGACTTTGACTCTCCTTCCATTGAGTGATGAGGTAGGTCTCTCTGTCCTCTCCTGTCCCTTCCCCTTGAACCTTGGATGACCTTTATGACTACATCAACTGACTAAGTACAGTGAAAATGATCCTACATGACTTCCAAGCCCAGATCATAAGAATGCCTTGCACTTCCAGCTTGCTCTCTTGGAATGCTTGCTCTGGGAACCCAGCTGCCATGTTGTGAGGAAGGCCAACTAGCCCTGAGTGAAGCAACCACACGGAGAAGTCACGTATAGGGTGTCCTACTGCCAGCCCCTCTGAGGAACCAGCTGCCAGCCTGTGGCAAGTGAAGACTCTCCACATGATACCAGTGCCCCCCAAGCACCAAGTCACCCCCAGTTTTCAAGTCACCCCAGCTGAGACTGCTGACATCATAGAACAGAGAATACGTCTCTTCGTGCCTTGTCTAAATTCCTGACCCACGGGTTCCAGGAGATACAAATCCAAAAGAATAGAATGGATGTTTTATGCCACTAAGTTTGGGAGTGTTTGTTATGCGGCAGTAGTAGTAACCAAAACACACAGCTAGCAAGGGGTAAGGTCAGAATTCAAACCCTAGCCTGTCTGGCCTCAGGGTCATCCCTTTCTGATCCCATGGGTGCTGTCCCATTCCTCAGGCCGTGATGAGGGGGGTAGATGCTCTTTTCCCAGCCCCATTTGACTCAGTGCATCAGGTGACATCCCCTTTCTCAGGGTGACCTTCTGGCAGCAACATAAACCATGGATGGAAATGCCTTCCTTTTGTTTGTCAGATTGTTGCTGCTGCCACGGTTATTATTTAATACACAAGAATTCTTATTCTTTCTACAGAAGTTAGAATAAACAAATAAGGAAAAATAAAGTCCACCTGTCATACCCAGCATGCAGGGAAAATCTCCATGAAACACTAGACTCCAGGGTTGAATCACACGATACAGGCAGTTAACTTAGACGATTTCACCATGAACACTGGGCCAAAGGGGGGACGGGAGAGAGAGAAATGACCTAAATAGCTCAGGTGAGCTGACAGATCCTATCTTGTGTTCAGCACGTCCCCAAGCACAAGGCAGCCCCTCCATCCAGTGGCTATTTTGATTTACAAAGAATTCGTAGTGCACTATGGTTGAGAGAAAATTTAACTGATTTTCTAGGATCATTTTGGCTCTACATAAAAGGAGAACTGTTTCCCCCCAACAAAAATGGGATTGCTTTACACATATTGCTTTGAACTTGCCTTTTTCATGTAACAACATACCTGGAACTGCTTCCTGTGTAAGCTACTTCCTCGTGGCCTTTTTTGTAGGAGGGAAGCTTTTGTGTGCTTCACATGATATCTTGGTCTGGGCTGTAACACAGTAAAAGTCTACTGAAACACCATGAATCTTCTAGTCATAATGTTGAGCGAAAGAAACCAGACAGGAAAGAGCCCATACTGTGTGATTCCATTTATATAAAGTCCAAAAGCAATAAAATTAAGCAATGGGGTCAGAACTCAAGAGAGTGGTTAGTTAACCTTAGGGAGCATTTACTGGGAGGAGACATGAAGGGGGCTTCTGGAATGTTCTGTTTTATTCTGGAACATTCATCTGGATGCTGATTAGATGAGTTTGTCCACTTGGTGAGAATTCTCTGTATGATGTATGCACCCTTCTGCGCAAAAAATAACAAAAAATACTCATGTTTTCAGAACGTGGGTGGTGCTGTATGGAAATACATGTTTCATGTTTTTGCCACATGTAGACATATGTGACTGCTTAGAGGATTGGACATGGAGTTGGAAAACCTGGGTCTGAATCCTGGCTTGGCCTCTGATAAATGTGTCACCTTGGGCAAATTACTTAACCTCTCTGAGCCTCAGTTTCTTCATCTGGACTCCTTATCAAGCCCACAAGGCCCACAGGATCAGCCCCTGCCACCCTCTCCAAGTGGCTCTACCAACGCTCTTTGACTCTCTGTCTAAGCCACAGCCACACTGGCCACCATTCTGCTTCTGCCACAGGCAAAGCTTAGTGGAGCCACAGGGCCCTTGCACTAGCTATTCCTGCTTCTGTCCTCTCCCTGATTTTCTTGTGATTGGTTCTTTTTTCTCATTCATGTCTCGATTCAAGTATCACCTCTTCAGAGAGCCCCTCGCTGACCACTCCCCACACCAACCATTACCAATTATATTCCCTGGTCTCATTTTTCTTCCCAGCGGTTCTGTCTGAAATTGTCATACTTGTTTTTCTGTGTTGCTGTTGGTTACTTTTTATCTGTTCAGCACTCCCTCTGGACCCATGGGCTCCATGAAATCAGGGATCTTGAGAGTCTTGTTCATTGCTAACATCCTGATCACCTAAAACAGTAACTATTTGTTGTATGAGTTAATCAATCCACACAGTGGTCTGATTCTATATACTTTGTAGAATCCTCAAGAGGTTCAATGAGATGGTGTCTTGAAAGTGTGTTTTAAGCATCCAGGTTTATAAAACAGAGAGAACCTTGAAAGCCTTGTTTGAATGTGGTCAATTACTGAGAGGACTCTAAATAGCCATAGGTTTCCCCTTGAGCTAGACCTTCGATAATCTGATCTCTGCTAAAAGTCACCATAACTTCTGCAGCCATTTCCCTCCTCGTCTTTTGTGCTATTGGCTGTTTGCCTGGAACAAAATCACTGATATTCTTGTTTAGTTTATTTATCTCTATAATATTACTTTAACATGATATTAAGTAATTCAAAAGATACAAAGAGTATAATGAGAAGTCTGTCTCCCTCTGACTCTTGACACAGAGGCAGCTAACATTTCCAGATACCCGGTAAATGATTCCAGAAATTTTCTACACATAAACAGGCGTGTAGGGATATATATCCCCACCTTTTCTGTTTATACAAAAAGGATCGGATTACACACAGATCTGCTTTATATCCTGGCTTTTTCTTTTTTCCACTTTACAGTCTATTTCCATATCACTGCATATGAAGCGGTCTTGCTGTTTTCAGAGACTGTATGGCACATCATGATGTATCCGTTCCCCTATCCATGGATGCAGGTGAACTCAGTCGTTTGCTACTGAAAACAGTGACTGTCCTCAAACATACATCTTGGGGCCCAGAGAGTCAGAGGAGTCCTTTGGAGTCTGTTAAAGGAAACCAAGAGCTCACCCTTCCCCAACCTCCTCTCCACCCCGCTCCAAACACCCTCCCCGGTGTTTGTGTTTTGGCCTTTTAAAGACTTTTTCAAAGTTGACTTTGGCTTCTTGGCCTGAACTCTGAAGTGTTTGAGCTGATAAGATAATGGGCTTGGCGAAGGGGGGCAGGAGCAAATAGTTACCTTGGAGGCCCTCAGCCCAAGCAGAAGAGGGGGCCATGGCCCCCCTCCAGCAGCAGGCGGTGTGGACAGAAGGAGGGTGAATCCGTGCTGCGGGAGGCTGGGAGGTGGGTGTGTGCGCTGCCCGCAGGCAGCTCCTTGCCAGCGCCAGCGCCGAGAGGGCCCAGCAAGGGTTGCCTTGTTGACCAGGGCCTCTCAGAAACCAAACAAGACACCACGGGCAAGTTAGAGCAAAGTCCTGGTAAACCTCCAGACCCGGGCACATCTCAAGAGGCCTTGAACCCCGAGGGACCTGAGGGGCCACAGGAGGGCCCAGTCTCCGTGGCTGTGGCACAATCGTGACACAGAGTCACCACATGCTGTCAGCTATTATCTCATTCCAGGGATTTTATCTGCCCAGCACTGAGCTAGGTCCCAGGCCACAGAAGTGAATGAATTAGTCCAGATTCTAGCTTTATTCAGTCTAGAATAACAGAGGGGTGACAAACAGGCAAGGAGTCCCCAGGGTGCCACAGATGGGCTGTGGGAGCCAGAGCAGGGACACTGCCTGGCCTAGGGTAGAGGAAAGCCTCCTCAGTCATGACACATCCCAGCTGAACAACCCCCTGGGGCTCCCCAGGGCTCCCTAAGAGTCCCAGGGCCCACAGCCCCTGTGTGATCTGGCGCCACCCACCTCCCCAGCCTGGGCTAGCTTCGTTGTCAGCTTGTCAACACCCCACACTGCTCCTACCTCAGGTCTTCATAGCGCTGCTCCCTCTGCCTGCAATGCCCTCACCTCCTACCTCCTCAGCCGAGATGTCACCTTCTCCTCCAGGAAGCCCTCCTTGATGCCCAGGATGGGTCTGGAGGCCCCTCAGGGCTGTCTCATGCTGCTGTACATTCCCTGTCTCAGCTCTGACCACTCTGGATTGGGGTCACCATTTGCAGGTGGCCCAAGTGCCCCAGCATGGCCGGAGTCCAAGCTCTGTGGCTGGCCCTCCCAGATTCAAATGCTGGCTCCCCCTCTTAGCTGTACAACTTGGGCCACAGTTTTCTCATCTAGAAAGTGGGCATTATGATGGCACACACCTCACAGGATGGTTGTGAGGAAGAAGTGATTTAATTTAAGTGCTTAGAACAGTGTCTGGCACAGAATTTGTTCTCAGTATTATTACACTGTCTCTCTCTCTCCCACAGACCATAATAGGTACTCACTTAACGTTTGCTGGATAAATTTATGCAGACCTTCAAATATGTTCGTGAAGATGAGCAGTGGGGGGAAATGCTTGCGATATAATGGAAAAGTTTTTAAAAACACAACACTAAATAGTTGAGCAGTATGACTTACAACTATGCAAACACACCACACACACACTCACACACACACCTTTAGCTTAGGAGAAAGAGAAAAAAAACAGGATGTTTAGTGTGGTTGCATTAGAAGGATGGGACAAAGAATAATTTTTCTTCTTTCTTATTTGATGTGTTTTTTTCTAATCTTTAATAAGCATGGTTTCAATTTAAATGGGAAAAAATAAAAACAAATCTAGAGAAAGGGAAGCCCGCAAGCCTTTTCTGTTCCATAGAGTTTTCCCACAAACTGGGTCAGGGTGGGGCTGGGTGGTCAGAGAAAGAGCTGCCCTTTAGAAGTGAAGCAAGAGTGGGAAAACCAGCGCGTTCTGGGCTGGTGGAAGGTGTCAGCCGACCAGGGGGAAGTTGTGCGAATAATGACAAAGCAAGCCCTCTCCCAGCATGGGGCATGGTGGAGACTGTGGACGCTGCCACTCCCCAAAGCCTCCCCAGACCCCAAGCTGGGCTAGTGACCCTGCCTAACGCCACAGCCCCATGTGTCCCTGTAGCCTAACATGTATCACACCACCGTGTCTGTGCCCCTCTTCACGTACATTACCTAGCTTAACCTGGTTCTGACAACCTGCCTGTGAGCAAGCTGTAGGTCACTATGTTAGCCTCATTTCACAGAGGGGAAAACCGAGGCTCAAAATGTTTAATGATTTGTCCAAGGTTGCCTAGCTGGCAAATGGCAGAGTCTAAATTTAACACCATTTGGTTCCATCCTTGTCTATGATTGGCCTCCTTCTTCTCAT
>NW_021703769.1:10880556-11034142 GCF_005190385.1 Monodon monoceros | reverse complement strand
TCGATGGATGAGTGGGTGGTTGGAATCCATACATGGAATGAATGCATGGCTGAATATGTAAAAGAATTAATTAAATAAATGATTATGAAAGGCAGAGGGCACTAGGAGGATATGTGTTTGTTCTTGGACCTTGAATGCACCCTTCAGGAAGGTTGCAAACTGGCAGCCCTCAGGCCAAATCAGGCTTCAAACATGTTTTGTTTGGTCATCATGGGTTTTTAATTTTTTTAGTTAATTGCCATTATTTTAAAATTAGGAAATTTCACATGAGAAACCTAGATTTCTGGCTTCTCTTGCAAAATTGGGCCAGCACACATGCCAGAAAACAACGTGCCAGGACTGACAGGGCTGAGCCATCTGGGACTCTGCAGTCCCCACCACTCTCCAGTGCATCCCTGATGTTGAGGTTGGGTGTCAGCTGCCGTTTATCATGGCACTTCGGGCTGGTGTTTTTCTCATAGTATAATTAAACTGAAAATGAAAAATCTCTTGTACCTGACTTTCCATCAAAAGTGGGAAAATGAGGACTTCCCTGATGGCGCAGTGGTTAAGAATCCACCTGCCAATGCAGGGGACAAGGGTTCGATCCCCGGTCCGGGAAGATCTCACATGCCACGGAGCAACTAAGCCTGTGCGCCACAACTACTGAGCCTGCTCTCTAGAGCCCACGAGCCACAGCTACTGAACCCGCGAGCCTAGAGCCCGTGCTCCGCAACAAGAGAAGCCACCGCAATGTGAAGCCTGCTCACAACAACGAAGACCCAATGCAGCCAAAAATAAATAAATTTATTAAACGAGAAAACAAAGTTAATAAATACTCAAAATTAATCACTTTCTAATTGTTTTTTTTTAAAAAGTGGGAAAATGAAAATACGTAAAAAGAAAACTGGGAGAGAAAGTATTTCTTTGTGGAAGAAGAGAGTACTCCTGCGGATTGGATGCCCAAACAATACATACTTTCCTGAGGGACAGTAGAGTACAGTGGTTAAGGGCACAGGTGCTGGTGTCTGACAACCGGGGTCAAGCCCTGGCTCTGCTACCTACTGGCTGTGTGGCCTTGGGCAAGTCTCTGAACCTCTCTGGGCCTCAGTTTCCTCATCTCTAAGACAGAGATGGTGTCAGTCCCCACCTCCAGGCCGTTAATTAGCAGGTTCCTATATGTGAAGCTCTCTGTGTGTGAGACACACTAACTTTGGTCACTTTGTGTGACCAGCCTGGACCCTGTGGGTCCACAACGGGGGTTCTAAACTGAGGGCCATCTGGCAGTGTCTAAATTTGACAATGTCTAAAGACATTAGGGCTGTCAAAACGTCCCTCCCATTCCAGGCTGCAGCCAATTAGACAAGAGGATGTGTCCCTAGCGCCTCCCGGTGGTCTCATCCCTAAACTGCACGAAACTCTCCAGCCTGGGGTGGTGGGGGGAGAATGGGGACTTACCCCAGGGCCATCTTCATCCAGACTAGGTGGGAATGTGGGGATTTAAGGTAATGAAAGATGGCAGCAAAGGCTTGGGAGAAAAAATAACATGGGTTTGTATCTGAGATCTTCCACAGACCAGCAGGGATACCTTGGACAAATCCTATGACCCCTCTGGACCTCAGTTTCCTCAGCTGTAAAATGGGGATAATGTTACTTCACAGTGTTGTTATGAATGTTGTTATGAATATACATAAACAGATGGCACATATTAGATGCTTCCTAATCCTCCTCTCTGACGCGGGTGGTCACCTAGACCCATAGCCATTTATATTTGATGAACTTCCAATATACCCCGAGTGATTTTTAAATAAGTCTCAAATAAATAATTTTGTTGTGAAGGTATATTTACTAATATGGAATGGGATCCACAATATATTGTCAAATAACCTCAGACCTCAAAAACATTGTGTACAGGCAGATCCCATTTTTGTTTGACATATCTGTATTTTAAAATATGTACATTGGTAACATTTATGAGAAACAAAGACCTAATTTTCCTAGTATATGAAGAGCTCTTGCAGATGAAAAAAGAGACGATTATCCAATAGAAAAATAGGCAAAGGACATGAATGCTTTGCTACCAGAAAAGAAATACTAATGGCCTTTAGATATATTTTTAAATTCCCAACCTAAGGAAAAACTATGCAGATTACAACCATGGTGAACACATTTTTCCCCAATCAGCAAGGCAGAGATCGAGAGGTCAGATAATAGTTGGTGTTGGCTAGCGTGTGGGGAAACCAGTGCTCACGTAAATTGTTGGTCTGAATGTCAATTGGTAGGTATGACCTTAGAAAGCATTTGGACAATAAGTGTTAAAATTTAAAAATGCACCTGCCCTGTGACTGGGCAGTTCAGCTGTTAAGAATTTATCCCTACAGAAATGGACCCACAAACACGGAAAGACTCCTGTGAAAGGAATACTAATTGCAGCATTGTTTGTGCAGCAAAAGACTGGAATCACCTACATGACTATCACCAGGGGCTGGTTAGATAAATTATTATATTCGGACAATGGAATGTGTGAAGAATGCTCTCCTAGTGCTGATCTGGAAAGATCTCCAAGGTACATTGTTAAGTAAAAAACAAAACAAAACCAAACAAAACCAATGCAGATCAGGGTGTGTAGTGTGCTTCTATTTAGAGAAACAACTACAGGAATCCATGTACATGTTTGCTTATCTACACTCTGTATATCTCTGTAACAATCCCCAAGAAACGATAACCAGGATGGCTTCTGGAAAGGGAAGCTTGGAGCTTTGGAGCTGGGGCGCAGGGGTTAAGGATTAGAGGGAGAATATCCACTGTAAATCTTATGGTACCTTTTCAATTACTTTTCATGTAAATATGTTTCCTTATTAATTTTTTTTAAAGTTTTTAATGCACACTGATAGATGAGAGAGAGAAATGCCCACAAGGATGTGCTCCAAAGTGTCAGCAGCACTTATCTCTGGGTGGCTGATGGGAATTCGGGGTGACTTTTATTTTCTTCTTTTTACTTAGATGGATTTTCTAATTTTTAAAAATAATTATCAAAGAATATTTGGTAGCTTAAAAAATTCTTTAAAAGTAGACCCTCCGTGTTTTCTTGGTAGTCAGAGGAAAACTAACTTCTACATCGAAAAGCAACAACAGAAAACATGCTGTCCCCTAAATAGTCAGATTATGTTCATTGCCAGGAACATTGTGGGGTCTGAGGTTGGGTGGATGGAAATACATTCCATTAAAAAGTAAGGATTAATACAGCCACCCAACTATGCACTTGTTGGGCACCAAAACTCTTAAGCTTCCAACTTAAATCTGGCCTCGAATCAGGTTCAGATCTGCCACTTATTAGTTGGGCACATCATTCCAACTCTCTTGGCCTCGGTTTTCTCATCCATAACATGGGAAGACCATAGCGCTGCTAGGAGGCTTGTGTGAGTTGATGCCGTCGAGCACTTAGCTCAGTGTGGACACAGAGTGAGACCCAGTTCTTATTTCATGCACGATGGGAAAAAGTAACAGGCAGGAATTCTGCACACCCACGGGAAGGACAGGATACGGTTCCTTTGCCTTCTTCAGGATCAGTTTGCAAGCAGCTCTGCCCAGAGTCCCCAGTACTCAGCGCATCTCGGCTGGGCAGTCTTCCGACAGTTTGGAGAGAGTGACACCAAGTGGCCAAGCCTGAAACTACACCTCTCGTCCTCAGGTTTATTACGAGCCTGGCTGGGAGCGTCTCCTTCACCTGTGGTCTTGAGCAAGGTGCTGAACCTCTGGATCTCATTTTTCTCAGCTGTAAAGTGGAAATAAAGCTGCCTATGTGGTAGGGCAAACGTGAGAAGTAAATGAGGTAACCTATGGACATCAGTCATCTCCAGGCCGCTATGTTACACAGCAAACACCTGGGAGCACGTGACTCTCATTATCATCACTCCCTCAAACTTCTAGTTTCCTTCCATCCTCCCCCAGAGTGATTCTAAATCAGAATCTCCCAAAGTATAGACCAAGTACCAATGGTGCTTCATTGGAAGATTTTAGTGGGTACAGGGCTGCACCATCAAATACCATTCCATTTTCTTTCAAACGTTCTGATTACATCTAGGTAACAGTTTGAAACTGCTATGTCTTTAATGCCTTTCTAATGCTTACCCATCTTCCTTTTGAACAAAAAGAGAGTGGGCCTCAGACTTAGAGCCTTCAGAAGGCAAGGTTATTTGGCCACAATTTAATAAAGTTAAATGTTTTCATAATATTTACTTTTAAAAAAAAGGGACCTCTCACTGTTGTGGCCTCTCCCGTTGCGGAGCACAGGCTCCGGATGCGCAGGCTCAGCGGCCATGGCTCACGGGCCCAGCGCTCTGCGGCATGTGGGATCCTCCCGGACCGGGGCACGAACCCGCGTCCCCTGCATCGGCAAGCAGACTCTCAACCACTGCGCCACCAGGGAAGCCCCAATATTTACTTTTTTGTGGTCACCTTTTGCTGAGGGCAAGTGGTGCTGCTTTCCCATTTACATTGTGTTATTGTCAATGTTTATCAGTCCTTCCTACTGGCAGTTCCCTGGTAACTCTCTCTACTGATGTCAGGCTTGGCTGTGTGACTTCCTTTGACCAATAGAATGTGAACTAAGCTTCCAAGGAGAAGTGTTAAGAGCCAGCACGTGGTTCTGCCACTTGCTGTTTTCTCTCTGCTGTGAGTGAGATGGGCAGGGGGTGGGCTGCACCTTCTACCTGAATTCCAGAGTAAAGAGGACACATGGACCAGAGCTGCAGCCAACCTGCAATCAACATGAAATATGAATGAGAAATAAACTTTTGTTGTTGACAGCCCACTGAGATTCTAGGGTTGTTTGTTATTGCAGCAAAATCTAGCCTGAGTTGACTGATACAGTAGAAATAAAACATTTCCTTTAAAAATAAATACACTTTCGTAAAATAAATGTGTTTGTTTAAAGAAAAATATTAAGTAAGACAATGGTGCAGGCAGTAGGGGACATACATAATGAAGGTGGTGGTTGGATGACTCAAGTTTAGGAAACTCTGGTGCAGAGTTTTAAGTGTGAAAACTGCGACTCTAGGTTGCAGGTGGCTCATCTCAGAGCCCCCAAAACACTTCTCGATACACATTTCAAACTCTCCAGTCTGCCTCCCATCATGTAGCCAGAGTGAGTTTTCTAAAGCATAAATTTGATCAGGTTCCTCCCCTGCTCTAACCTCTTTGATGGCTCCCTTGTGCCCTCAGAATAAAGTCCTCAATCTTCATCATGGCCTACTAGGCCTGTCATAGTCAGTCCCCTCATCACCATCTTCTCTCCCCCTTGTGCTCTCTGCTCTAGCCACACTGTTTTCTTTGTTATTCTTCAAACATAGCAAGCATGTTCTTGCCTCAGAGACTTCCAGTTTGAAATTCTCTCCACCTGTAATGCCCTTCCCTAAGACAGGAACATGGCAGTTCCTTACTCCCTGAGGTTTCTGCTTAAATATTACTTTCTCAAAGAGTTCTTCCCAGACCATTCTATATGAAATAGCAACCCTCTATTCTCCCGCCCCCTTATCCTGGTTTTTTGCTCCATATCACCTGTTATCCTCCAGCCACATTACATATTTGTTTATAGTCTGTATCCCGCATTAGAATGTTAGCTCTTCGAAGGCAAGGTTTTTGTCTGTTTTTTCACTGCTGTAGCCCCAGTGCCTAGAACACCACCTGCCACAAAGTAGGTGCTCAGTAAGTACCTGCTGAATGAAGGAATGAATAAAAGATGGCAAAGGTAAACCCCAGCAGCTTTAGGCCCAGGACATAATGCTACCTTTTTATTTTTATTTTTTGCTACTTATTTATTTTTAAATTTTATATTATTTATTTTTTATTGACCATCATACTATCTTTAAGTCCAGCTGATAAAGAACTTCTATTTCCCAATGGTTCAGATCACATGAGTCTCATTGGTTACCTCAGATCACACGTCTCTCTCCAACCCAATCACTGTGGCTGGGAGAATGGAATGCACTGATTGGCCAGGCCTAGGTCATATGCCCATGCTGAAGCCCAGGAGTAGGCTCAGCCCCGCGTAAGCCACGTGGACTGTGAGTGAGACAGTGTTCTGTAAGAAAACTGTGATGCTCTTATCAGAAAAAGAGGAAATGGCTGCTAGGTAGGCAAACCCCAAAAGGTAAATTATTCATCTAGCTGCGTGCCTAGGACTTAGCCTGGGTTCTATGATGCGGAGCCATATTTGGGATCAAGTTGAATTCAGGTGGGAGGTGAGATAGGGGGAACTCTGCTAATACCAGAGATGGAGCTAGAATAAGGAGCAGGTGATTCAAGCAGCCCCTAGACACCGATATATCCATGACATTAAAACACTGCTGAAAGAAATCTTTATTTTCTACATGCAACTTCTACATAATCAGCAAAATATTAATTAATCTCTCTTCTGACACTGAGGATGACACCCTTGAGAAGAAATTTTAAAATAAACATAATTGGCTCTAATCTATTACTGTTGATTAGTTTGAGGACCCACATGTGCTTATTGCATGATACAACCATAAGGCATACCACAAAGCCCGACGACCAGCCAAGTGGGGCCTCCTGAAATTGGCAGTCATGGTCAGCTGAAATTCTGAAACCACATGGTGTAGTGCTGTTATTGGGGATGAGTAATCTACTTTGTTCCAGAATCTAAATTCTATACTCCTTAGTAATGCCTTCAGTGGTAGAGTTTGGGAGTCGTCCCAGTATTGGTTTTGATATTGATAGAAGCTCCATAGAAGCACATGGCTGCCAGAATAAAGACTAAATTTCCCAGCCTCCTTTGCAGCAGGGAGTGTCCATGTGACTGAGGGATGGTCAATGGGATGTGAACAGAACATGGGAAAGCAAACATGGTGGTCAGCCATTTGGCCTTTGGGATGGGGACAACATGCTGATAATGATGGGGCCCAAACCCCTGACAACTTCAAGGTGTAAAGCCACCACCCCAACTCGGGCTTCTGTGTGAAAGAGAAACTTTTATCGTATTTCTGTCTCTTATGTCTCTGAACTCCACAGATGAAGTTATATTCAAAATAGTACACTTCTAAAGAAGTGGGTCTGGCTTGAAAAATTGCATAGAATATATACATGGAGTAAATCCTTTAAAAAAAAAACAGAAAGAAGTACACAGTTTTGATTCACTTATATCAGTTTATTCCTGTTCCACGAATACTGAAGACCATGTAAAGGAAGACACCCAAGGTGCCCTTATATTTTAGCTGCTTTAACAAAACCACTCTTTGGCACCTTTAACTGAAGTCCCCAGGCTCCTGGATCCCAAACCTGGCTATCAGTAGCATATGGGGAGTCTTTTTTAAATACAGATTTCTTGGCCAGTTCAATTGAAGAAATAGGATATGAGGGATTTATAATTTACAGACATTCCCTGCCTTACCGGCTGTGTGACCTTGGGCAAGTTACTGAACTTCCCTGTGCTGCCAGTCCCTCTTCCAAAAAATGAGGCCAGTAATAGCATCTGCCACAGTAGGGTTATTGTGAGGGCGAGTTTATCCCACATGCAGAAAACACCTAGCATGGTGCCTGGAACAAAATGAGATCTGTATGTATTATCATTATGCCTGTTGGTGGGAATATAACTTAATGCAAACTCTCAGGAGGGCAATTTGCACTATCTACCAAGATGTTAAGTATGTCCTCCCTGACCCAGCAACATGGTGGCTGAAAACTTTGCCTAAGATTGCCCTCATTCATCCAGCCATGTGCACAAGCCTGTTCTTTGCAACGTACACTTATCCAGCAAGCGCTTACTGAGCACCTACACTTTAGTCAGGATCAGACAGGCTATGCTGCATAACAGCCTCCCAAATTTCAGTGACTTAATACAGCAAAGGTTTATTTCTTACATTCTCATTACAATGCAGATTGAGTGCCCTTCTCCATCATGTTGCCGTGCTGTCTGGAACAGGTGGTCTTAGAGATGTACATGGCAGGCAAAGAGACAGCTAGAAGGTTGCATGGGAGTTTTTTAAGGACTAGGCTGGAAGTGACTTCCATGACTTTTGCACATCCCACTGGGCAGAAATGAGCCACATATTTATGACCTTTTTGCAAAGGAGGGTGGGAGAGGCAGAAGAGCTTGAGTGAGTGTTGTCCCTGTGACATCTGCTACATTCAGAGGACTGTTCTAGGAGCTGGAGACCCAGAGGTGAGCAAGACCAACAGGGTCCTGCCCTCACAGAGCTTCCCCGATAATAAACTTATATTCGAAACATGACCCCAAGCATATGTCCTTTTATACTTGAGCAAGACTATCTGAAGGTTTCATTTGCAGATGTTACGGCTATTGCATCAAAGAGTATATGCATTTATCACTTTGATAGATAGGGTCAAATTGCCCTCCAAAGGACTGCCAGTCTCCACTTCCACCAACAGGGTACAAGAGTGCTTCTTTTCCTGCAGACTTGACAGCACGCAGTGTTATCAGACTTTGGATTTTTTGCCAATCTGATAGATGAGAAATGATCTCTCTGTGTACCTTTAATTTGCATTTTTTTATTACAAAGGAGGTTGAACATCCTTTCATATATTTATGAGCTATTTGTATTTCCTTTTCTGAGAACTATATGTTCATATCCCTTGTCCATTTTTCTAGTGATATTATTTTCTAGTGATATTATTAAATGAAAAATGAAAAATGAAGGGGCAGAACAGGATGCATATTACATTCACTTTTGTAAATTAAAAGTAAAACAATTGTTTTGCAGATATATATAAATATTCTTGTATACGTATAAAACTTTTCTACACACAACCACAAGAAACTGTTAATGGGGAGGTAGACTCGGTGCCAATTTTTTGCCTGTGAGCTTAAAAAACTGTTAATGTTTAATTCTCTGAATGCGGGGGAGGTTTATCATACCTGTTTGCTATGTTTTGAGTCTTTCTAAATGACTTCACTTTCCTAACCACATACAAGTATTACTTGTATTTTTTTTTTAATGTCAGTAGGCATTATTTGGCCATTTTTTTGCCTTTGTATTTTTTGGATTTTAAAAACTCTAATATATGTTATTTTAATTCAAAAAAACTTAGAAGCATGCTGTATTTTCAAAAGAAAATCACCATTAAGAGTTGAGACCAGGGCTTCCCTGGTGGCGCAGTGGTTGAGAGTCCTCCTGCCGATGCAGGGTTCGCGGGTACGTGCCCCGGTCCGGGAAGATCCCACATGCCGCGGAGCGGCTGGGCCCGTGAGCCATGGCCGCTGAGCCTGCGCGTCCGGAGCCTGTGCTCCGCAACGGGAGAGGCCACAGCAGTGAGAGGCCCGCGTACCGAAAAAAAAAAAAAAAAAAAGAATTGAGACCAGTCCCAGAATTCAGCTCAAGTCTTAAACACTTTGTAAGTGCTCAAGAAATATTTGTTGGATTGAAAGAAATGAAAGCTTCTCTTTAACTGACTCATCAAACACCCCAGATGTGGAATCAGAATATTCTTTTGTTTTCAAGATCAACAAGAGAGAGACAAAAGTTGCCTTGCCAGGACTTTTCTTTTTTAGGTGAGAAGGCTGGTGCCTCTGTCCCATAAAGTCAAGAGCCTCAGATAACCTGTAAGAGATTTCCTATGAGGATGCTCCCTCTCAATAATGCCTATCAGTCCTGATATTGTACCTCATTGGTTGAGTTTAGGTCATGTGCCCATTTCAGCCAATCACTGTTGCCAGGGGGTGGACCACAGATTGGTCATGCCCCACACCTGAAGCCAGGGGCAGAGTCTACACTATCCAAACCACATGGACCAACAGTACTGGAGGTGTGGTTTTGTCAAAGGAAAATCGGAGTGCAAATACCAGAAGAAGGAACAACAGATGCTCGAAGGCAGAAGCAATATTACATGTCCTCCACAAACACCTACTATATACAAGGCACAGTGCAAGCTGTGGGTGATATGATGGTGAACAAGATGGATGTCCCAGCCCTCAAGGAGCTGACATCGTAGTGGGAGAGACCAAAAAAAACCAAACTAACAAATGTTTTTAAAACTACAAATTGCAATAAGTTCTATGAATGACACAGGCAATGGACTGAGATAAGAAATACTTTGAATAGGACAGTCAGAGAGGAGGTGATATTTAAACTGAGACAAGATGAGAAGGAACAACCAGGTGGTCACTGGGGGAAAAAAATCAAGTTGGATCCTTCCTTCACACGTAAACCAGGACAAATTCCAAATAGATCATAGATTTAAACACATAATGTGAAACCACAAATGTAGTAAAATAAAAAAGGTATAAGTCTATTATAACTTCAGACTCTAAGAGACCTTTTTAATAATGCAACAAAACTGAAATGTCCTAAAATGAAAGATAAATACTTTTGACAACATAAAGACGTTAAAAAGATTTACTAAATTAAATGCCGAAAGACAAATTGGGCTAATCACGAAAGGCTAATTTACCTAATATACAAAGTTTTCCAACAAATCAATAAGAAAAGAATCACCAGTTCTGTGGGAAAATGGGCAAAAAAAGATTGTTCATAGGGGTTTTCCTGGTGGCGCAGTGGTTGAGAGTCCGCCTGCCGATGCAGGGGACACGGGTTCGTGCCCCGGTCCGGGAAGATCCCACGTGCCGCGGAGCGGCTAGGCCCGTGAGCCATGGCTGCTGAGCCTGTGCTCCGCAACGGGAGAGGCCACAACAGCGAGAGGCCCGCGTACTGCAAAAAAAAAAAAAAAAAGATTGTTCATAGAGAAGGAAAAACAAATGGCTTTTAATTATATAAATAGATGATCAATATCATGCATAATAAGAGAGATGAGATATCATTTACCCCCCATCAGATTAACAGAAATCCTAGTTTGACAATCCACTATGTTGGTATCAGAAAATGAGCACTTTCATACATTGTTAGTGTGAGTATAAACTGATGATGACTATAAAGATGACTTCGGCAGTTTCATTACGTTTAAAATGCCCATACCCGCAGTGGTTAAGAATCCGCCTGCCAATGCAGGGGACACGGGTTCGAGCCCTGGTCCGGGAAGATCCCACATGCCACGGAGCAACTAAGCCCGTGCGCCACAACTACTGAGCCTGCGTGCCGCAACTACTGAAGCCCACACGACTAGAGCCTGTGCTCCGCAACAAGAGAAGCCACTGCAGTGAGAAGCCGGCACGCTGCAATGAAGAGTAGCCCCCGCTCACCGCAACTAGAGAAAGCCCGTGCGCAGCAAGAAAGACCCAACACAGACATAAATAAATAAATAAAAATTTATATAAAAAAAGAGAATTTATCCTACAGGTTTATTCATACATATGCTAAATGACATATACAGAGTTATTCATTATCACATCATTTGTTTTTTGATTTAGGTTTTTTTGCAGTACGAGGGCCTCTCACTGTTGTGGCCTTTCCTGTTACGGAGCACAGGCTCCAGACGCACAGGCTCAGCGGCCATGGCTCATGGGCCCAGCCGCTCCGCGGCATGTGGGATCTTCCCGGACCAGGGCACGAACCCGTGTCCCCTGCATCGGCAGGCGGACTCTAAACCACTGCGCCACCAGGGAAGGCCCTATCACATCATTTTTAATAGTAAAAAAAATGGAAACAATGTCTACTGATAAAGGACTGGATGAATAAATGGCAGTCCATACATACAATGGAATAACATTCAGTGATATGAAATAAAGAGGCAGCTGTGTATAAACAGGTAAGTAAAGCTCATGCCAGGACTTCCTACAAAATATATATATATATATATATATGTACAGAACCATGTGTATAGCACATACTCGTTTTTGATATTTTAAGGGGATGGAGAGGAAAAGAATATATTATTGATATTTGCTTATATATGCAAAAAGTATCTTAAAGATTATGCAAGGGACTAATAACCCAATGCTGGGGGGAACAGTATATGCAAAAGGCCCCAAGGTTTAAAAAAAAAAAAAAAAAAAAAAGGTGGTAAATTCCAAGGACTAGGAGTGTGCCTGGGAAAGATGACATGTGACAGGTGGTGGCCAGATGCTACAGAGCCTAAACTGCCATTTAAGCGTCTGGTCTTGAGTCCAAGTTCAGTGGGAAGACATTCAAAAGAAGAATATGATCTGATTCACATTTTAAGAGCATCTTGCTGCCATTTGGAGAAACTATTAGCGGAAAGCAAGATGGAAACAGGGAGACCAATTAGGAGACTGGGCAGTTATCTCCCTCTTTAAGGGAGAGATGAGGTGGGCTGGACCAAGAGGAAGCAGTGGAGATGGTGAGGAGAGGATGGACTTAAAAGAAAGTTTGAAATTGGAATCCATGAGTTGATGTGGCACCGGAAGGGGCAGTGAAGCAAAGGGAAGACTGGAGGCTGACTTCTGGCTCAGGTACCACGTGGGTGGCAACAGTGCTGATTGAGCTGGGAGGACTAGGGAGAGGGGACTGGGGTTGGCTTGGGATGGGGGTGCACTCCAGGGTACGGTATATTAAGGTTGGCAGGTCAGTAAAACATCCAAGTGGCAACATCAAGTAGACAGTTGGGTACTTGAGCCTGCAGTGGGGGAGGCCAATAAGAACTGAGACAGTGTAAACAGAGTAACAAGCACAGATCCTGTGTGGATTCCAAATTGGGGCCCTATGCCTACCCTAGAGAAGTGGGGCGTTACGTCCACCAAAAGTCATGTTCAAGAATGTTCATAGCAGCTCTATTCATAATAGCCCAAACTGGAAATGGCTCAGTGTTCTTCAACAGCAGGTGGATAAATAAATTGTGATGATAGATAGATACATAGGCAGATAGACAGATAGTAGATTAATAGAAATTATATGCTAAAATAATGAAAAAGAATGAAGTATTGATACACACAATGTGAATGAATCTCATAGACATTGTACTGAGTCAAAGAAGCCAGACACCAAGGAATACATACTGTATAATTCCATTTATATAGGGTTCTTGAATCAGCAGAACTAACTTACAGTGATAAAAGTCACAATAGAGGTTACCTTGGGTGGGGGAGTGGAAGGAAACAGGAGGACTTGCGGTGGGAGGGGTTGGAAATGTTCTAAACATGGACCTCGGTGGCGATCACCCAGGTATAAACATATGTAAAAAGCATTTTAGCTACTTCAGTGTATGTATGTTATACCTCAGTTTTAAAATATTGTTAAAGAATAAATAGACTAATTTCATCATCTTAGCAAAAGTCAACATATTCATTAAAAAAAAACAAAATAAATGACAAAAAATAATGCTTCAAGCATCTTAGTATTTTCATAATCATTTTTCTTAACTTTAGAGGAAATTTTCAAATAATTTTAGGGGTAGAACATTCTTTTACTTGAAATTTGAAAATTCCTTCAGTTTCATTTTCATTTCTTTTTCTCCTATAAAATTAAACTTAAGTATTTTACTCTAAAATTAAACTTAAGTATTTTATTCAATCAGTCATATCTACCATTTTAAAAAAATTTCTTGGTGGCGCCAGATGCCTCTAAGGGTGGGGGAACAGGACAAGGCTGAGCACGGGGCCTTGGCTGGAAGTTGGTAGAAGGCCCTCAACCCCCTCTGCCAGCCTGTGTAGCCAGGTGACTGCCCTTCCCACCTTGGCAGGGATCTGGGGGTTACTTTCTGGAGACATTGGGATAGAGAGGAGGTGGACATTGCAGAGGCTGGGGATGAAGCAAGGAGCTAAAAACAAAATAGACCCAGCTCCCTTCCCTACATCGGCTTCCAGAACACAGGCAGCCTGGCTCAGGCAGGACCCCTGGAGAGTCCTCTACAGAGAAGTAGAAGTGGGCATCCTCGGCAAAAAGACTGATGACAATGACATTTGGGTCCCAGAATGAAAAAGCTGGCTCACTGCCCAGCCACATTACAGAGAAACACATGGAGCTTCCAAATAGTTGTTTAGTGCCTCCCTCTCCAATATGAATAGAGGTCCTAAGAGCCCCTGACATCTGAGAAACACTTCCAACATGAAAGACAGAGACCAACATCAACGAACAGTAAAAGGGATCTGGGAACAAACCAAGATATTGCAGGGAGTAGATGGAAAGGCATCCAAGTAGGAGACTGGAGAGCAGGATCTGCATCCCAGTTCTGTCACTTGCTGGGCTGCCACATACAATTGTGCAGGTTGTGGACTGCCCAACTCCAGGAGGCACCCTTCATATTGAGGTCTGTGTAGATGGTGCCCCTGGGGCTGTACAGTGCATCACCATATATGGGACCCTGACCCAGTATCTGCCCCTGGAAAGTAACAATAACAGAACCTCACACTGGGGGGCTCCTGGAGGGCAGGCAACCATCATGGTTGTTTTCATAGCCCCCAAGTCTAATATAAGCATATGAATTGGCTCTCAGTAAATGTTTGTTGACTAAATAAATGAATTAATAAGTCAATGAGTAAGTGAGGGAGACAGTGACTATGTATCCAGTGATTTACAGCATCTATAGCACTTCCATACCCACCACAAGATCACAATAAAGCAGGCAGCATGATGTAGCGGCTATGAGTCCTGGTTCTGGAGACAGACTGCCTACTTCAAATCCCGCTCACTTAATCCCTTTGAGCCTCTGTCCCCTCATCTATAAAATAGAAGTGATAATGATGATGCCTGCTTAGAAGTGCTGTTGGGAGGATTAATTGAGGTGTGTAATAAGCACTTAACATGGACCCGGGCAAGTCTTGTCAGTTAAAATTAGATTTGGCTATATAAAACAGAAATCCCAAGTAGAGCTCTCTCCCTTTCTCTCCCCTCATTGCCCTTATCCTGTGCACACTTAAGAAATCAAAAGGTGTGACATCCAGGGTTAGAATGATGAGTAGACAATCATCAGGGTCCTAGACTTCTATTGTTTTCCTCCACCATCCTTAAGATTGCCTCAAGGACCGAAAAGGTTGCCAGAGTGCCAGCCGTCATGTCCACACTCTAGGCAGGAAGAAGGAGGGCATGAGGAGGGGCAAAAGGTGTGTATCTGCCAACTATCAGCTCCACCCAACAACATTTGCTTGCTGCTCCCCTAGCTGCCTGGGAGGCACATTGCTGCCCAGAACAAAATCAGGGGTTGTTAATAAGGAGTAGATATTGGGAGAGCAGCCAGTCATCTCTGCCACATGAGAACTCAAAAAATATCAGCTGTTATTATTGTTGCTAACCCAGTTTTTAAAAAATATTTATTTAGTTAGTTAGTTATTTCGTTATTTAGCTGGGCCAGGCACACAAGATCTTTGTTGCAGCGTGCAGGATCTTTAGTTGCGGCATGCGGGATCTAGTTCCCCAACCAGAGATCGAACCCGGGCCCCCTGCATTGGGAGCATGGAGTCTTAACCACTGGACCACCAGGGAAGTCCCACTAACCCAGTTTTAGAGAGGGGAAAAGTGAAGCTCAGAGAAATTGGGCAATGTTCCCAAGATGTTTGTTCAATTCGTTCAACAAGTCTTAACTGTATACCTACCATGCTATGGCCCCTTAGGCTACAAATTCTGAATAAGACATGGGCTCTGCTCTCAAGGACATGAAATCAAGTAATTTAAAAGATCACTGATGGGCTTCCCTGGTGGCGCAGTGGTTGAGAGTCCGCCTGCCGATGCAGGGGACACAGGTTCGTGCCCCGGTCTGGGAGGATCCCACATGCCGCGGAGCGGCTGGGCCCGTGAGCCATGGCCACTGGGCCTGTGCGTCCGGAGCCTGTGCTCCGCAATGGGAGAGGCCACAACAGTGAGAGGCCCTCGTACCGCAAAAAAAAAAAAAAAAGATCACTGAGTCCAATGGCCTAAAGGACAGAGCACTCAGCCTGGAGTGAAGGTATGGGGCTGGAGTCAGGGAGGGCTTCCTGGAAGGGGTGGAAATCCTCATCATGAGGATATAACTGTACCTACTTTACAGGGCTGTGGAGAAGGTTAAATGAGATATGCTAGTGACAAGCTTAGCAGTGCCTGGCACACAGTGAATGCTCAAATCAAACCAGCTCTTACGCATCTATGATCCTTACATCATCATCATTATTATCTTGACCATTTTGCAGAAATAAAAATGGCCACTTCTGAACTTTATAATATTTTGCAAATGAAATTATCTTCAAAGGGTGCCGACCTCTAATATGTATGTAACAAGCGGAACAACAGAAAACAAAAATTCCTCATTTTCCTTTCCTTAGCTTCCTGACGCTAAGCCAGAAACTGACCTTGGGAATGATAAATTCGTACTGTTTCAGGAAGAACTGGATTTTAAGAGCTGGCATCTTAAATTTTAACCTCAAGCACTTAGCTGCCATCCTCTCTACTCAACAGTAGGAAAGAAACAGCAAGGGATTAAGAAAAAAATTTTTTTTAAACATCACGGGAGTTTGGTTCTCCTGAAAAGGCTAGAAGAACTGAGGCTAATTCACATTTTACTCAAGCGACCCCAAGAGAAGTTCAAAAAGTGAGGCAAGCTCTGTTTAAAAGCAAACTCAGAGCGAAATCACATTTTGCGGGGGGCACGAGGTAGCCTTTAAGCTGAACCTCAAAAATAGCATCTGTCCCCAGGATATTTTGGGAGTGTACTTGGCAGAGCATGGCAGGAACCAGAGGCCTGTTTGGACATCTCCTCCAAGGGCGCACCTAAAGAATGCATCACCCGGCCTCCCCTTGACCCCAAGCCCCACCCAGGCCCCAGAGCTGTGTCAGCAGCAGTATAAGTGGTACAGAGATAAAGGGAGATATTTAAACACCCAGAAAACATCTTCTAATTTAGGAACCAAGCTGCAAAATATCTTTCTCCCCTAACAGCTCGAGCTGGGTATTTGGATTTTGAACCTCTTCTCTTGCCAGGCCCCAAAATGTCTTCATGTATTAATAGAAGGCAAGTGTAAGGCTTCAGGGACAGGAGGGCTGTGGGTCTTAAATTGTCCACAGTCAGAAGATTAAGACCGTCGGAGCCCTTTCTGGGCCTCTTTGTTTGCACTCTGCTTCCGCTGGGGCTTTTAATCGCCTCATCATTGCTGCCGTTGTTGCAGTAATTATTAAGCCCTTTCATCCTTGCACAAGGAGTGTGCAATCCGTTCATTACATTCCTCCCTGCATCACTGTCGGAGGCAAGTTGGAATTGTTCTCCCTGTTTTGCACAAAGGAAAATGAAGGCCTGGGTGAGTGAACAAGTCCAGGGTCAAAAATTAGTCAGCACGAGGGAGATGCAGGACGTGAGTGGGAATGGGACAGGCACTGGGTCCAGCCCAGTTTACAATGCTTGCAGGTCTAAATTCAAGAAGTGGTTGAGGAGCACATGTGTATCTGTGTCTGTGTGTGTCTGTGTGCTGAATGTCTGTGAGTGGTGCTCTGTGAGCTGGTCTGTATGTTTGTGTGTCTGTGTGTACCCCTGTGTTCGTGTGTTTGCCCATGTGCTTCCGTGTGTACATCTATATATCTGTCTGTGTGTCTATGTGTGTAAAAGGAGGGACAGAGGTGGGAGAGGGAGGGTGATCAGGAGACAAGGAGGAGAATCAGTTAATAAAGCTTGGAATGGCAAAGCTGGGCTCCCCCTTAAAAACCATCTGGTCCATTTTAAGATCTCATTGTTAACTTTGGTAGGTGTGATAATAGCATGGTGATTTAATTTTTAAAGTGATTATCAAGTATTTACTGGTGAAATGACAAGAGGCCAACAATTTGCTTTAAAATACTCTGGCGTGGCATGGACATATATGCACTACTAAATGTAAAACCGATAGCTAGTGGGAAGCAGCCGCATAGCACAGGGAGATCAGCTCGGTGCTTTGTGACCACCTAGAGGGGTGGGATAGGGAGGGTGGGAGGGAGATGCAAGAGCGAGGGGATATGGGGATATATGTATATGTATAGCTGATTCACTTTGTTATAAAGCAGAAACTAACACACCATTGTAAAGCAATTATACTTCAGTAAAGATGTTAAAAAAAAATACTCTGGCAAAGAAAGAGTAATTTGAAGGGAGATAATCAAATAAGATTGGCAAAATGTGGAAAACTATTGAAGATGGATACCCAGGTATTTATTATGTTTCTATTTTTTGTGTATGTTTTAAAATATATTTTTTAAAAATCCCGTATACCAGTCACTGCAAACTAGCATCCTGTGGGTCAAACATTACTCGTAAAAATATTTATAAAAATTGAACTGGTTGCCAATATTTGGAAATGGGAGATGGCATATTAAAGTCTCAATTTCCAGCTTTTCTTGAAAAATCAGAAGCTCTAGTAACTCTGGTCCCACAATCCTTTTGGGTAACGAAGCTGGGAGGCAGCTGGAAAGCATCCCCTTTCGATGGGCCCTCTGCTCCCAGTTTACCACAGTCTCCACCATTCTCTATACTCCTGACACTGAGACTGCTTATCATCGCTCTTAGGTCACTGTTTCTCGCTTAGTAAAAGTAAGAGGAAATTGAATGAGATCTCTTGGAGCAAGGACGGTTATTTGCCATCCAAATGTCTAATATCTATTTCTTTCGTACACTACACCCCTACACTATTGGGGATGGTAATATAGTCAAAAGTCACATTTTCCAGCTTCTTTTGAATGTAAGAGTGCCTTAATGTTTCCCAATCAGGGGCGATTCTGTCCCCCAGAGGACATTTGGCGATGTGTGGAGATGTTTTTGGTTGTCACTGCTAGAGAGGGCGAGTACTACTGACATCTAGTGGGTAGAGGCAGGGATGCTGCTAAACATCCTGCAAGGCACGGGGCAGACTCCCACAACAAAGAATTTTTCAGTCCAAAATCTCAGTAGTGCTGAGGTTGAGTCGCCGATGCATTGCAAATGAAAGTTGATGGTGGGGCTTCCAAGAAAGCTTTTTGGTGCCTTACCATTCTCCTTCATTTTCCCTGCAATGCAAACATGATGGCTGGAGCTTAAGTAGCCATTTTGTGACCCTAAAGAGAGAGGTTCCATACTAAAGATGGAAGGAAATGGAGTTCCTGTCCACATCGTGGAGCTACCCCCTTGGAATGCTGACCTCCAGACTGGTTTTATGTAAAAGAAATAAATCTCTAATTTGTTTAAACTCCCGCGGTCAAGTAACTGTCACTGTCAGCCAAGTGCAGTTGCTAAATGACTTATCTCTGTGCCTGGTTCTCTATGCTAGTGGGGAAAGGAAAGATAGATAAGAGGGCCAAATCTTTAAACAGGAGAAAGCATATTTCTTTGTGGCAATGACCCAGTCCACGTACTTTGTTTATGCCACTTTTTGGCCTCCCTGGGCATATGGGTTTGTAACTCTTGGACTGGTCCAACCCCTTCACCAAAAATATGAGGACCTGAGGCCCTCAACAATTTAATGATGACCTGGGGGATAATCCACAACCTTGTCCTTCTCACATTTCAAGAACCCAAGGCTCATGTAGTGATAAAGAATGTGGTTTCTGGAGCTGGACTGCCTTGGCTCAAAAGCTGGTGCCACCATTTACTAGCTCTGTGACTTTAGGCAGCTCACTTAACCTCTCTGTCCCTCAGTTTCTCATCCATAAAATAAGGATGGCTCTTCAAGTTAAAAAAAAATAAAATATATAAATAAATAAAATAGGGATGATGATAAAGACATCTATGGCCTTTGACTGTTAGGAGGATTCACATCAGTCAGGGGCCCAGCAGGAGGAGAATTTTATGAATGGACTGTTTATAAAGTTGTGGGCAGGGTGTAGAACCCACAGATGCTGCAACACCCCAAGGCTAGTAACAGAGGGGGTGTTACCACTGAGTAGTAGTAATGGGGGGGCATTCCAACCCCCTAGTGGAAGGCGTTATCACCCTAAGCCGAAAAGGGCAAAGATGGAAACAGTTGCCAGATATGGAGAGAAGGAGACCTATGAAGAGGCTGTCTGAAGGAGCTGTGACCTTCAGTCAAGGGACACAGTGGCCGAGGGTCCCAACAGGAGAGCTGAGGGAATAAATACCCAGATCCACTCTGCTGCCTTCCTCCCATCTCCTGCCAGTGTCTCTCACTGGTCAAACCAATCAGAAGCCAGCAGGCAGGAGAGCCCTTTGATGCTGTCCACATAGGCGGCAGAGCAGCGTGGGGAAGGCTGGAGGAAGGAAGAGGAGGCTGAAGACTAGGGATCGCATCCCTGTCTCCATGACTACAGGCTTCTGAATTGTGCCATTGGAAGGAAGAGAAGGGCCCTCTCCCGCCCCTTTTCCTCTTCCCACTGGTAGGAGGGAATATGTTAGGAGCGAAACAGCTCTTTCATTTTTTATTTTATTTTATTTATTTATTTTTAACAGCTCTTTTAGACACAAAGTAGAAGCTACATGTTAACGGTGCCAAGCAACTAGACAGAGTCTGAATCCCAGACAAGATGGAACCACCATGGCCAACTATACGCTGTTGGGCTGTTCCATGAGAGAAGATTAAACGTTCATTTTTTTCAAGCCAGTTATTTTGGCTTTTTTTTGTGTGTGTGTGTGGTACGCGGGCCTCTCACTGTTGTGGCCTCTCCCGTTGCGGAGCACAGGCTCCGGGCGCGCAGGCTCAGCGGCCATGGCTCACGGGCCCAGCCGCTCTGCGGCATGTGGGATCTTCCCGGACCGAGGCACGTACCCGTGTCCCCTGCATCGGCAGGCGGGCTCTCAACCACTGCGCCACCAGGGAAGCCCTCTTTTGGCTTTCATTACTGCAGCTGGACTAGTATCCTGAGCAATATAAGAGTTAAATCAGGCATTTGCTCAGATTTTGGAACTATTTTAGGCTAAGCTTTTTAAAACAAGCAAAAGTGACTAGAAAATTATAGTCTCTGCTCAAAAATACTGGTAAGGAATCTGCTCTCCAGGGAGATTTAACATAATACAATAGGGAGCAGTGTTTGGTGGAAAAAAAATGTTTTAACATCTAAAATTCCTCAGGAATTGAGACTTTCAGTGAGCCAAGTTCATTTGTCAGTGACCCAACCACTCTAAGCTCATTGGGGAACTGCAAGACAGAGCTGCTTGCTTCCTAGTTGCTACCAAACAAATCCTGAGGTGAACTCTGATTGGACCAATTTGTACCACATGCCCATTCCTGAACCAGTCGTGGTGGCCACTGATTGGCTGGTGCTAAGTCTCAATGCTCTTTGTTGAGAGGAGTGTCACAGGAACCTCCTGGACAGAGAACTTGCAGAAGGGGTGATGCCAATGGAAACGCGGGGTGCGTGGCACAGAAGAGAACGCAGTAGATGCAGAAGGGCCCCCAATTAGCAAACATCCTTCATACTCACCACTATGAAAAGAAAGAAAATTTAGAAAATAACATAAAGTGTCATGGGGGCGGGGGGTTGGTTGCTGTGGGATTTCCAATCAGCCACTCTGCAAAATTTTTTTTGGCAGATGAAAGTATCCAGCCAGACTAACTTCGCTGACAACATTCAGCATGTGTACTATCCCCAGAAAGTAACTAAATAAATAGAAAGAGGCGCCCCCCGCTGGATACCCAAGGGGCATTTCCAAAGCTATCAACAGAGCATTGTCTGTGGTTCAGTAACGTTGTGAAAGACAACAAAGGAATTCATGTGAAATACAGGGGGCGATTATGTACCAAAGGGTGGGGTGTGAGGCTTGTTAATGCCACAGGAAAGATGAGGTCCTTCCACTCAGTGAACAGGAGTCATCTGCTTCAGCTCCGGATGGAATTATTACATAACTGCATAACTGGACAATAGCGTGTTCCACCCTGTTCTTTGGGGGAGGTTTAAGACAAGACGGCATTTGGATCTAATTGATATCTTCGTTTGGAAACCCCCCATAGCAGAGCTTGTATCGTAGTTTGGGTTTCCCCAGAGGCAGATCCTGAGACAAAGATTCAAGGACAGGTAATTTATTTGGAAGACAAAAGATACATCAGTAGGCAACTGGAGCTTCACCTCCCCGCCCCACCCTCCCAGTATAAAACATGTGTCTCAGAGTTATTCTACCTGAGGGACCGGGGAGCTGGGGTATTTATACACCACCTCCTTCCATGCACAGGTTGATGGCTGCTGGGCAGCGGGGAGAGAGAATTAATTCTCCAGCACTTCTAGCCTGCTCAACTCCAACAGCCAGGGAAAAAACAAACTCATGCCAAAAGATGAAGATGCTAGCAGCTAGAAGTTGGGCGGATGAAGTCGGGCAAATGATAAAATCTGAGGCTCACAAGCAGCAACTGCTACTCCCTAGGTGCAAGTAGTTTATTTGGGAAACAACCTCAGGAGGAATAATGAGGAAGTGGGAAGGGAGGACCAGAATAAAGGGTGTGTCAGTGAGTTGTTTACCTTTATGGGCAGCCAGGGCTCAGCCTCAGTGAGGCTCTCTGGAAGATGATGTAGAGTACACTGTAGTGCCCTGTGAGGGGGTGAGAAGGCTGGGACGTTTATCCACCATGCCTATCTCTCAATGGTGGAAGGCGCCGCCTGGGGCTATCGACTCCGAGGCACTTCCCTTGCGACCTGCTGTGTACACGCTGAACACACGGGCCCTGGGCAGTGATGCAGATGCCATAGGTGTGTACAGAACTGTCCACCAAGCTTCAGGCAGTCCTCCAGGGTGGGCTGAAGAGGATGGCCATGGGCACCAACACTGGCCTGGAAACGCAAGAGACGGAGGAAACAGAGAAGAAGGTAAAAAACCAACATTTACAAAGTGCAGGGCACTGACATCCATTAGCACATTTCATCTTGTTTTATAATTCCCATTTTACAGATGAGGGAATGTGACTTGCTGTTGGTAATGTGGCAGTTAAGTGGCAGTGGTAGAAATCCAGCTCATATTTACCCTACAAAGA
Organism: Monodon monoceros; assembly: GCF_005190385.1. NCBI lineage: Eukaryota > Metazoa > Chordata > Mammalia > Artiodactyla > Monodontidae > Monodon > Monodon monoceros. The sequence goes on along the minus strand of NW_021703769.1, from coordinate 11,011,458 downwards.
CAATGTTTCTCTCCCTCTCTCTCTCTCTCTCTCATACATTCCTTTCTTCCCAAATGATGTTTAGAAAGTCATCAAGACTGAAGTCCTCCTGATGTCCTCAAATTTTAAAGATGCTTTTTATGAAAGATAGTTTTCACTTGCACTTTTCATTCATTCAACATATTTATTAAGCAGCTACTACATGGTGAGAACAAAACATACACAATCCTTGCCCCTTAGGGTTTATATCACAGGAGGGAAAAGAGACGTTAAACAGCTAAATACACATATGGGAAGCAACGGAAGTATGGATCTTAGAGCGGGGAAGTGATGGGGAAGGGAAGGCCACTGACAAAGGGAAATTACTTGATCACAGCTGTGATGCAGTTTCTCAACGTCAGCCCGATTGCACAGGATCGTTTTGTTGTTGGGGACTGTCCTATGCATCGTAGGTTGCTTAACCTTATAGAACTGGATCCTAAATAGGGTAAATCTTACTGTAGATAGATTGTCTTAATAAAAAAAGTTAAAAAAATAAAATTATTTCAGAAGACTCTACAATAGGACTATCAGCTGGACGTTTGCGGGGAAATCAAGCTTCGTGAGAACTCTAGAGCAGATCTTGACTCCAGCGGGGACTGTGTGAGAGGGAGTGAGAATCCAGGACCGTTCGGACCAACTCACGTGTAAGCAACTGGGAGATCTTTATGGCAATGCAGATGTTTGGTGCTGGATGTGAGGAATGACTGTTTTCCATAGATTAAGAAAACAAAAAGACTGTTCCAAACAGATCAATGCAAAAGCCGTCTGGGGGAACACTACTGGACTTCACACCGGTCCGTGTGAGCTTAGCCCATGGATGGACCAACCTTGCTGAAAGAGGGGGAAACTCCGCTGAGCAGAAGAGAATCTTGTTTGCATAAACTCTTGGCTATCTTCAGATTATAGACAGCTTCAGGGCCCATTTCAGAGCTTCTTTAGATGTCATTAAAACTTCATCTGTGGGGCTTCCCTGGTGGCGCAGTGGTTAAGAATCCGCCTGCCAATGCAGGGGACACGGGTTCGAGCCCTGGTCTGGGAAGATCCCACATGCCGCGGAGCAACTAAGCCCACATGCCACAACTACTGAGCCTGCTCTCTAGAGCCCATGCTCTGCAACAAGAGAAGCCACCACAATGAGAAGCCTGTGCACCTCAGCGAAGAGTAGCCCCCGCTCTCCGCAACTAGAGGAAGCCTGCGCACAGCAACGAAGACCCAATGCAGTCAAAAATAAATAAAATAAAATAACTAAATAAGAAAACATTTAAAAAACAAAACAAAACATCTCAGAAGCAGGAGATTGACGTAGCAGTTAAGATTTAGGCAACTTCAAAATTACATCTGATCCATCTAAACCCCAAAGTGAATTGGGATTTCATCTTTTTAAATGAGACACTTCAGTGCCAATAACAACAAAAACCAATGAGTCAATGGCCCATGCAATTTCAAAACTGTGGTTTTCATCTTATGGCTGGTGGGGACTTCCAGAGAAGTCACAATGTTAATACAGGAACAAACAATGAAAAAATAGATGACAAAGGCTTAGACCGATGTCTGTATGTTTACACAAGTCCAAATAAATCCTATACTAGCGGTATTTGTAAGTATACCCATAAATGGCAGGGCCAGCATATGTCCATGGCTCTGCCTGGGACAGCTCTGTGGCCTGAGGAAGTCCCTTTGTCCCCCTGAGCAACAGCTTCCTCATTTCTAAAATGCAGATGGCACCAGGACCTGCCTCATAGGGCTGCTGTGAGATATTAAATAAGATACTGTGTGTTAAATGCTAAGTAAGATGATGTATTAGTTTCCTGTGGCTGGTGTAGCAAATTATCACGAACCTAGTGGCTTAGAGCAACACAAAGTTATTATCTTATAGTTCTGAGGTCAGAAGTCCAAAAAAATGGGTCTGGTGGAGCTAAAAGCCAGGTGTGGGCAGAGCTGCATTCCTTGTAGAAGCTCCAGGGGAGAATTTGTTTCCTTGCTTTTCCCAGCTTCTAGAGGGATGCCAAATTCCTTGGATTGTGGCACATCCTCCACCTTCAAAGCAAACAGCATGGCCTCTTCTTTTTTTTTTTTTTTTTTTCTTTTGCGGTACGCGGGCCTCTCACTGCTGTGGCCTCTCCCGTTGCGGAGCACAGGCTCCGGACGCGCAGGCTCAGCGGCCGTGGCTCACGGGCCCAGCCGCTCCGCAGCATGTGGGATCCTCCCAGACCGGGGCACGAACCCGTGTCCCCTGCATCGGCAGGCGGACTCTCAACCACTGCGCCACCAGGGAAGCCCCAGTATGGCCTCTTCTGCTCACTCTCTCGGATGCTGATTCCTTACATCACCTTCTCTGACTTTGACCCACCTGCCTCCCTTTTATAAGGACCCTTGTGGTTACATTGAGCCCATTGAGATAACCCAGGATAGTCTCCCCATCTCAAGATCCTTAACCTAATCACACCTGCAAAGTCCCTCTTGCCACATAAAGTAACACATTTACAAGTTCAGGGGATTAAGGCATAGACATCTTTGGGGGGACCGATATTCTGTCTACTGTAAGCGGCTGTTAATAGCATTGTTAGTATAGTTTTCTGGTTACAAAAACTCTATGGCAATGTAGAATAACGATGATGACATATTGGAAAAAGGAAAAAAGGATGCTCTCAAACTGCTGTATGAAAATCTTCCGTAGGAAAGAAGGCTGGGAGAGTACACACTAAGATGCTTACGGTCATCGCGATTGGAGTTACATCGGTGTAACTAGGGGTGGTGTTTCTTTTCTCCATTTTTGGCGACACTTTTATATGACTTTTATAATAAAGTATTTTAATGAAAATGTTAGTAAATGAAAATTGAAATATCTTTATTATATATGCATATTATTTTTATATATTGTTCTGGCTATCAATTGATGCATGACAAACCACCTCCAAATGTAGTGGCTTAAAAACAACAGTTTATTATTCTTACTCACATGTTCTGTGGGTTGACTGGACTCAGATAAGCGGTTCTCACTTGGTTTCTCTCGTGCCGTTGCAAGCAGATGGCTACTGGGGTTGACGTCCTCTTGACTTGGGCTGGACATCCAAGATGGCATCTCAGTGCCCTCCCACTGGAGCAGCCTAGACTCCTTCCGTGGTGGCTCAGGGCTACATGTGGCAGGAAGCCCAGAACTAGCCCAGCATCACTTTCACCATGTTCTACTAGTCAAAACAGACACAAGGTCTAAGCCAGATCAGATTCAAGGGTGTGGAAGAGTAGACGCCATACCTCGAGGGAAAGAATGAATGACCACCATCTTTGAAGTCAAGTTAACGTGTATCATACTCTTCCTCTCCTCACTCCTCCCCCATATCATCCCAGGATGTTGCATGCTTTTCCCCTCCCCTATTTCGTTCTGGGATGTCTCCCTCTTCTTCTTTGAGGGGAGTGTCACTGCAAAAGCACATCACAGTTTTGTGGGTTTCCAGTTAAGACATGAAACTTGTCCCCTCCAGCAGCATCAAGAGCTTAAGCTTCTTTGAGACGTTGAGGTGGGCTTTTTTGTTTTGTTCTGCTTGTTTAACATCCCTTCCCACTTCCTGTGCCAGGATCTTCCTGTGGAGGGACTACTGGTCAACCACGGTGCCTTACACTCAATTAGCCTATGAGTGGGCAAGTGAACCAGGCCAAGCCAAACAAACCCTCTCTGAAATTTGAATCTCCAACAGAGTAACAGATTCTGAAAAAAGAGTTTGCAGTGGGCACTGTAGGTGACTCCCCACCAACTATTACACCCCAAGCGCAGGGAGGGCCTGATTAGTCTAAGCCAGGGTTTTTCAACCTCTGTACTGTTGATGTTTCAGAACAGATAATTTTCTGTAGTGTGTGAAGCAGGGAGGCGTCATCCTGGGCATTGTAGGATATTTAGCTGCATCTCTAATTTCTACCCATGAGATGCCACTAACACCACCAAATGTCCTCCAAATGGGGGCCAAAATCACCCCCTATGCCTCTTGCTGAGGACTGGTTCAGGGGTGAACAGGCCAAGCCAGATTAGCCAGTGAGATACCAGGATAGATTTCCTGGGGACTTCTGGCAGCAACACTTCCTTACTCTTAAGAGAGAGCCAGGGAAAGCCACTTTCTTTCTTTCTTCCCTACTGGATGTTAACAATTTTATAGCCTGCTTACTACTGGCCGCCACTTTGCAGCCACAGAGGGAACCAGCTTTCAGTTGAAGCCAACAGGTGGATAGTAGAGGGAAGAGAGAGAAAACCTGTGTTCTCAATTACATTCTTGAACCCCTGAGTCGACCAACTTCAGAGTTGCCCAACTTACCAACTCCATTACTGCTTAAGCCCGTTTGAGTCATTGTTCTCTATTACTTGCAGCCAAAGCGTCCTTAGTGACAGGTCATCAGAGCTGAAGAAGACACTTGCCAGTTTATGCAACCAAGACTCCCCCCAGGGCGTCCTGTTCTCAAGCCTTTTCAAACTTGCTTCTGGCATTTCTTTCTCCATGTCTATAAAGTGCCTTACATTCTTCTCACAAACTCGTCTCCTGTTCTTGCGGGCCAATTTCTTCATTTGCAGTGGGAGAATTCTGGTTCAGGGGTGAACAGGCCAATAGAATAGAATTCTATTACCTCAGTTGACTAATTTCAGCCCCATAAAAACCAACATTCCCAGCCACCATACCACTACCACGGGGCTACCTTAGAACCTGTTTGCTGAGTATCACTGACCCACCTGGTATTCCACAAAGTGCAGCTTATGAGACCCGCAAGAAAGACTGAGCCTCATGTGAACAGGTCGATAAGAAAATCAATACAGAAAACATTCCAGTAAGTTCTAAAGACAGCACCACATGGATGGGGTGGTCATGCCAAGGGCAGCCCAGTGGGGTCACCCCAATACATCCTGAGGACTGCCGGATCTAGCAGGAGATGAGAAGTAGGTAAAAGGGCAAAGAGAAGGGCAGGATTCCCTGCTCAGAGAGGCCCTGGCTCCACCACCAAGTCCCTCTGTGACCCCAAAGAAGCTGCTTCTCCCTCCGAGCCTCAGCTGCCTCATCTATCAAGTGAGCATGATCTGTACTAACTTCTCAGGGTTGATGTGTGCTTTACCTGAGACGCACACCTAACCGGTTTAGGGATACGTCTCAACTAGTTGAGGTGTAACTAGAAATCATTTTATTTTTATAATAACTACTACCAAATATCCTCTGTTGAAACCTCCCTTTTCCCTCTGGGTAATAATAAAAATACGAGAGTAGAGGTAGTATTCACGGTAGCGGCAGTAGTGGAGTGAGAAGCAGGCTCCCAAGAGAGCCCCCCCACCACGGGCCAGGCGCTGCTCTTACAGACACCAATGCACCGAGTCCTCACAATGACCTCGTGAAGTAGGAACCTGTGTTAGCCCCACGTTACAGAAACAGAGAAACAAGAAGTTCAGTCATTTGTCCAAAGTCATGCAGCTCTTAAGGGGTGGGCTTCCTCAATCCACCTCTCTCCAATTCCATAATTTCTCAGGCTCTTTTAGTTACCAAAACCATTTCCTTTCAGTCCTTAAAACTCAAAACTCCTCAAATTAAAATGTCAGTCTCAACCAGTGAGCTGCAGCTAGACCCAACACAGATGAATCTCGTAGCCGTGATGTTGACCGAAAGAAGGCAGGCATGAAAGGGCAGACCCTGCGTGATTCCATTTATGCAAAGTTCAAAATCGGGCAAAACTCACCCAGGGTTTTAGGAGTCAGAATGCCGGCAGCCCTTGAGGAGGGGATGGGACCGAAAGGGGCACAAGGTGGCTCTCCGGGGAGCTGGGAGAGTTCTGCATCTTGATCTGGGTGCTGGCTACATCAGCATGTTCAGTTGGTGGACATTCTTTAAGCTGTGTACTTATGACATATATATAATTTTTTTTTCTGTATATGTATTATATTTTAGTAAAAATTTACTTGAAAAAACTTCAATCTAGAATTTGATTCAAAGTTCTTCTACAGAGCTTCCCTGGTGGCGCAGTGGTTGAGAGTCCGCCTGCCGATGCAGGGGACACGGGTTCGTGTCCCGGTCCGGGAAGATCCCACATGCCGCAGAGCGGCTGGGCCCGTGAGCCATGGCCGCTGAGCCTGCGCGTCCGGAGCCTGTGCTCTGCAACAGGAGAGACCACAACAGTGAGAGGCCCGCGTACCGCAAAAAAAAAAAAAAAAAGCTCTTCTACACCTTCCCCCCTTCCAACACCCAGTTCAAGCAAGACTTATGGCTCTAGGGGCTTGGAAGTGGGGGGCGGAGGGGGCTGGGTAGGAGTGGGAGTAGGGTGCCTTTCCACTAAAATGGCTTCACAGGGACCCCTGAAGAGAAGTGGCTGTCCCCAACTGCTAGATGACCTCTAAATTTAGACTCAGAAGGCCCCTTCATCATTTTATTGTGTATGTAAAGTGCCGGGTGCAAAAGCATATGTAGCGGGGGTGGGGCCCTAGAGGGAGACCCAATATATCTGATATCTCGAGGACTAGAAGTGGGGATGCGCTGCTCTTTTAAAGAGGCCAGAAGTTTGTAGAGTCATACTTGGTTGAAGAAGACATTTCTATTTGTGGCCTTTTAGTTAGACAGAAGGAAAAGCCCAAGTCTACTGTCTGAAACAGAGTTCCTCCAGAAGCCAATGCTGAGGCAAGGCTTCGAATGCAAGCAAGTGATTTGACAGGAGGTCTTGGGGAGCACTGGTCCAGGAGTGGGGGAAGGAGGCAGGGACAGGAAGGGGCAGGTTGCCACCAAGGGCAGGTGGGACTCTGCCCCACTGGAGACTTCTGAGAGCCCGTGGAGAACATGCCCCTGTGTTGTCCGCCCTGAGGAGCAAGGAGTTGAGCTGCTTACCCACAAGGCTCCCACTTGTCCTTGGTAGAGGGCTGTTTCTAAAGGCATGAGCTCCTGGCCAGACCCTGAGGGACGCTGAGCCCACTCCAGTGGCCGGAGAAAGCTTTCTGCCAGAAAGCTGCAGTGTGAACACCGAGGGCTGAGGGGATGTGCAGGCCGTCAGCATGATGGGGGAACACCTGTCCCCAGACTGTTCGTTCTGTGGGGAAAAGGAACTCTGATTGGCTTCAGCTTGAGTGTTACTTAGAGCCAAAAGCATTCCCATCTGATATGGGAAGAGCAAGGGAAGCTGGAGAGTGGACTGAAGTGAAAATTTAGAACAAGAAGAGACAAGTGGGAAGCAGAGTTTGAGGAAAAGGTATTCAGATTTCTCAGAAAGTGTTGCGGAGCCGAGGGGACTGGGTTTCCTACTGCATCATGAGATGGGAATTAGATCACACTGAGTGTTTATTAAATGGGGGCGGGGTATGACCCTGTCTGGAGGGTGAAGAACCTGGAAACATTTAAGTGTGAGAAAGAGAGAATGAGACCTGGAGTGAGAGAGAGAGAGAGAGAGAGAGAGAGAGAGAGAGAGATGAGAGGGGCTGAGGGAAAGGGGAAGATGGAGATAGAGGTGAAGAGACAGAGACAAACCAAAGAACTGTGGAAATCCGCATACCAAAATGTTGTCACCACCGTAAGTGGTGAGACTAAAACACTGTTTCCTCTCTTTCATATGTGCTTTTCAAGATTTCTTCATTAAACATGTATTACTTTTGAGATTAGAAAAAGAATTGAGAAAAAAAAGGTCCCACCTCCAGTGCTAGAATTTACACGTCTTGGTGGAGAGAATGCCCACCTTGAATCCTTTCTCTCCTTAGTTCTTCCATGCTTCTGGAATTTGATTTAAATACAAACACAGTTTCTTCTCTCCCTTCTTCCTTCTTCCTGCTTTTTTTTTTTTTGGAGACAATCTGGGTCAGAGTCAGCTCATTGCTGAACCAGAGCTAAGGCTGACAGTGGGTGGATTAAAGGAAATTTAAGGAGAGAAGGATTAGACACTGCTTTGGAATTGAGAATTGGATTAAATTCTTCTTCTTCCTGTCTCTACCTCTGCAAGAACTGTCTTGTCCTAGAGTAGTATAGGAGAGCAGTGGGGAGGGAAATTGTCTCTGTTTAGGGAGGTGATAAAATTGGGCTTAGATGATTCATTCTTTCATATATTCGTTCAACAAGTATTCAGGGAGAACCTCCTCTTGCCCAGCCCTGAGCTACCCTAGGGATATACCAAGATGAATACTACCCAGTCCATGCCTGAGAGGAGCTCCCGGTCAGCTGAGAGAGACACACATCCGGACTGATAAGACCAATACAAGAGGATCAATCCATGCCCAAATAGAGTTTTGTACAAAGGCTGAAGTTCCGCTTTCACCCCACCCAGATACAGATCTTGGTTCTGAAAAATGCAGAAGTAAGAAGGGACAAGGGAGATTCTTATTTAGAAGAAAAGTGGTGACAAGTTGATGCAGGTGGTTTCCAAAAGATCTTGACTTCCAGAGCAACCAGGGCTCAGCGGAAGGAATGAGGCTAAACTTGAGACCCATAGGGCTGAAGGAAGGTAGAAACAGAAGGCAAACACAGTGTAGCAGTTAGCATGCTTTTGGCTGCAAGTAATAAAAAAGCCAACCCAAAGTGGCTTCAACAATAAAACTAAAAAGCTTATGATCTTTACAAAGAAGTTCAGAGCTAGATGGTTCCAGAGACAGTTCAGTAACTCAGTGACATTGCCAAGGGCTCGGGGGCTCTCTCTCTGTGCTCCTCCAGCCTTAGCTTGTTGAGGAAGAGGCAAAATTCCTTCCACGTGTCTCTTACAAGAGGGAGAAACTTTTCCCAGAAGCTCCTGCGCAGACTTTGCCTCACATCCCATTAGCTGGGATTGAGTAATATGTCCATGCTCAAACTGCAAAGGTGGCTTGGAAAAGGAATAGCTCACTTTTTCAGCCTCTGTTATAATGGGTGGGCTCTGTCAGCCAAGAAGAAGGGGGGAGGGGATGATGTGTAGATAGGCAACCAAAAGTATCTACCTCAGAAGGGAATTAACATTCTCTGGGCACTGTTTCTAACCCCAGCTGTCCCCAAAATTTCCAGGTTCCCCTTTAATATCTAACTAACAATCAGACCCCATGACTCTAACAAGACCAAACTTTTATCAGGTTCTTTCTGCAGGATATTACTCAGAATCTCTGGGGGATGTTCACATGTCCCATGGACCATCACTGTGGCTGCCTGGCAACCACAGTGAGCTGTCTCTCCCAAGACTTCTACTGCCCTTGTCTGCCTTCTCTTAACTGCCTGCATCAAGATGCTGCTCCTGTCTCCAACGCCATCTTAATCTGGAGGCGGTACACAGCCCTCTTCCTTATCAGCCCCCTAAAACATGTCTGGCTTAATTATAGAATATAGATTCAATTACTGTAACTCCCGTGAACAGTGGCTTAAACAAAGCAGAAGTTTATTTTTAACAATAAGAATGATGTCTGTAAGCAACCAGGATGACTAGACATGTGCATATCAGCTGAAAATCAGCTCCCTTTATGTCTCTCTCATGGAACGGTCTGTGTGTGATCAGTCTAGGGGTGATGGGGCAGGCTCCTTCTGTCTTGCTCTCTTCCGTCCCTTGTATGTTGCCCTTGTCTGCACAGTCCAAGTTGGAACCCACTATATCTACGTTCCAGGCAGCGGGATGGAGTAAAAAGCAAAAGAAAGAACTTTTCCTGTCCCTCTGCCCAGCACCCCCTGGGCCTTTGAGGGCATGATTTAGAGGTGGACCACATCACTTCTACCCACATCCTATTGGCCAGCATGTAGTCACATGGCATAGTTAGCTTCAAGGGAACCTGGGAAATGTAGTCTTTAGCTGAGCAGCCATGGCCCAGGTACAATCCTATTTCTATGAAAGAAGAGGAGAATTGATATTGGGGAAAATTAGTATCTGGGTAATACCAAGCCTAAGATGAGCTTGCAGCAGGGAACAACATTTTATTGAAGACTTGAGGATAACAGGTGGGAATTACAATGCAGAAAAGGAAAACACAAAATGAAATTGAAAGCACATAGTTTCTAGAGGCCATGTACCTGCGTCCTGCTTTCCCTCATGCCGGTCACCGTCCTCCTTTCTCTCCAGCCAGTTGTGGGAGCCAGTCTACCTCCCACGGAGGGGGGCCTCCTGACCCTCTCTCTAGAATTTAGAGCCTTTCTCTTCCTTGCCTACCCTAGATATGGGCAGTGGGAATATCCAGGTCCTTCAGAGGAAAGCTCCATCCACTGTGTGCTTCCCCATGGCCCAGGTGAGGACAGCTTGAGAGTTGTGAGAACATTCCCCCAAGTCAGGGTCCCTCTGCTTAAGTGTGGGTCCTCTCCATAGGCCTCCCTCCAGGACAGGAAAGGAAAAGTACAGGCCAGCCCCTCCCTCTCTGCATGGTCAGTTTTCAAATGGAAGACCATTTCCATCTTCAAATACAAAAACTACCAGAGCAAATATTTGATCCAAAAGACACACCTCTCTCCCAAGGACTCCAGGAACACTTTTATCTAAATGAAAGCTTAGAAGTTAATTCCTTTTCTCTAAAAGGGCTGCCATATTTCTACAGAGCCACTCAACTCATAGACATTATGCCAACACTGCTGGTGACAATGGACAAATTACATAACCCCTCTGCTTCCTCGTCTGTCAAATAAGATTAATAACAGACCCTTTCACAGGGTTCTTGGGAAGATCTAGAGGGATGAAGGTAAGGCGCTAGCTTAGCACAGAGCTTGGCCCATAGTTAACACCCAATCCATGTAGCAATTATAATTACTATTACTAAACAATAATAAACAACTCAACATGGGGAATATGTATCTGAATAATGTCACTGTTTTAAGACTTCCCCCAAGAGTAGTAGTTCCTCCCAGAATAAAGGGGGGAAACCATTTCCATCTTCAAAGGCAGAAACTGTTCCTAACCCACTTCAAGAATTTGAAAATCTAGACTCATTTTCAGGACTGGCTACATAATTTGCAAGGCCCAGTGTAAAATGAATATGCAGGGTCCCTGATTCCAAAATTATTAAGGATTTCAACATGGTGACTGCAGAGCATTAAACCAAGTGCAGGGCCCTTCTGAGCCCAGGCCCTGTGTAGCTGCACAGATTACAGACACACCCACAAAGCTGGCCCTGCTCACCTCCACCGGCATGACAGAAATTAGAGATGTAAAACAGGAGGTTGCAACATATACTATGAAAACATCTGTAGGCAGATCATAGCCTGCTTTTTCTACTTAGCAACCTCCACAACTGTAATAACAACAGCCTCATTTATGGAGTCCTTGCCCTGAACTAGAGACAAGGCTCAGACACCATCTCGTCCGACCACCACAACCCTGTCTTAATGTAAAAGATGGAAAACTGGCAATCAGAGAGGGTAAGTAACCTGTCTAAGGGCACAGAAGCCCAAGTCCGCCAGATTGCAGAACCTACGCCCAGAATCACTGTGTGTGCCACCAAAGTGTCCCCCCACCCCCTAAACTGGAGGGTGGAGGAAGCAGTGGCCTCTGGAAACCCTCCTTTGCTGAAAGCACGGGGCCAGGTCTAGTTTCCATCCTTGGGTCAGACTTGCCTGCTTGAAGTTTCCCTGCTTCAACCACCCCCTGTCTCTGACCCACCTTTCTCAGAACGCACGTGATTCCCCTTAGTTCCCCCTGACCTCCTCCTGCACCTGGGCACTCACTCTTGGAGGAGAAGGAGCTCCAGATTAGATTTTTGTATTTATTCTTGTTTTTATTTATTTATTTATTTATTTATTTTTTGCAGTACGCGGGCCTCTCACTGTTGTGGTCTCTCCTGTTGCAGAGCACAGGCTCCGGACGTGCAGGCTCAGCGGCCATGGCTCACGGGCCCAGCCGCTCCACGGCATGTGGGATCCTCCCGGACCAGGGCACGAACCCGTGTCCCCTGCATCGGCAGGCGGACTCTCAACCACTGCGCCACCAGAGAAGCCCCTTGTTTTTATTTTTAATGGCTTAGAATAAAGTCTGAAATATTTTCTGGGAGTGGAGGGGTGGGAGAGTCTTCACAAGGATGGGGAAGGGCCCAGTGAGGATGTGAGTGAGGGGCTTCTGGGCTGCTAACCTTCCTGTGAGTTCTCACAGTGCAGAACTCACATATATTCATAGAATTTCAGAACTAGAAGCAGCATCTAGAGCTAAACTGCTTTCAAATCCTGGCTCCACCATTTCTTAGCTGTGTGACCACAAGCAAGCTGAGAAACTCTCTATGCCTCAGTTCAAATGGGGGATAATAATAGTAGTAGCGCCACCATGTTGTTGTAAGTGATAATTATTACCACTATTATTATGTCTTCATTGTTATTATTTGTTTAGAGTTCATGGGAATTCTTGGAGAGGCTGTGTAGCATCACGGCTGAGAGCACAGACACTGAAAGCAGACTGCCTATTATCTAAATCCTACTTCCATACTTCGAGCTGTGCGACCTTGGTTAAGAATTTGACCTCTCTGGGCCTCGGTTTCTTTATTTGCCAATATTTCCCTTGGACAAAGTGATTGGCTTAGAGATGGCATGTGAGACTCAATTGGACCAATGAACTTCAAGGCCAAGACTTGTGCTGGGACCACAGGGAAAAGAAGCACTTTTTCCGTCAGGGTTGCTGAATTGGCAGGATGTGATCCTGGAGCTGCCAGGGCCATCCTGGTTACCTGGGGAGGAGAGTGAAGCTAACACAGAGGGAAGCACTAAGAGAGCAGGAGTAAGAGGGAGTCACGATGACACTGTTTGAGCCCTTGGATGCAGCTGTGCCTGAAGCAAACCACTTTTGGACTTCCCAGTTTCATGAGACAGTGAATTCCCTATTTTGTGAAAGCTACTTTCAGTTGGGTTTTTCTCACTGGAAAGCATTCAGGCTGACACTAGGAGGTTAAGCAACTTGCCCAAAGCCTGAAAGCTGGTAAGTAGCAGACCAGGGTTAGAAGTTTCTAACCTGCTGCACCCAGACCAGCATTCTGTATTTGGGTGTTCATTGATTTCACCTCTTTACCCATTTTCTCATCTGCAAAATGGGACAACACCAGGCTTGCAGGACTTCTGGGAAACATAAACTGAGAGGTCACACCTAGCGCTGCCTGTGGCTGGAGGCTGAAGCTCTGTGCATCCAGTTTCCAGTGCTGTGGGCCTGGGTTTTGCCCCTAGTCAGTTATTCCATCCCAGGGATGTCTTTGGCTGACCCCAAATCAGCCAACCAGTCAAGGCGCCCAAACTTCTTTAGGAGAGCAGCTGTGAATCTCAGAGGGAAGGGCCACTTCCTTTCCTGGCTATGTGTCCTCACTGGTAGACAGAGCGAGCTGGATGACCCTGAGGACCCTGGAGGTCTGAGTCTAAGAGGTAGAAAAAAGCCCTGTCATCTTGATTTCTGGAATCTTCCAAGGACTTGTGGCCCATCTGGGAATGACCTGTAGCTCAAGGAAGACGGCATTGAACCAAATCGACTTAATCTCTTTTCTTCATGAAGTTTACATTTAGTGGTAGAGATGGACGATAACACATAAAACAAACACAGGACATAATACTACATGGTAACAGTAGGGAGAAAATATGTCCTCAAATGCCTGATAAGTTCTAAGAAGGAAAAAGGATATAGATTCATGGAACTGTTTATTAGGGGGCATCAGAAGGGGCCTCTCTGAGGAAGTGACATCTCATCAGAGACTACTTTGGTCTCTCTCTGAATTCCAAGCTCTTAACACTGGTCTACCTCCCAGAAAAAAGACCAGGCCGGATTTTTACCGGGAAGCTTGCTGACACTGCTAAGTTAGGAGTCAGTGATCCATTGGAGCCTTGGTAAACAGCCATCCTGCTCTACTGACAACTCTTTAGGACATTTTAAAAAGTTTAATGGGTCATTGATTTGCTCCATTAGCTAAATCTGTGAAGGAAAGGCCCAAGAAACCACCTGAGACCATTCCTCAGGCAGGCCTGCCAAGAAAAGGTTTTAGCTATCATGACACATGGCCATTTGTTTATTTTCTAACCAGTCATCACTAAAAGATTCCCAATCACCACCATCACAGCTCTGGGGGATACCAAGGCTTGGCTGGTTCTAGGCCAGGACATGGCAGAGAACTGGTAGAGCATGACAGATGAAAGCCAAGCCTTAGAGAGCCACGGAAGATTCCAGCACTTCAAGTCCCTCCTCCCAACGCAATATCAGGGGCTTGGGACACAGACAAGAAGTCGAGGTCCCTACCCTCCTGGAACACTATAGTGGGGGGCAGGAAAAGGAAACAAGCCAACAAATAAAGAGAGAGATTTTAGAGATGAGCACTGTGATGCAAATATTGGCTTAGAGATGGCATGACCTTGCAAGATGACCTTGCAAAAAACAAGGTCACCGGTAGAAAGTGACTGGGGGCTATTTTAGAGACCGTGGTCAGAGACCTATCTGCAGAGGTAACAGTTGACCTGAGACTTGAAGGGTGACAAGATCTGCAGGAAGAGTGGTCCAGGCAGCAGGAACAGTTGGTGCAAAGGTCCTGAGGTAGAAACTCATTCAATGAATTAGAGGATTGGTCTAGAGTACAAGAAAAGGAGAAAGGTTGGGGAGGTGGGCCAGGGTTAGGACTTATTTGGGTTTCACTCTAAGAAGGATGGGAAACTATTGGAGGGTTTTACCTACAAGAGTTTCATGATCCAAAAGCTAAAAGCTCTCTCTGGCTGCTGCTATGTGAAGAACGGATATAATAGTGATTAGCTGATACCTGAAATTAGGGGTTTCATTCAGGACCAATATTGTGACAAAGTTTCACCCTCTGCCACTGTGGTAGGTTGAGTGGGGGACATATCTCAAAAAAGATATGTCCAAGTCCTAACCCACAGAACCTGGAATATAACCTTATTCAGAAAAAGGGTCTTTGCAGATGTAATTAATTTAAGGATCTCAAAATGAGATCATCTTGGATTACCTGGCAATGCAAAATCCTCCTGGATTAGAGTGGGTCCTAGATCCAATGACAGGTATTCTTGAAAGAGTGAGGCCGAGGGAGATTAGACAGCTGGAAGAGGAGACAGAGGAGAAAAACCACATAAAGACGGACACAGACTGCATTTATGCTGCCGCAAGCTGAGGAACAATTGAAGTCACCAGGAACTGGAAGAGGCAAGGAAGGATTCTCCCCTAGAGACTTCAGAGGGAGTGTGGCCCTGTCAACACATTGACTTCAGACGTCTGGCCTCCAGAACTGTTCAAAAATATATTTCTGTTGCTTGAAGCCACCACATTTGTGGTAATTTGTTACGGCCACCCTAGGTAACTAATGCATCCACTAAACACACGTGGACTCTGCACGCACACACCCACCTCCACTCCTTCATCAAGATCCTGTGCATAGCACTGGCCCCACTCAAAGGCCGCTCCAGTCACTGGGTGGTACTCCCTGCAGGCATGAGGGCCACTTGGGCTCCAGATGGGCATTTGATTTATTTACTTACTTAGGTCAGCCCACAGTGAGAAGAATGAACCAGCCTTGTTCTGTCCCCCCCAACAAGGAGCTCTGAGTTCTGTGAGTTCCAGATAAACTAGCACTCAAAGAAACAAGGGCAGGAAGAGTACGAACCTGGAGAGTCACTTAAATGGCTAAGACTTATATTAGGCAGCTTCCAAGTGTAGGGTTCCCAAAGTTTTCACCCAAAGGGGCATCTTTTGTTAATTTCCCCCTCCATGGAATACTCAGTTTCTAAAGACATTGTCTATCAAACCAATTGCATTTATTCAACAAGGATTTACCTCCCATTTGCTATTATTTGAAGGTATATAATAACGGGGGCTCATATTTTTTGATCCACGCACTAGACTAAAAGCATTATACATACTCTTTCAATCTTCACACCACCCTATGAGGTGGGTACTTTCATTATCTTCATTTTACAAAGGAGGGAACAGAGGCAGAGAGGGGTTAGGTAATTTGCCCAAGGTTGCGCAGCTAGTATTTAGTAGAGCCGGAATTTGGACTCAGGCAGCCTGTCTCCAAAGTGAGCCCTCCCCTGAAGACTGGTTAGAATCCTGGCTTCCATACCAATGTGCAAAGGTACTCTGGACAAGTGATTTTGCCTCTCTGTGCCTCAGTTTCCTCATCTATAAAATGGGAATAATAAAAGTGCCTATATTGTAGGGTTGTTGTAGAGATTAAATGAGAAAATGTACTTGGAATGCCAGGCACAGTGCCTG
The DNA here is from genome assembly GCF_005190385.1 of Monodon monoceros. NCBI lineage: Eukaryota > Metazoa > Chordata > Mammalia > Artiodactyla > Monodontidae > Monodon > Monodon monoceros. The sequence continues at coordinate 10,995,339 of NW_021703769.1, read as the reverse complement.
CCACAAGCACTCAAGGAATGAGCTGGAATTCAACACCGCTGCTCTGGGTAGGCTTGAGATGGGAAGAGTGAACAGAGATGATTCTGTCCTCTAGGGTCTCTGACCCCATGGAGTTCACAATCTTCATATAATGTGCCCGACCCAAAAGTGAATGGCTTAAAGTACAACCTGCAGGAAAACCACCTGACCAGCCCTTCTCATGTGTGCTTCAAGGACCACAGGTATAGAATTAGCTGGGGTTGCTGGTAAAAAATACAGATTCCTGTATCCGAATCCTTTGGAAGTGGGCCCAGAAATCTGCCACTATTCAACACTAATGCACCACGGAATTTGTGCTCCACTGAGTCCATTCTGAGCAGGACTTCCTTGCTATTTGGGGAAATATTAAAAATCATTCCAAGATCCCAATCCATTCATTTCTGCAGTGCCCAGGGTAGGAGACTCCAAACGCAAAGTACATTCAGAGAGTAGTGGGCCTTCCCCAGCAGCCTGGTAAATTATGAAGCTCTAAGTTTCACGAAAAAAGGGCGGACATCTGGCCAGAGGCCGGAGCCTGGAAGGGGAGCATGTAATCCCCCCCGCTCCCCTTGGAGCACTGAGGCCTGGGCCCTGGCGCTGCAAGAAAGATGTATGACTGCTTCAAGGTCACTCTGTGATTCAACGGACCGCGTCGATGCTTGAATTCAAGATCGGTGGCAGCCGGGCAAACCCACGCGCCGTAGGCGGGGCTCCCGGGGTCGCCTAGGCAACGGGCGCGTGCCACGCCCAAGCCCGTAGACCGGGATGGGAGGGGAGGAGGGAGGGCACGCCGCAAGATGTCTTCCCCCAGCACCTCCCCCGGCTCCGCCCCGCGGAACTGCTAGCCGACATTCCTGAGCGCTGATTGGTCCTTCCGCTTGAGGGGCGGAGCCCGCGGCAGCGCGGTGCGTACTTCCGGCTGCCGGGTTGACATGAAGAAGCAGCGGCGGCTAGGGCGGCGGTAGCGGCGAGAGTCGTGGCTTGCAGCGGGACTAAGTGTGGAGAGCGCGACGCGGCCTAGAGCGGCAGACGGCACAGTGGGCCGAGGAGGAGGCGCAGCAGCCCCCCTGGCCCGCCATGGAGATGGAAAAGGAGTTCGAGCAGATCGACAAGGCTGGGAGCTGGGCGGCCATTTACCAGGTGCGGGAGCGCCCCCAGAGCGCGGCAGGCCCTTCGCTTAGGCCTAGCGAACCTTCCCCTCAGACCCCCAGGTCCCGCTCTCCCTCTGGGTCCCGCCCTCCGCCTGGGCCCTGCTCCGTGAGGATTCGATCCGACGGCGGCAGAGGCCAGCCGCCTCTCTCTTTGTCCCCCGGGTGGGCCTGCGTCTCTCTCCGGCCTCGCAGTCCCCTTTGATCCCCCACCTACCTCATATCCTCCAGCCCGGGTGACCTCTCAAGCCTGGAAGCCGCCAGTCTCTGCTCTCAGCGCGAAGCCTCGCACCCCGACCCCGCCCCCCCGCCTGTCCACTCTTTGTCCCCTGGGGTGGATAGAACACCCCCACTACTTCCTTTCTAGACTGGACCACCTCAGGCTGTCTTCCTTTGTCTCCCCGGGGGAAAGGGTTACTCCCCCCTCCCTCCTTTACATTTCCTTTCTCCTGGTCTCTGTGCGTCGAGTCCCAAGGATGACAGTCCCTTCCCCCTTCCTGTTCATTCATTTAATGGATCTGAGTTGACGTGCCTCTTCCGTGCTAGGCGCTGCTGAGGCGCTGGAGGTAGTGTTTGCTGAACAAGACAGGCAAGATGCTATCCCCCGTGAGCTTAGAGTCGAATAGGGCAGTGCAACACATAAGCAGACAATTTCAGATGGGGACAAGTGCTATGAAGAAAACAAAACATAACGGGGTAGAGAGTGATTTCAGGGAAGATGGCCTGCCTCAGAGAAGGGGATCAGGGAAGATCTGTCAGAGGAAGAGATACTTGCTCTGTGAGCTAAGCCCTGAGAGTAGCAGGCTGAAAAGAGCTTTCCAGCCAGGAGGTCTGGAGTACCCACTCCACTGGGGCCAGAATATTGGTTACCCCGTGTCAGGCAGGCAACAGGGGAGGTTGACGTTTTCACTCCCTCTAAAATAGCATCTTTCTCTCGGTGAGCATCTTATCCTTTGGTCATGGTTGAGATGATGGTGTCTTCCCGGTCCTCATTTCCTTGTGGGTTATGGTGATTCATAAATAAAAAGTTCGGAAGGTAGAGTTTCTCACGTATCTCTACATCATCAGATTAAAAAGATGAAGAGGTCTGCTTTCACAAGAGCTAAATCCTCTGAAGAAAATATGTGCTCCCGATTAAATGTCATCGCGGGGGTTGTGAGGATTAACCAAAACCACACTCGGTATTTTAAATAAACAACATACAGAATAGAGAGATGTTGTTACTTGTGTAAAGGGAGAAGGCTGTTTTCGGCTTATAGGCTCAAAAGGCAAATTGTGAGATCCATCAGCTGGTAGTATTAAAATCTATTTTGAGCTCCACTTAAAAAGAAAAAAAGCTTTAAGCGGTTCTTTGGTATGCTTGACTAACAAAAGCCTTTTTTTGGCAGGCTTGGTTTCATGTGGATTTTCATCAAGCTTATTTGACAGGATTCTTTTTACTTGCACTGTAATGTATGTTAGCTTCTGATAGACTAATGTTTATAACCACTCTAATCTGTATAAGTACGATCGATCAGTATATAAAATTTGTATTCCGTGTCTAGTCTCTCTGAGTTAATTGAATGAATCCCACTAGTGACTTTGAGAATGTGTAGACAAATTTTCTGCATCAGATTGAATACAGTGGAGTCTAAAGTGGTCTTAAATGAAAAAATTCTTGGTCTGAAGTGTTGGAGTTGATAATGATATACCCCATCACAAGTAGGGGTGGCCTCCAGGAGGTACTGGGGAGAATCTTTTATATTGAAGCTGACTCAGTTGGCAACAGCAAATTCATATTATAAAAAGTCCGTGTTTGAATTTGATTACTTACAGTTTTAGGGAGGAGTGGGAGACCTTTCACCCAAGCACTGTTAAAACTATGTTAAGCAAGTCACTAGCATGGAGCATGGTCTTCAGTTAATTTCCCTCATTGTTCTTGTGTTTGTCTACCACCTTGGAACCCCAGGAGTTGGTCGAGATCGCTGTATGTTGAGATTTCTCTAGATCCTTAATCGATTGCCACATTTCTAGAGGTGGTTTCTTTTATCTTAGAGAATTATCCGCTATGGGCTTTCTCACCTCTGCAGTACAGATATTTTTCTTTTACAAAATCTGAATCAGACGCTATTTTCCTTCTTGATGTTAAAAGTGGCAAATTCTGGCATTTTAAAAAAAATGTAGAGTTCAAATGACCTTGAGTCTAAAGTGGCAGATTTTCCAAAGTGTGTGTCAATTTACGAAAACCATTATTTTTCAGGAATTCAAAGAAATGTGTTTATGGTGGGTAGAAAATGGAAGTTAAAAAAATTAATGTTTTGTAGCCCGTCACAATGAAGGCAGCCTTATACAGAGTCATTTTGGGCTTGCTTAGTCTATTGTGATTTTTAAAATAATATGTAATTTTTGCTTAACATTTTGTAAACAAAGCAGTGCAGTTATTTCTCACTATACTAACTTCTAACTAGAACAAAAAGATGTAGAAACTTGGAAACAATTGGGAAAAGAACAAAAGATGAAGTAGACTTTTGAATGCCGAGGAATGAGGCGGCTTAGAAAACAAATGTTTCAGGCGAAGATTCTCTCCTACCTCAATTTGATAAAGTGAGCGTAACTGTTTTTATATAGTTGTTAATGCTAATAGATAGCATAGATACTAATAAGCATTTAGGTCTATAAAAAGTCAGCTTTGATAGCATGTGTAGATGGCTTTAAAAAATTGTTTTCTATCATTTAAATGATTGTATGTCTGGTTTGAAAAGTGGAAGTAATACTTAGCAAGCCTGGAGTGCCCAAAAGAGAAGAGAGAACATAGATAGGGCAAAGAGATTGGTTTTTGGAGCTAGAATGAGAGAAGAGAGGGCTTGAATGAATGAAAATAGGAAAAACTACCCTCCATTTGTAGTTTAAGGTTTGGGTCAGGTGTTTCGCCATTTCTCTCATCTCTAATTCTTTGATTCTCTGACACTGTTCACTAATTTTCAGTATGAATGATTTGATTGTTTCAGATAAAGGAGATTGCAACAATAGCTTGTGACTTCAAGGCAAGATTTATTCTATGTTAGAGGCAGGCTTTGTAATACGGGCCACTCTTCCAATTGACATTTGTTTTTATAGCTGCTTTCATTATGAAATACGATCTAATGCCTGACTAGGTTAAAATCATGTTATAACAATAATTCACTAAAATTCCTTACTGCTGTATACAGCTTATTTTATTACAGTCCAAGATGAATATTAAAATTTCCCAGTAATTTTTATATAAATACCATTCTCTTCAGAGAAAAACTGTGTTTTGTGCAGAGGAGAAAGATCTATACACTATGACTCACTTCACTTAAAAAAAAGAAAGACAAACGGAAGTGACATGGAGAGGGATGGGAAGCTCTAGTCATCTTGAGTGACCCATTAGATCTAAATGTTCTTGTGTAGCCCTGGTTTGAGTGAACTAAATTTAGGTGTCTGATCACCACTTTGGAAATGGTGCAAAGACGTTTGTAATTGTCTGGACTCAGATTAACTGGGGGCACAAGTAGAAATAGTGGAGGGAAGAACTTTTTGCTATCATTATTTGTTTGACATCACTGGCATATTTATAGGAATACTTTGGTTCTTTTGGAAGTACATCATAAACTATATCAGATGGTTCTGAAGAGTCAGCTGGGGGATAATGGTAATGCAAATGATTTTCGGTTGCCAGTTATCTACCATTGGGCTCCAAGTCCCCTCCAGTGCATTTTGCTTTTTTTTTTGGCTGCGCTGCGCTGCATGTGGGATCTTAGTTCCCCTACCAGGGATCGAACCCATGCCCCCCTGCATTGGAAGCATGGAGTCTTAACCGCTGGACTGCCAGGGAAGTCCCTGCATTTTGCATTTTAGCATGAATAGCTCCCCCAAACCTATTTTTAAAATGCCTGGTATTGAGTAGTGTAATTGAATGTATACTGAATTTCATGATAGAAATAAATTTTAAAATTTCCTGTAGGGGTTTTGTCAGACTCTTAACTACTGAAATAACTGTGCCTTTTCTTTTTTCCCTTTTCTCTTTTTTTTGAGTTGTCTATTTTCTGATCTTTTAGATGGCAGAATCCTTTTGACAGTTTTTGTCTTATGCTGTACTTTTAATTGCAGGTACTTTTTCATAAGCCAGCCTGAGCTCATGTGTATTTTGCACAAGCTGGCGTCCCTCCCTACAGTGTTTATGTTAATTTGTTCATGGTAACCAACTAATACTGACTACAAATAGTCTGGGCATGTTTCTTTGTATTGCCCATGTTTAGGAAAAGGGGAAGTCCAGCAGGGTCATTGTGTCCAAGACAATGTAGTTTGGTACCAGTCATTTGGTGCATGTTTTGAATATCCAGGAGTGCTGGGGACTTTGGAATGGTTCTTGATTCCCTCTACCACATCTCATTGATTGGTCACTATGATGTCCTTCCTACCATCCCAGTGGTCTAGGTTCTCAAATTTTGCTTATAATACTGCTGTCATTTCTGGCTTCACATTACAGAAATTGGTGAAACCAGAAGCATATTAATAAGGTCCCTCAACAATCTCTCCACATCTCCCCCCTGCCCCACTGTGTATATTCTTCACATTATCACTAGAGTAATTGGTTAAAAACAGACCTGGGTCTGTCACTCCTCTGTTTACTTCTATACTTTCATTTATGTGTAAGGTCCAAGCCCCTTGGCATGGCAGCCAGGTTCCAGCCATCCCCTCCTGTGTACCTTTTATTCTGGCCACACTAGAAGGTGCAGTGTTCTCCAGACTCATCCTTCTCTTTCATTCCTCTGTACTTTGGCTCAACACTTTGTTTAGGCTGCCTTTCCCACTCATTCTGGCTTGCGCCTCCCAGCTCAAATGTGTGCCCCCTTGCGCTAGATTTTGGCTCTCTCACTTGTGTGCTTACATACACCTTCGTACCTATCTCTTTTAAAGCCCTGCTCTCATGGGAGCTGTTCCTTTGTATCCGAGTCCATCTACTGTAGGGTCCAAACTATGGAAGTCACCTCTTCCATCTTTCTCATTCATCTTGGTGTCCTCTGCACCGGGCACAAAGTGCCTAAGAAATGTTGGGGTTGAATTGATTGTCAGCACTTTGCCCCAGGCCCTGACAATAGAAAGACAAGTCACAGTTCCCAGCTCCCATTCTGGGGGAGGAGGAATGGTAGACACAAAGAGATTAGCCTGCATTAGTACTAATAGCAGAGGCCACTCTCAGAGAAAACCAGTACAGTTTGAGCCACGGCTTGATGAGGCAGTTTGGTGTTGCCTGCTGTGGTGGCTTGGAAGAAAAGCTTGGATGCTTACCCAGTAGGAAACCCAGCTTATTTCACAGGCACTTTAAATTTAACAACAAATTTGTACTTGGCCTGAGGCGAACTTAATAGGAAACTTGGAGGTGATATATCTGTCTCTCTAAGAATTATTGACTTACTCTGTTCTCGTCACTCTCGACTTGTTCTCACATGCCTTCTAGAAGGGCTTTGTATGTAGCTGGTTTGTAAAATATATTTTGACTGTGGGCTTAAGAATATGGTTCTCCATAAAGTAACAACCCTTATAAAACCTGTGATTTCTTTTCAGAGTATAAATGGTAAAGGCAAACATTTTTGGCCTTTGATCAGATCACCCTTCTGGCCAAGAGAGTAGCTTAATCTTTTGCTTTTTCTCTAGTTAGCTCTAACACTAACTAGGCTGAATGGGTCCCTTCCTTTCTTTGGGCTTCAGTCCCTTCCTGTGTAAAAATGGTCCTTGGCTAACTGATCACCAAATTCTCCTCAAGTAATGAAAGTCTTTAATGTGCTCACAAAGAGAGTTTGATGTTCCTGAAGTAATCCTTGTAACCACTGCTGTGGTTACTCAATTTTGTAAGGTGCGTGGGTGTCGGTGGGTACAGTTAGGCTCAAAAATGTGTAAGAGTTTTGTGACTATAGTTGAAGATTCAAAAGAATTGAATCTTTTTTTTCCCAAGAGGTATTGAACATTTTTAATAAGTTGGGCTCATTTGGTTTAGTAATGTGGGAAAACGAGTGGCACTGACATATGAGTTATGCTTGCAGTTTTTCTCTGAGTAGCAATTGGGTGGTTTTTCCTGTAAAGATAGAGGAACTGATTCTCGAGAATTTACGACAGATTCAACCCCAGCTAGGTACACAAAGAGTAGCTGCCCTTTATGTTGTAATTTTAGAAAGAAACCAACATCTGGTCTAAACTTCATTTGAAGAGCATGGTAGTATACACAGCTGCTGTGTTTGAGAAGAAAGTACCTAAGGCTCCAGCATTTTAGAAATAATGCTTCACTTTGTAGAAGTGGGCTTCATAATTTCCTAGCTGCTGCCCTCTCCTTCCTCAAGGCAGCTTGACGTATCACAAGGGTCTTACTGACAGTTTTGTAAATTTTGAATATCTGAAAGCTAGGAACAAGACCATTTCCCATGGAAGATTTTTTTCCCCCGAAATAAATAGCCAAAGAAAAGTCAAGCCCCCCCAAATCAGTTGATCCTCGGAATGTAGTACAAGTCACACTGCAGACAAAAATAACTACTGATAAATGATTTTCAGTTTTTTGTTGTTTTTTTTAAATTTGTGACCTGATTCAGTTTGCAGTTTTGAATGCTTATGATTCTACCGACGCTGTTTGTAAAGTTTTACGGAAACCCCGTGGTAATTAGATAGAATTGGTGCTTAAGAAGTTCTGCAGCATGGAATCACAAAATAAACGTGGCTTCTTAGCAAAGGGACACTTAAGGTCCATATTTTTCTCTGGAAAATATACATATTCCCTACTACTCTTAATCTAGTAGTGTGCCAGGCAATTCTGAGTTCTTATTGAGGGTTAACTGCTTGTTGAAGCAAACCTTTGGGCGCGAGTGGACTTGTGTCCTAGGCGTCTTTCTTCCCAAAGACTGATTGAGGCACGTTTTCTTCTACAGATGAAGAAGGAAAAGCCTCGGCTGTGTTTGTGGCTTTTGTGGGCAAGCAACACCACTTGCAAAGATAAGACGAGCATAGCAAAACTAGGTTTCCAAAACTGTGTTTTTTAAATTTATTAGTTAGTGATTAGAGAAGGAAAACTCCCTTATCTCCGTTACTGTGATGAAACATTTTTCCCCCGACTTTTTTTTTTCTTACCTAATGGCTTTGTTACTGGTGCATCTCTTCGTTTTGAAGAATCTCATTTAAAAAATGCCACGCTAAGTTCCAGGGAACAGCTTAGCTAGTTTTTATTCTGATGAGTACTGATTACTCAGAGAATTATACAGTATTGTGAATTGATTACAGGAAGGTGAGCATCAAGTAATTACTCCAAGTAGTTGGAATTCTCCGAAGAACAGGGGGTTACTTAAAAATGTCTGCGCATGAAATCACTTCTGAATATAACTTCACTCAAGAGAACAAATAGGCAAGCTGCATTTAGCATAATACGGTAAGTTAGCTTTAAATTCCCTCGGTGCTTAAACGTTTGTCACTGTTATATTTATCTTTTAGATTTTGTATTGCTTCACTATTCAAATAGTCAGGGCTGAGTTTGCTTCTACAGTGATAAAGGCAAAGTATGCCTAACTGGGTCATAAATATTTGTGTGGCTCACTTTTGCACAGAGAAAAGAGGCCTCTAAGAAGATATTCAGGGGTCTTTCAGAGGGAGGATACTTTGTTTTGTGTTTTTTGTTGTTCTTGTTGTTTTGCTTTATTTTTACCCTGATTCAAAATGTTATTTTGACAGCATCTTAGAGTTAAGAGCATTGCCATTATTGTTCTCCACCACCTGGATACCACCTTCCAGTTGCCAGGGTCTTTTGGATCATCCTCAGAGGTGGGGTGAGGGGGTGAAGCAGAGTGGTGCAATATCAGGAAGTTGCATTAAGCCACATCAGGTTGACAGGCACAAAGCCACATTTCTGGAGCAATCCCCAGTACACCGGGTGATATGGCCATGATTGAGGGTTAGCTGGTCCACATCTCCCATGAACCATCCTTGAGAATCCACATCCCCATGATGTGCTGCGTTTTAATGGGTCCTTTATGTACCTATCATGGTACCATTTCTAAGTGTATTTAAATATTCCTTCATGTCCCACTAACAGTTTTTCTTAATATATCCCAGGAATATTAGTGTCATTAGCAGTATTTTATTTCATTTGTTCTTGTCATAGTACCCAGGTCTGCTACTGTCCCTTGTTTTTCTACTTACTGATAAGAATGCTTTTTAGAGTTTTAGTATTGAAGAGTGCACAGTAGCAGTTGGTAGGTTTTATACTCATCGTTTCTTAACCACTCGTTTCCATCCTTTTTGAGCTTGAACTTTCCCCAGAAAACTTATCAAAAATGTAGTCATCACGCAGAGAGAATCATGGTAAAAGTAGTTGAAGTTTAACAAACTAGTACCTTTTTTTTTTTTGCATGAACCCACATTTGTCAACTAAGCTTCCTTTTGCAACACGTTCCACTACTTTATGACAAAAACTTTTGTGTTTCCCAACAGCCTTTTGTTCATTGGAAGATGTTGCTTTTGGAAGTAGGAAATAAACGGCTTGAGGAGATGGAGGCAAGCTTTGGTCTGAAGTAGGAGTCTGGTATGTCCCTAGCTCTCTGTGAGAAGCGCATTCGGAGATGGGTGTGGTCCATCATCTGAAATTTCCTATCCTCAGTTTGAGGAGGTGGTTACCATTCTAACCACTTAAGAACTGCATGGTACATGCTATTTTATTTACAGGGCAAAACTTAGCTCTAATGGTTTCCCTTGTACTTGCCTTCAAATTAATAAAATGTCATTCTTTGGTAATGTTTACATGCCAGAAGGAAGAAAGGATACAGCTGAAGTTAAAGGATTAAATTGGCATCACACCTTTAGTTTTGTAAAATGCTTTTAATGTTTGATTTTTGTAGGTTGATCATAAGGAAGTGATAAGTATGTTAGGTTATTTGTGGTTTGAGCTAATTTTAGTCTCTTGTTCACAGCTTGCTTTATATCCTTTGACATTTGCTTTCTAGAAAGACAAATTTTGAATGTAGGACTCAGTTTATATTCTGCACTTGGCTATATTTCAAAAAAATATTTTCTCAGTACTTTGGTAGTTGGACACTTTGAAACATAGTAACATTCTTTTAAAAATCATTGATTCCTTTGCTTAGTGATGTCTCTACTTTTCCAGCAAGTAAATTAGATTCTTTCATAGAGGCTTGGAACTCTTGCTATAAGCCAGTGGCTAAAAGGGTATGGTTGATACTAGAGGATTTTTAAAAGAGTCTGACTGACCCTGAGACGTACTGAAGCAAGGCTTTGATTGGCTGTATATAGGAAACCTTCCCCACCCTGTCTCCTTAGTTGATAGAGCCTTTTACTCATAAAGGCTGGGTCTTTGTCTCAAAGCTTTAGTCCCAGGCTGCCCTGCTACCCACCCTTAACCAACTCCCCCGAACATACATCCCCCCCAGGGACTTGGGAGGTGATGGAAGAAGAGGACAGGGTTTGGGTTCTGGGTCTGCCTTCGACTGTTGTGGGACCTTGAAGGAGTTAACATTCAGCATCTGTAAAATATGGTGATTAGACCAGATAGCCTTACAGCATGACTGGAACCTAACATCCTACACCTACGTGGTCACACGAGGAGCCAGGAGACTGGGGCAACTTTGCTGGAAAAATGGGGGCTTCACGTCCCACTCATGCTAGATTTGGTAGCCATATATGTTCCATGATCCCCCTTATCTAAAAGTGAGACAGAACTTTAAATTTTCATATTAACTCAAATCAAAACTTTAAAAATCCATTATGTCCTTAAAAAGAACAAAACACCCTGTGTGGGCATAAATCCATTATTTTATAAAATGACTGAATGCCACATTGATGAATGCAGTTTCCTTTGAAATTCTTCTCATGTCTAAAGAGGATTATTGGGTTTTGTAATTGGACTAAAATCTCCCATTCAAGGGAGAAAGGCACAGTCTGATCCATGTTCTACCCTCATTCATAATAAAACCCAATAACAGCTAACTTTCATTGAATTCTGTTATGTGCCCCAGGCACTGTGCAAAGTGCTTTACATGCAGTACCATTTATTACACACCATAAATTGGTCTTTAATAGCAGGAAATGTTTTGGGAGGATAATTAGGTATCAGAGCCTCGATGTTCTTCTTTGCCTGAGGTCTCCCATGTCCTGGACCCAGCTTTACAACGGCACTGTGGCCATGCTCACACTGATACACAACTGCAGGAACAAGGAATTGCTCTTCGCTTCCTGGTTGATTAGCACATAGGAAGAGAGAGTTTGTAGATTTTGACCCTTGCCCATATTTCTGACCTCTTACCTAGATGTCACAAGTTGGCCACCCAGTTATATTTTGCTTGGTCCACACAGTGCTTTAAAAAAAAAGAGGAGTTTAAACTTTTGTCATTATTGATAAATCAGGAGAAATCACATACAAATCTGGATTTCTGGCTTCTCTTGAAAAATCTGGAGATCACACAGCCTGAGCCCACCGTGGCAGTGGTCTGCTGATCTGAGGGGCACGTGTGTATTCTTCTCCCCAGCGGGTCCCCCTGTTCTCGCTTATATGATCTTCCCAGCCATTGGACGCACTTGAGTTTGTAGCCTCTACTCCAGACTGGGTTTTTTTCTTGGAATTGTTTATTAGCATTAGAATTAAGGTGATTTTAAAAAGACGTTTAGGCTTGTAAGTAGTTGGTGTACTATCATTAGATAAAATCAAAGCAAGGGAAGACTAGCTGGAGATATGGTGGCTAGTGTGAAAATGCCTGAGGAGGGAGTGCCCTTGACATTAAAATCCGGGATAAAATCATTAGCCAGGTGCTTCTTTCCTTCCTGCCCTTCCCCCTTCCCTTGTCATCCTTATCCCCTTTCTGCTATTTTGAGGAAGTTGGAAGCTGCCACCATTTTTTTCCACCTCGAGCAACTGAGTGCGACTGTATTTTTGTCCCATGTTCAATTATTTCCACGAACTATTTTTGATGACCAACTTGGAAATTAAATTGGATGGTAAATATGGGACTTGACAAGAAGAATGACTTGCTCAAATAAGTTTGCACTGAAAAGTCTAAGTAGTGTTTTTAATGACTTGCTTTGTGACCTGGTTAGGAATGATACCATTTGTCATGTGTCTCAACTCATGATTAGATGGTTTCTCTACCTTATCCTCTCTATCAAGGGATGAAATAAATGATAGCCATGATTGGGGGGAAAATATATATATATATGTATATATGTTACAAAGAATATGTGTGAAAGGTCTCTGTCCCTGTTTAGCGACAGAAGTACGTGTTATATTGTAGGAGATGCTATTCCTTTGATCCCTCTTGAACATCTCTTTTTCCGTAGAGGTATATTATCTATGACAAATTAGAACAAGCAATAGATAGGGAAGATTCTTTACCATTATAAAACAATCAGGATCCTTGTTCTGAGTTTTGTACCTTTTCCCCTCCTAAAGCTGAATCCCAGGAGGACAAAACCAACTTTTTTGTATATATGAAATTAAAATCAATAACTGGAGATCAATTTCTCCATGAAGCTTTTCATCTCCCCTTTATTTCCTCTTCTGTTCTGCAATGGTAAGCTCCTTTCAGGCAGAGTCCGTTCACTCATTCAAGTTCATGAGCTAGGGCCCGGGCTCTGGTAGGCAGTGAGGGTAAGTGGTGAGCAAGAAAGACACAGTTTGTCCTTGCTGTTAAGAAGCTTAACAGTGCAGCCAGCAAAGGGGCTGGGTAGAGACAGTCCCAGTTCAGAGTGATGAGAGCTCTCATAGGCGTAGGCCTGGGTACTTGTGGACACTGAGGAAGAGGCATTTGGGAGAAGGAAAAGCAAGCGGAAGACCTGTCAGGTAAAGATAGTCTATAAAAGTAATATCTAAGTGGAGATTCCAAGGGCAGGCAGGAGTGAGTCCCTTATGTTCTCTAGTCCCCTAATCTGGGTTCAGGCCTCCTTGCCCTTCTCTGTTCATGTTAAGTGTTAAATTACCTAAGCTTGAAAGCATGGGAGCATATTTAACTTTCTTCCTCTTTGTTCTTAACCCTCCGCCTCCCATCCACCCCTTGCCCCTCCACGATTCATATTCATTGTCTCTCTTTCTCTTAATGTATATTTTTTTCCTCTCTCCCTTGCCATTACGTCTCACCTTGACTGTGATAATGGCCTCAGAATCCTTCTGATAGGGTGACTTAGTGAAGGCTACAACATGTCATTGACCTCATGTTGCTGCCATGTAGTGGTCACCTGTGTAGGTGTCTTCTCTGGCAGGATGATGTTTGTGTTATCGTCTGTGCGTTAACGGTGTTAACGGACAGTGCGTTACACTTAGTAGGCAGGTAGTACAGTATTGATTGCAATGAAGTGATAGCTTTTATATAAATAGTTTTATTTTTCTTATCCAGGTATTTATGCAGATACTCTTCAGTCGGTACAAAAAGCAGAATTATCTTTTATGACACAAAATGTCTTTTATAAAGAGTCTTTAAGTATAAGCCTGACTCAGTAAGTACAAATGGAAAATATGTGGCTATCCCCCTGATTTGCAGATGACACTATAAGAAGAAAGGTCTCATTTATTCATTGTGAATTTTAAAAGATATCTTTAATGGTGTTAGCTGGCTTATCCCATTATGTGGTCTGTTCATTAGCAGTTCTCTATACATAGACGGCTTTGTTCGAGTGAGTCTTTCAAGTCAAGTACCTTGTAAAATAACTTAAGTTTACTGATAATTTATCCTAGTTTTAAATGACTAACTGATAGGCTTTAATTTTTAGACATTTTAACATTTTTGGATATGATTACATATTCTGAGACTTTGTGATTTAAACACAAAAATTATCATCTTGAGTAATTCTGAATGAGTTGCTGATTGCTGCCTGTTTTCCGTTCACATACTTACTAAACTCATTCCTTGCTGTGTCGGAGCAGTCAGACTTGGATATCTGCAAACCATTAAGGTTGTGTAACATCTTTTCTTTTTTCCTTTTTCTAATTCTGGCTTTGAAGATAATGTGTGGAAGTAGTACTGGATTCGATTTTTTAAAGAATAATTGTTGATTACTAGTCATTACAGATTTGAAAATGGAAGAGTTTTTCTTATCAATGGAGGACAAAGTAGAGTAAAAGAAGCTTTGACTATCTTTCCTTTACTGGTGAAGGAGGATGTTTCAATATGGCTTCTGTTTTTGTTTTTCCTCCTTCCGGTTTTATTTTGGAGTCATTTACATGTCACTGAATGGATACTATAGAACATCCATAGCAGAAATAGATGTATGGAGCAGAAAAACAATAGTTCACAGGCATCTCAACAGAGTCACTAAACATAGCTTTTTTTTTTAAATTTATTTTTGGCTGCGTTGGGTCTTCGTTGCTGCGTGCAGGCTTTCTCTAGTTGCAGCGAGCGGGGGCTACTCTTCGTTGCGGTGCACAGGCTTCTCATTGTGGTGGCTTCTCTTTTTGCAGAGCACGGGCTCTAGGTGCGTGGGCTTCAGTAGTCGTGGCACGCAGGCTCAGTAGTCATGGGGCACAGGCTTAGTTGCTCCGCGGCATGTGGGATCTTCCCAGACCAGGGCTCGAACCCGTGTCCCCTGCACTAGCAGGCGGATTCTTAACCACTGCGCCACCAGGGAAGCCCCTAAACATAGCTATTAAATGGACAGAATATTGCAGGGGGGAAGCAACCGTTTTTAAGTTGGAAGTGAATAAGAAAGCATTATAAAAATAGATCTTTAATAGAAGTCCAAACTCTGGATAAGACCCTGGTTCACTGATTATGCTTTGTCTTAGGATTGGAGGGGAGGTGTAGATGTACGTGTGTTGGGGGTGGGAGTATGAATCTTAGAGAGGATTCCAGCAGGCATTCCCAGTCAATAAATTGCCTTTGGGGGAATTGTTTAATTACTTGCCTGTATTATGCTGGTCATATTTTAAGTGGGCCCCTCTGCATCCCTCCCTCTCCCCTTAATTTACCTGGCTCACAACGTGTCCTCTTTTCCACAGCTGCTGTCGCCCCTGGGCCACGTCAGTGTTCCCTTGGGCAGTCCATCCACCATGCTCACCTCCTCCCCTGGAAATTTCATGTCCCTCTCCTTTTGCCGTCTCCTTCCCATAGGGCACGCCCTGGCCCTTGGGATGTTTTCTGTCTTTGCCATCTCATTAGACTCAGACCTTTCACTCTCCAATCACAGCCTCCTGTGCTTCCACACTCCCTCACTCAGTTACTTCCCTCCTCTGGGTTTACTCCTACAGCCAGATTTCCAGCTGCTCCTTTCCAGCGTCAGTCCTCCCTTCCCTTCTTATGCGGCCGGTCAGTCGCTTGAAATGCTGCCTCTCCAATATCCCCGTGTAGCCCTTCTGCCCATCTTCTTCTTCTTCTTTTTTAATTTATTTAATTTATTTTTATTTTTGGCTGTGTTCGGTCTTTGTTGCTGTGTACGGGCTTTGTCTGGTTGCGGCGAGCGGGGACTACTCTTCGTTGCGGTGGCTTCTCTTGTTGCAGAGCACAGGCTCTAGGCGCGCAGGCTTCAGTAGTTGTGGCACGCGGGCTCAGTAGTTGTGGCTCACGGGCTCTAGAGTGCAGCCTCAGCAGTTGTGGCGCACGGGCTTAGTTGCTCCGCGGCGTGTGGGATCTTCCCGGACCGGGGCTCAAACCCGTGTCCCCTGCATTGGCAGGCGGATTCTTAACCACTTCGCCACCAGGGAAGCCCCTGCCCATCTTCTTGCCATCAGCATACCAGACCAGATCTACCTGGACCAGGCCAGCCACCAGCTTTTCTCTTCCTGGGCCCACGCCCCTAGGTGCTGCTGGAGGAAAATCTCCTGGTTTTGCAGATTGAACCACTAGAAGGAAATCAGGTCAGTAACTTCAGATCTGTCTCCCTCAGCTCCTGGCTGTCAGATCTGAAGTTTGCCTGTCATCCTTTCTGCCTCATTTCTCTCACAAGGAAAAAGGAGTCTTTGTTCCTGTCGAAGGCAGCCTTATATCTGTGCTCTTCATACCTTCCCATCCCACCTGTTCAAGGCGTCTTGCACCAATAGCTTAGTGTTTCTTTTTAGGTATGTGTCCTTAGCCCTCCCTCTATGTTACCATCTTTCTTGAACCATTTAAACATTTTCAGGCTTCCTCCGGCTGCGACTCCCCCTCTAGTCACTGCTCTCCAGCTGAAATGTTTGAAATAAATAGGTCACTGCGTCCATTGTTCACCTCCCAATCACTCCTCGACTGAGGGAAGCTAGGCTCCACCCTGCCACGCCACTAAAATAATTCTTCACTGGGTTACTGTTAGCTTTCTTGTTGCTAAAGCCAATGGATTCTTTGCATCCTTATCATAACACCATTTAACATGGTCGACCTCTGTTTGCTTCTTGAATATTGTCTAACCGCAGTTTCCGTAACTCTCTCTTTTCCTTTTTCTTTCCTTTTATATATTCTCCTTTTCTAGCTAGTTAGTCCCAGCTCTCACTCTTGGGCTTCTCTGGTCATCTGCTGGGGGTCTCCCTATGCTGCCACTTTCATCTGACTCTGTTCTTCTTAGGCTGCTTCAGTTGTTCACCCAGAGGTAGTAACAGCCCTTGAATTCAGAGCGGGCTCATAGACATTCTTGCACTCTGGTGTAGCTTCCAGAACACTTTTCGTTCCTGAAATGTAAGGCTCCCTGTCTCCTAGAGGGCCTTTGCGTATACTGTTTCCTCTGCCTGGAACATTCTCCCTCACTTGTTCTTTTTGCACAGGCTCCGGACGCGCAAGCTCAGCGGCCATGGCTCACGGGCCCAGCCACTCCGCGGCATGTGGTATACTCCCAGACCGGGGCACGAACCCGTGTCTCCTGCATCGGCAGGCAGACTCTCAACCACTGCGCCACCAGGGAAGCCCATCCCTCACTAGTTCTTGTTCTTCCTTTCAGGTCCATCTTAGGCATCCTCTTTTAGGATGCTTTCTCAAATTTCCCCAGGTAGGTGCCTCTTACAGGTCTTCCCATGGCCCCTGTACTTCCACTTTCATAGCACTTTGTGTGATTATACTGTAAGGATATTCATTGTTCTGTAGTTGCCTGTTTACTTACCTACTGCCAAGTTACCTATCTTAAAAGGGGCAGGATTGCTTTTGTTTGAGTCATTTCTGTCTCTTTGATCCAATATAGTGCCTGGCATATAAAAGTACCCAGTAGGTAGTTCCTGAATGAGTAGATGAGCTATGCTATTTGGGTTCATGAATTGGAAACTGGTTGATAGGGAGGCATTGAGTTTATAGTGTTGTGCAAACCATGTGTTACTGACTCACCATCAACTTAGCACACATTTTGTTTTATCTCTCACCCTTTATATTATGTGTGGAACAACCCCCTCCCCCATTGAAATTAGAAGCCCTTCTGAGCGGGAACTGTGTGTCATTCTTGGTGTCTCCCTCCAGTGCCTTGAACATAACTGAACTTCATTTCACTGAGCCTAATCCCAGATAGATAGACACATTTACACATATACAGTAAGTCCCCTACATACGAGTGAGTTCCGTTCTGAGAGCGCATTCGTAAGTCTAATTTGTTTGTAAGTCCAACAGAGTTAGCCTAGGTACCAACTAACACAATTGGCTGTATAGTACTGTACTGTAATAGGTTTATAATACTTTCCACACAAATAATACATAAAAAACAAACAAACACAAAAAATAAAGAAAACATTTTTGATCTTACAGTACAGTACCTTGAAAAGTACAGTAGTACAATACAACAGCTGGCGTATAGGGGCTGGCATTGAGTGATCAGGCAAGAAGAGTTACTGACTGGAGGAGGGAGAGGAAGTGGAAGATGGTAGAGCTGAAGGATCGTCAGCAATAGGAGACGGAAGGCAAGCTGCAGTTTCACTCAGGCCTTACGTGATTGGACATGCAAACGCACGTTCGCATCTTTGAAAGTTCGCAGCTTGAAGGTTCATATGTCGGGGACTTACTGTGTACACTCTGGAACTAAGTCTCATCTGTAACCCATCCTTGTCTTCCTCGGCTGGTCCTGCTTCGGGGCCGTGCACAGCCCATGCCACTCTGGAGGGGCAATTTCCCTGTGGTTTCTTAGTTCTTGTGTTCCAGCATGCTGGCCAAGTATGAGAGACGTCAGCGGTATGAGAGTCTCCCTCATTGAAACTTCATAGGTTTGGTAGCAGGGACTGACCAGTGCTGACAGAAAATAGAGGCATTTATTAAAAGCCAGAGTTGTCAACTTGCAGGATGCAGAGCTCTTGTTAGCATACGATTTTATGGCTGGTTTGGTGCTCCTCCATAAAAGTAAAGAACTGGATAAAAATGGCAGGAGCGTGCTTGGGTCTCTGAAGTTAGATCCTTTTTCCTAAGTAATTTGCCTTTAGAGTTTCATTTGTTTGGAATTTCCTGAGATTTTGATCTTGCCAGAAAGTTTCCAGCAAAACAAAATTCTGGGCAGGTGAAGCATGTGCATGTGAAACGAAATCATTGCTTTTGTTTTCAACTCTTTTCTTAACGTATTATCCTTGGTTCAGCCCTGAAGGTTATTCTATTTTTTGTGAATCTCAACTTTTCTCTCATCTTCTGGTTCTTACAAAATGAGCGGTACTGTTTGAATGGAGAAGAGGGAGAGAGGAATAAAAATAAATGTAAAAGCTTTGTTCTTGCCTAGGCAGGCTTGGCTTTATATTAGTAGCTTGGAGCAGAATGACATGTCTAGTCTGGTGAAGAAGGGATATTTCGGGTTGGTTTGGCTTCTTGTGGATTTGATTTTTTTTTTTAAAGGTTTGTCTTTTAAACCAGAATTTTTCTGTGAATGTAATCAAATTTAGATAAACGCACTTAGTTTCACAATTTGCAGGGCACATTTCTGTTACCTGTGTTAAACACAAATCATTGTGGTGAATGACTTGGGTCAGGGTTGTTTCTCAAATGAACTGAGATCTGGCATGGTTTAAGTGGTCACAGAGCAGACCTGTAACCCAAGAGAATTCTTTTCTTCCCGGTTCAGTGTCCCTTCCTCCAGACGTGCTGCTTTCCCGGAGCCCTAGGAATGCCTTTCATCAGGGTAGCCCTGATTAAATGAATAGAGGCTTCCTGTTGGACTGCAGCGCTCACCTGCCTTCATTCTGTTCATCTCAGAGCAGAGGTTCTGGATCCTCAGTGTTACTTGCTGAGATTGTTTTAAACATAAAAGTGCCTTTAACAAGTTTGAAGGCCAGAGGTAGAACAGTTGAGAACAAAGTAGAAATAGTGTTAAAGACAGAGTTGTTGGCAGGAGTCTTGAAGGAGTGTTGAAGATAGTATGGGAAGCAGTTAGCATTTATATTCCAGTTTGTTGGTTTCAGACCTAGTTGTATGGTCCCTGTATTGTAGTCTCTGTGTTACCGAGTCCCCACCCACCATCATCTTCTTTGTCTTGCTCTCCCCCATCCTTGCTTCCCCTCCTCACCACTCTCTCCCCCCATGGCCACCACAACCACCACTAGCAATTACCAACATGTTGGATCTTGAGGCTGCTTCCCTATAAGGATGTGGGGCAAGTGGGGTTGGCCACTGACGTCGTTACCAAGCTCTGTGGGCTCTCTCACTGTGTGCCTCGTGACGTTTGATTGGCTGCAAACTAGCAATAAACTGCTTCTTCTGCTATCTAATCTGTAGTTGCTTTCTATCTCTGTATTTAAGGGTACATCTATAATCTACCAATGCCAGTTGAAGAGGATAGATGATAGAAACAACCGTATGCTTAAGCAAGTTGGGAGAGATGCTAATAGACAGCCAGAAAACTACAACGGCCTGTAAAACAGAACAGGCTCAGTTTGTGGCAGAATTTTGTGTTCAAGAGTTTTGGTTTTTGTTTGATTTTTAATATGCCTGTTTTGTCCTTTTTAAGTTGATAGTCTTCAAATAAAAAGCTACGGCCAGTCTTGTGTGTCATGGAGTCCCTGGCTGTGAGGCTCAAAGTTTATTACTATCCAGAGTGTCCCCTTAAATCTCTTTGGGTCAGTTCATGGGAACAATGTTCAGATGGACTTTTCTGGCTGGCAGAGAGTCAACTGGTAACCAAGCATGAAAGTACAGACAGTCCCTAATACATACATGTGTCTGCTTCAAAAGGTTGAAAGTTAGTTGTCTGGGACTCTGAACATATTTTCTGTAGAATCAGTGCTATGAATGGTGGTTAAGTTCCAAGCTTACCCTGGTACCTATTTATTCTGCAGTATACCTGAAGTATTCCTAGTAATATCATATGTGATTTTCCCATAGAATTATTATATATGATGATGATTACTATATATATTTAATATTATACATAATAGTGATTTTATGAATAAAAACCATTCTGGGTTCCATCTGGGGGGCAGTGTGTGTATGTATGTGGTGGGGGGGTGGCTATAGGTGTGTATTAATACATCCCCTTCTCATGCAGCCCTGCCACTGGAAGTGGTTTTTCTTCTCACCTCTAAGTAATATGGACTCTCATGGATTTTGGAGGAGAGGCTGGATTAAAGGTTAGAGCCGTGAGGAATAGATTAGGCTGGCAATTCTGGGGCTAGAGAACAATGACAGCTCCCAGGACACTTCTTGGGCCTGGTTGTCTCTTCATTACCCCGTTTTGTCTTCTTCCAGGGTCCCCAGGCATTGACCTTTTTTTCCTTGGTTACCTTTTTTTTTTTTGCTTGGACCAGGGTTTTTGCCTCTGGTCTACAACTGAATTTTCTATCAGGGTCTCCTGCTTTTGAAATAAATATATAGTCTTTTTGAGGTTTTCAAAATTAAATGTTGTGGCAGAGTTATCACATGTTAATTTTGCTGTGAGAAATTGTAGAATCCCAGATGACTGATCTTTATGATCTTTATAAACTGCACCTGTATTTCCATTTCATTCTCCTGTGTTATATATCACATTGCAGAAAATAATAGCTTTTATAATTAATACTGCCTCCCTTGATTACATTTCTTGTCTAAGATTTGTTTTCAGATAAGACCTTTTCATGACAGTACACAAAACCGTACAGCACACTTCCTACTTAAATCCTCTGAATCTGTCCACAGCAGTATTTCAGAGTCCAAAATGACTTCTGCCAGGAGACTGGATAAACCTTTGGGTAGGTGATCTGTGGTCTTTTATGACTTGATTTGTGCTTCACCTGGTACAAAGAAATCTTTTAGGGTAAGGACAGGCTGCATTAGCTGGTCATAGCAAATGGGACCTCGGAGAGCATCTGAATGGCACAGCAGGCCTGGCCCTGGCAGCCTTGTGATAAAAGGGTTTGCCTCCAGGGCCATCATCTCCCATAAATATCACATTCCCCTCCCTGAACCCACAGGCACCCAAGTTGCACCTCTTTTGTCCTCAACCAAGCACTGCTGAGATGCTGAGGCATTGGGCTCTTAGCTGATGGCAATAGTTGGTCTGGGTGTTTCCATTTAGCAGTTTGCTGCTTTTAAACTGGCTTGTGGAGAGCTGCAGGGCTGGAGGTTCCCTGCTAGTTCATGTTTGGCTTTTTGTCCCTCACTTGACAGCTGCTATTTCACTTCTCAGCAGAAAGGGACACTGTGCCCACCCAAGCCCACCCAGAAAGGAAGGTGTGATGTACCACTTCTGAAAGGTTCAGTCTGGCATCATTGTAAACAAGAAGGTGGGTCAGGTGGGGCTGGAGGTGGAACGTGGCTGCTCCCCAAAACTGCAGATCGTTCTACAAGTGCATTCTGGCATAGTGTGATGAAAGTTTCTAGCATTTTATTCCCCTTAATAATCATGAGCACAGAAGGGGTAGGGGGAGTGGGGTTGTCTGGCCATAGAAGCTGTCATATTAAACAGCACTTTCTGGTTTTAGCAAGTTTTATCCAAATGAGACTTCAGATTTTCTCTCTCTAATTTACTGGCAGTTCTTCTGAAAATGTCTAATTATTTTGCCAGAAAATCACTCAAGCACTTAAGCCTTTTTTTTTTTTAACCTGTGCAAATATGTTACATTCTTTTAAAATAGATCAGATAGAAATGGGAACCCGTAAGATTTTATGTATTTTCTAATGCATTATTTTTATATTAAATAGGTTTCTGTAGACTTTCTCATGCTTTTGTTTAGAGGATGTATTTTGTAATGTAGAGCATGGCTTTACCTTGCCTTGTAAGCTTGATATATTTTTTTAGCACCCAGCATTTTTTTTTCCTGTATTGTGAAATCCACTGAATAATTATAAAATCAGTAGACACTTGTTTACAAGTTAATATGTGTATCTGTCCTTAGTTGCACTGACTCAAAAGCTAAAGTAACCTTCAGTTCTTTGATTTACCCTTACATCCAACTGATTGCCAAGTCCTCCAACTTCATTCTTGAAATGTGCATCTGAACCTCTTTCCTTCTTTCCTCATCCTCTTCCCTTGTCTCCATTCAGGCCCTCCTCATCTCTGGCCTTTTATGGTCACCTTCAGCTGGTTCAGGCTCTTTGTTTCCATCCTGTCTTTCATGGGACAAGAAGTGTTATCCCTGTCCTACTTGAAAACTTCTAGTGGCTCCCCGTTGCTGGGACTGTAGTCTCCTGATTCCTTGGCCTCACCTAACACAGGTGCTTAAAGCAGGTCTGGGTAAGGGTGTTGGTTTAGCTCTGCTGACCAGCACCCCTGCCCCACCCCTTCCCTGCACATTCCAAACTGGGTTGTCATTGGTGCTGTATCTTCTGTCTGCTGAGCGGCCACCATTCACCCTCCTTTCAGCTCACAGGCCCTGCCTCAGTGGAGCAGGTGCCTCCCGCCCCCGACACTGAGCTGACTTTTCTGTTAAGTTCCCTTTTTTTGTTGTTCTATGGGAAATATTAACATGCTTTCTCTGTTACCTCTATACCTGAATGTATTAATTTTCCCTAAATCACCTGAGGAATCCATCTCTCTAGGGGAAAATTAGGATTTGGTTACAGGAAGAAAGCCACTGAGAAAACGTATTCTGCTTCTGACATGCCAAATAGCATTTTTTGCAGTGTGCTGTTCCTTTTTAACACTTAATAATATTTTATGAGTTTCCCTGGTGGCGCAGTGGTTGAGAATCTGCCTGCCAATGCAGGGGACACGGGTTCGAGCCCTGGTCTGGGAAGATCCCACATGCCACAGAGCAACTAGGCCCGTGAGCCACCACTAATGAGCCTGCGCGTCTGGAGCGTGTGCTCTGCAACAAGAGAGGCCACGACAGTGAGAGGCCTGCGCACTGCGATGAAGAGTGGCCCCCGCTTGACGCAACTAGAGAAAGCCCTCGCACAGAAATGAAAACCCAACACAGCCAAAAAATAATAATAATATTTTATATGAATTACTATTTTAATTCTATTGCTTATATATTATTTTCTTCTTTGCTGGAATGTGAACCCTCTGAGAATATGAGATCATGTCTTTTAGATCTTCGTATCCTCAGTACTGAGTGTACTGTAGTGTCTGGCCTAGTGTCACCTTGCGGACTTGTATCATGCACTCATTTAACCTTGCTTAAACTATACAAGCAAAAAGCAAAAAAGAGAAATTCCTTTAAATACCACATTGTCCTATCAGACCACACCTTGATAATCCTCTGTAGGGAAGGGGAGACTACTGGTGAAAGAGAAACAAAAGAAGTTAAGATCCGGGCTTTAAAATATCTAAGGCTTCAATGCTGGTAATTTAAAGTATTTTTTCCAAGGTTTTAATCTTAATTGCATGAAATTTTTGCCTCACAGCTAACTATAGAATTTAGTTGCCATATAAGATGGCATTTCTGTACACCCTTCAGAAATGTTTGTGGAATTAAATAAACCATATTCAGCACTTAAGGGTAATCTACCTAACAATTATTGAACAGAAGAGTCGTAATTTATCCTATAAACCATTATGGTGGTCACCTATAAGTTCATATAAATTATGTTGGCACTTAATTCATTACAACTTTATTGGGTGCCTGTGGATGCCAGGCAGTGTGCTAGGCAGTGACAAGTACAGGGGTGAGGGTGATAGGGAACACCCTGTGGTCTCGTTAATAGTCACAGGAGAGAGATGACATGAAACAGTCACACAAACTATTAATTGTGGAGGAAGTGCCATGAAAGAAGAATAAAAGGTACAAGGAGAGTGTTGAAGAAGGGGCTTTAAGCAGGTATGAAGGGGTCAGTGAATCCTTGGGCGAGGCCTACAGGGTGGGGTGGGTGAGCCTTTCAGTTAGAAGTGGCTTAGCAATTTTCAAGAACGCAGGGAAGGCATGCACGGCCTGAGCATTGGTCACCAGAGTATGTCACCTCCTGAGATAATGACTCCCAGAAGTTTATTATTCACTGGCAGAAAGTAGTACTTCTCCTTTGTTTATACACGTTTTAAAAATTAAGGATTTGTCTTATACTAGAATCCCCTGATTTGTTGAACAGTCCTGTATTCACTATACTCATTCATATTCCTTGAGATTTTATAAAATATTTTTAAAATAACTAAAGTCTTGATTATATCCTTTCAACCCTTGTTAAGAATTCTTATTTTTGTAATTTATACTATATTTCATTATACAGTGATATATTTACTATGGAAAACAAAAAAGAATAAAAGTTTTCTTTATCCCTATCACTGCAGAGTATAACTACTATAAACATTTTGTCTGTATTCTGCCAATCATATTTTAATTGAAATTTTTATTGAGATAATTACAGATTCATGTGCAGTTGTGAGAAATAATACAGAGTGGCCCTTTGTACACTTTGCCCAGTTTCCTTCACCATGATAACATTGTGCAAAGCTGTAGTACACTATCACAGCCAGGATATTGACATTGATAACAGTTTGTCCATCTTATCATATTTCCTCAGTTTTACTTGGGCTCATTTGTGTGTGCATTATTTGTTTCCCATAGACTCTTGTATTAGTAATGCTGTTTTTTTGTTGTTTTTTTTTTTGCGGTATGCGGGCCTCTCACTGTTGTGGCCTCTCCCATTGTGGAGCACAGGCTCCGGATGCGCAGGCTCAGTGGCCATGGCTCACGGGCCCAGCCACTCCGCGGCATGTGGGATCTTCCCGGACCAGGGCACGAACCCATGTCCCCTGCATCAGCAGGCGGACTCTCAACGACTGCGCCACCAGGGAAGCCCAGTAATGCTATTTTTTATGTGATTTCATTCTAGTTTTTTTCTTTTCTGCCCTCAAAAAACATCCCCTCTCCTAATCTTTTTTGTTGTTGTTGTTGGTAGGAGTTTATCAATTTATTTATTTTTGCTGTGTTGGGTCTTCATTTCTGTGCAAGGGCTTTCTCTAGTTGTGGCAAGCGGGGGCCACTCTTCATCGCGGTGCGCGGGCCTCTCACTATCGGTGGCCTCTCTTGTTGTGGAGCACAGGCTCCAGACGCGCAGGCTCAGTAGTTGTGGCTCACAGGCTTGGTTGCTCCGCAGCATGTGGGATCCTCCCAGACCAGGGCTCGAACCCGTGTCCCCTGCATTAGTAGGCAGATTCTCAACCACTGTGCCACCAGGGAAGCCCGCCCTCTCCTAATCTTATATCCCTCTCATGCCATTGTGTGTTTTCTCTAAACTTGTTTCAAAAAGCAGCTACCTGTAAGAGAAATAAATAGATTAAAAATAGTCAGTCCGAATGTACTTTGCCAGCTTACTGATTGTTTATAGACAGTTTAGCCAGTTTATAGTTTCTGGCCTTGCTGCTGAAAGATACTCTGGGTGGCTTCTAACCAAGAGAGAACCATTTAATGCCATTCAAAATAGACTGAATTATCAACAGTGTCTGAATTATCAACAGTGTCTGAAAAGGGCCTGACAGTGAGTTGCCTATAATTTAAGCAGAACAGAGTAAGTAGAAGAATAAATATGTACCAGGAAAGTACAGGTAACAAAGGAGGCTTAGAGATCTTTGCTGTTATTTCTTGAGCAAATATTCTTCTGAGGTCATCTGTCTACTGACTCCCCCTCTGTCGAACAAATAACCAAAAAGATAATCACCACTTGGTTGCTGCATGTGTAGTCAGTTGATTTTCGGTGGCCATATGATTTTCATATGTGGTCTGGTTTTCAGTGTTGCTTGAATTTTCTCAATGCTCCCATTGAGAAAATACCCCCAATTTTCAATTTTGGAGTAAAAAGGAAAGAAACAATAGGACATATGAAAAGTAAAAAGGAAGTTGTTTTAAAGTACTGTAACTGAGTTCAGAAAGCATGAATAGAGCAGGAGAGAAGCCAGGATGAGTGACGCTAGTCATCAAGTGGCATGGGGTCGCTAAAAGCACATCAACCAGATAATCAGCTTGAAAAAATTTAAAAGGAGGAGTTAACTGCCAAGGGACTCTATCCAAGCAAATGGAAAGGACTTGAGAAGAAAAACTAGTTAGGCATGATTGTCTTGTTATTGGATAGTGAGAGAAGGGAGCTCTTTCTGTCCAGAATAGGACCTCTCAGTGGAGGTTAGGCTCTCACTAATGAAAAATAACTGTTGAGTTCTGGCTGGCCTTATTCAGCAGCTCTTAATAATTAAAATTTAGTAACGTGAGAATATGTGGAAGCTACTTCAACAAGAGAATCTGTTTCTCAAACCTAACTGTTAAAATGCTGAAGTTGTTTTTATTTTAACCCAGCTGTTATTGAACATTATTTTGGAGGCTCTAGATAAAGTAATAAGATAAGAAAAGTAAATCATTGCTAAACAATTGGGAGAAACGGATTTATTCTATTTGCAATGTGATTGATCAACCTAGAAAACGAGTTTAAGAAAAATTACATGAGTAAAAAAAAGAAAAAGAAAAATTACATGAGTAAATGAAGGTAGGTTAGATGGCTGGATAACAAGATTTTATCATAGAATAATATGTATAATGTGGGCCTATCTATGTAAAAACAAATAGTAAGAATTCATAAATAATTCATTATTTAAGAATTCATTGTTTATTTTGCATGTTTGGAGGAGTAGACAATACTAGACTGTTAACATTGGTTAAGTTTTTTCATTACATCTTTGTATTGTATACACTGGACATGTTATTTTTATAATTTTTGAGGAGGAATTTTATAATAAGTCTTTCAGTATTTAGGAATGCTTATATTTTCTAATGACTCCTTCTATACTAATATCTTTATTATATACACCTAGTGCCCTCAGTTTTTGCGTATTACTGTGATTCCCTTCTGTGAGCCGTATTGAAGTTACCTAGTAATCAACTATTCTTCCCTTCCCTCTCCCCCCAGCATCTGATTTGAAATATTCTCAGTTGCTATCTGAAGAGTCTCAGTCAATATCCATAATATTAGCAAGATTATTCTCTTTTTTAAAAACTCTTCCTCTTCTGCCTTCCACACTCCCTTTGGTGGTTGTACTCTACATTATATAGTACACCATCTCCCTTACAGCCATCCTTTTATCTTAGACCTACTAGTAAATATTAATTCTCACTCTCAGTTGTTCCCTAAATCTCTCTAGTCATTTTGGTTGCCTGATGCTCATTCTCTACTAGCTTCTTCAGGAATGGTTTATAGAAACAATATTCTGGGAATTAACAGTGCACGTTCATAACAGTTTGTCTGCAGCTTTAATATTTGAAGGCCACATGGTCTGTATATAAAAATCTTTGCATCACATTTTATTTCCTTAAGTAACTTAAATATGTTATTCCACTGTCTTGTGGTATAAAGCATTGCTGTGGATGTTTGATGGTCTAATTTTTAGCCATTAAAAGTGACTTGGTCTTTTTGCTAGATTCCCAAAGGATTTTAAAAATCTTTTAATTCAAAGTGTAATCATTTATTAAATCATATCTTGCTCTTGGCCATTTTGGGTCCAAGAAGAATTCTTCCCCCAAATCAATGTGTTCTTTCAATGTATAGTTTCAAACCTTTTCTTTTTTTAATTTCAGAAGAGTCTTAAATTCAAGCTTTCAGTATTTCTTTTGTTACATTGCTTTGATTTCCTTCTCAGGGACTCAGCCTGTTGTGTGTATGTTTGATCTTCTTTGCCTATCATTTATTTCTTTCACTTCCTCTCAAAAATTTTAAAATCTTAATAATTTGCTTTAAAAACATGAAAAATTATTAAATATAATTTTAAATTTAAAAAAAATACAATTTCAAACTTTCAGAACAATTATAACAGTGCAAGGAACCTATTTCTCTTTGGTTACTTCTTTTTGAATTTCTTTTTTTTAAACTCTCCTGTTTTCTGTTTCCTTTAAGGCATTAAACCTATTTATTTGCTCTTGTGTTCCTCCTTGTTTTGTCTTCATTTCTGAAAATATTTTCTTCTTTTCTTTTTAATTCTTTCCTGATTTCTTTCACTTCTCTTTTCAGATCATTCTTTTTTCCAGTTACTTTGGTTCTTAAGTTCTCATTCTCATTTATGTTGTTATTCCATAGCTTCTACCATTTTCTTAGTTTCTTGTTGGATTAGTTTCATCTTTTGTGGGCATCTTTCTAGCCTGCTTTTGTCTTCTGTAGGGATATTGTTTGTCCCTTATTCTCTTTCATATATTAATGCTGTGTGGAACTCAACTGTTCCTTGTCTACTGACCGTTTTTAAGTGAACAGTTTCCCGGTAGTTTTAGGAAGGAAGGGGTGGGTCAGATAGATGTTCTAGCCCAGGGCTCTCAGGCTCCCTCTTTAGTTGGCTTTGTGAAGTGATTTTTAAAGCATCTTGTGTTTCTAAGATCTGCTTCCCCTGTTCCTCCCATTTTTACCTATTATCTCAACCTTCTCTTTCCTTTTCTCCTTTTGTCTGTATCTTGTTCAATTTGTTCTGCTCCAAGAAGCTTCTCCTCCGTGCAGGCTGTGTCTTACTTAGAAGGTCTTAGTTTTGAGAGTCTGTAGGGCCTAGGCTGACCCAGCACCTTGGGGAGGGGGAGCATGGGATGCCTGTGAATTGGAGCCTACAGGATCTGCTCCTAGTTTGGCTGCTCACACAAGTTGGCCTGTCACAATTCCCAGTGAGACCTGATGATTTGGGGTTCTCCTGGTCACAGCCATCAGAACCCCCTGTTGTCTTGATTCTCCTTCCTCCCACACAAATGTTGATACCACATGGGTCTTAATAACTGGCTGTCCCCCACTTCCTTGTACTTTCAGAGTCTCTGGTTTTGTTTTAGTTGTTGTCTGAGGGGTTCTCTGTGTTGGTTTGGCTATCCTGTTGCTCCATTTGTTTGTTTGTTTATTTATTTATTATTTATTTTTGGCTGCGTTGGGTCTTCGTTGCTGCCCATGGGCTTCACTCTAGTTGTGGCGAGCGGGTGCTGCTCTTCATTGTGGTGCGTGGGCCTCTCTCCTCTTGTTGTGGAGCATGGGCTCTAGGCTTGCGGGCTTCAGTAGTTGTGGTGTGCGGGCTCAGTAGTTGTGGCTCACGGGCTCTAGAGCGCAGGCTCAGTAGTTGTGGCACACGGGCTTAGTTGCTCGATGGCATGTGGGATCTTCCCGAACCAGGGATTGAATCTGTGTCTCCTGCATTGGCAGGGGGATTCTTAACCACTGTGGCACTGGGGAAGTCCTCCATTTATTTTTATGGGGATTCAGGGAGAGTGGAAAACTGTGGCCACTGCTGCCACCATCTTCCCAGAATCATAAAGCCAGAGTAATTGCTCAAAAACACATATCCAATCATATCATTCCTCCCTACTTTAAAAAAAACTTGAGTTGCAAGAATCCTTCACGAAAACTTTCAAACATATAGAAATAGGCTAGTATAATGAACCCCTACGTATTCGTCACCCAGTTTCAATAATTAAAAACTCATGGCTCATCTTTTTTCCTCTGTATCCCCTACCCATTAACCCTTCCCAGCTCTAATTTATTTTGAAATAAATCCAAGCATCATAACAAATACTTAAAAAAAAAAATTGAATACTCAGGGGTCAGAGGAGCCAGAACCACATCTTCTTTGGACTTGGAGAGGAAAGTGAAATGTCAAGGAAAGCTGATGTTACCATCCAGGGTCTGGGCTGAGGGACCATCAGCCTGGAAATACATTCGGAGTACGACCTTAGGGAGCTGACCGTCATATCGAGCTCTGCTAGGCACAAGGAGCTAGGAAGACAGCACTTGCCATTCCTACCTGAATATTGTTTGCAGCAGAGGGCCCCGGTGGGTCCTGATTTAGGAGTGCTGAGTGCTGACAACGCTCAGTCCCTCCTCGGCCTGGCTCAGGCACTCCATGTAAAAGCCTTCCTGCTATTCCAGCCATTGACCTGCTCCTCCCTAGTTTGTAGGGAGGATGTAGGGAGCCTAGATTTCATCTCAGTTGGAATGTAGCCTTCTCCAGGAGTGTACCACATCAGAAAATCGTGCTGCCTGCAGGAGAAGTAGAGGGGAAGAGGCACATCCTTCCAAGAAATGTTTCTCTCACACCCAGCCATTCCCTGGGTATCATAGCAGGAAATTACTCATTACTGGGAAATCACCGCTGACCTTTCTGTTGAGGAAGTCAAAGAGAGAGCAGAGTTCTCAAAGTTAGTTGGGTCACTGGTGCTTTCTTCTTGCATTCATTATTTGTTTTCCACTGCCATCCTCATGCTATCTCTATTTTCATAATTCCAAATTCATATCTCACCTTGGTTCGTTCTGACATGTTTAGCCCACCCATTCAGTGGATCCTTATTGAGGGCCCTGTGTCTGCAGGAGTCGTGCTCTGCCGGTGAGCAAGCTGGACCTCAAGTGCCTGCTCCTTTGAGCTGAGGAGGCTCAGCCAGCAATCTCTCTTGGAAAGCCTCTCCAGCCCTGTTGAGCGGAGGCAAGTTTAGGAAGTGTTATGTGTGTGCCCTGTGCACCCCTAGGAGTCTGGGCACAGAGACCTGGGTCGCAGGCCACTTTCGTGTGGTGTGGGCCCACTCTCTCCTCTCTGACCTTTGGTGTGATGGCAAGGGCTTGGAGAGTGACACAGGCAGGAGACTTTGGGGTTGCTCCAATGGAGAATGGCCATCCTGTCTCCACCCCAGCCTTCATTGCTAAGGTTTCCTTTCAAGCAACAGTGCTGGAACAGACTAGGCAAAACAGCTTAGGTATAGCTGTATGATGTATCTTCTCCCCTTAATGCCAACCAAAGTTGGCAAGGAGAGGTAACAGGCCAGCAGTGCCAGAAAGAGCTCTTTCCTCTGCACCAGATGTGGCTGCTCCACAGTTACCCCTGAGTTTACTATTTTCATTTTTACCAGCTCCTCTCATTGCCTTTCCCTTCTTCCTGTGAATAGATTTTGCCTCTGAGCAGGACTTTCTACTCAGTAGCATTGTTTGTGGCCACAGCGGTCTTCCCCCACCAAGTAGGAACTCACTGAGGACAGGGGCGACGACAGAGCCACCTGCCCCGTCAACACTTGGTACAACCTGAAACGCAAGAACAAAAATTGGCTGCAAGTACAGTGATAGCAATGTTGCAGTCTTGACTCTGAAGGTGATCCTCAAAACTTGACTTTGGCATCGTATGTAAGGGTTTGCTTTAAAAAATATACTTGGGTGGTGAGACCAATTACCTTTAAAATAATTTTACATTTCTGGCTTTTTAACTATCCTGTTCTCTAATGAACATATCTCACTGAAACTTTCCACTGTTTGCTCTGAGTAATCTTGTTTACTTGAAGATTGCTTTACAGTGCAGTAAGAAAACAAACATTCTAATCGTGAGTTTTTTTCAAGTTTAGGCATTGCTGTTACATGAAAATGTCACTAGACTTAGTGTCCCTAAAGTTCTTTATTTATCCTGATTTTTGTAAAATGTTTGGTTTATTTGGTCCTAGGGATTTATTTTCCTGTTAGCCCAATGAAGATGTCATGATTTTGTGAGCCTTGGGGAGAAGAGTGCCTAGCTATTGTATTATCTTTAAAGGATATTACTTCTACAATAGCTTCAGTTATTTATGTAATAATAGTCGCCCAAGGTCTGTCTCTAGCAATATGTATATGGATTTTGGTTCCTATATAGTTTTAGTTGTAGCATTGAGATATTGAGCAAATCCTCTTGAGGAAGTATTTGGCATCAGTCAGCCTTCTAAAAATTGATCATATGTTATTAGCAGAGGTTTAGTGCCTCCTTTCATTGTATAGAAAATTTTTTTTTTTTATGTATCCAGTTCTAAGAAGGCAGATGACCAAAAGATCATGCAGCTGTTGCCGGAGGCTTATGGCTGGAGAGGAGGAAGGGATAGAACCGTTTTTAAACAATTGCATCTCCCTAAATATGTCAAGGAGATAGGAAGATGTTCTACTTTGATTTGTTGACATACAGGTATTTTATGCTGGATCTTGTTTTAAGTAGTTACTCTGAAAGTTGCTTTTTATTTAAGTACACTTAATAAATTAAAATTTGCTTTGACGGAAGTTAAAATGTTAGAAATCAGGTAACTGACATGGAGAACTATGCTTTTTAAAAAATAGTCTGCTTAAAAAAAATAGTCTGCTTATGGACATGGTGAACAGAAATAATTTAAAAGTTTTAATTTTTTCTTTTATTTCACTACAAGTTTATACGCATAATAATACATACCAGATAAATATGGGGGAAAAGTTTTGTGCCAGAGCCATCCTGCCTACTCTTTCCTTACAGAAGAACAAAGTAACAGTATTCATTTTAACTATAGAAATACTATAGTGGGGTTTTTTAATTCCCTACATTTTAATCTCCTGTGTTCCTCTTGATCTTTAATTTGCTAAAATAGTTGCAAAGAATGAACCTAGCCTGCATTAATCTTCCTAAAAACAACTCTACCTAGTTGTAATGGTTCATCTTTCTCTTAAAAATAGTGATTTGTTCACTCTGAAATCTGAATGATCAGTTGCAGCTGCATTTTGTTCCTATTTGAGTTTAGGAAGAAGGGAGGAGGAAGCACTCTGTAATATACAATTTGAATTACTGTAATAGACGGACACAAAGATTAGCATAGTGGAACTGTTAAGCTGTCAGAACCAGAAGAAACATCTATTCTTAGCATAGTTTGAGATTTAAAGGCAACATAATGGGTATAGTTGAAAATTGTAGAAGGAAAATAAACCAGATGGGTTAAGATTAAATTTTTTTCCTAAATTGTTACTACCATACTGAGGAAGAGGACTTTCTGCCATTAGAGGCAATAAAGAAAATCGCAGAGGGAAAGGTCAATAGGTTTGAATACTTAAAAATTTTAAACTACTTTAGAACTCTTTATTACTTAGGTAATGCATATGCGCTGTAGAAAACAATTGGAAAACAATAGAAAATAAAAATCACTCATAATTCTGCCAAGTGGCAGCTCTCTTGTTATTATAATGACATTTTATGATAATCCTCCCACACTTAAAATATTTTTATTTAGGGGAAATTAAATTTAAATGTGCAAACAAATAAATTGGCAAAGTGGTTTCTCAGGATAGACAAAGAATTGTTGGCTTTAAGATATGTAAAGAGCTTACATGAGTAAGAAAAATACTAATATTCTCGAAGATTGGTAGGCAAAGGACAGAGACAGTCACTCTGTGTTCATCATTCAGCAGACGTTGAGTGCCTGCTGGTCAAGTTAGAGTAGTGTTTACTGTGCACAAAAACGGCTGTTGGAAGGGACAGACATGCCATATTGTTGTCTGTATGTTTTAGTCCAACATCTTGAGGCATAATCAAGATATAAATGAAATTGTATGGAAAAACATTTTTCTTTAGTTGAATTTTTTCAAAAATAATGGAGAAGATTGTATTTATGAACTTGAGATGGGCAACTGTTTCTTAAACAAGACACCCCACAAAAACGATAGAGGAAAAGATTGATAAATTGAACTACATTGACCTTAAGAACTTCTCTTCAATGGGAGAAAATATTTGCAAATGAAGCAACTGACAAAGGATTAATCTCCAAAATTTACAAGCAGCTCATGCAGCTCAATATCAAAAAAACAAACAACCCAATCCAAAAATGGGCCTAAATAGACATTTCTCCAAAGAAGATACACAGACTGCCAACAAACACATGAAAGGATGCTCAACATCACTAATTATTAGAGAAATGCAAATCAAAACTACAATGAGGTATCACCTCACACCAGTCAGAATGGGCATCATCAAAAAGTCTGCAAACAATAAATGCTGGAGAGGGTGTGGAGAAAAGGGAACCCTCTTGCACTGTTGGTGGGAATGTAAATTGATACAGCCACTGTGGAGAACAGTATGGAGGTTCCTTAAAAAACTGAAAATAGAACTACCATACGACCCAGCAATCCCACTACTGGGTATATACCCTGAGAAGACCATAATTCAAAAAGAGTCATGTACCACAATGTTCATTGCAGCTATGTTTACAATAGCCAGGACATGGAAGCAACCTAAGTGTCCATCAACAGATGAATGGATAAAGAAGATGTGGCACATATATACAATGGAATATTATTCAGCCATAAAAAGAAATGAAATTGAGTTATTTGTAGTGAGGTGGATGGATCTAGAGTCTCTCATACAGAGTGAAGTGAGTCAGAAAGAGGAAAGTACCGTATGCTAACACATATATATGGAATCTAAAAAAAAACGGTTCTGAAGAACCTAGGGGCAGGACAGGAATAAAGACACAGACGTAGAAGGTGGACTTGAGGACACGGGGAGTGGGAAGGGTAAGCTGGGACGAAGTGAGAGAGTGGCATGGACATATGTACACTACCAAATGTAAAATAGATAGCTAGTGGGAAGCAGCCACATAGCACAGGGAGATCAGCTCAGTGCTTTGTGACCACCTAGAGGGGTGGGATAGGGAGGGTGGGAGGGAGGGAGACGCAAGAGGGAGGAGATATGTGGATATATGTATATGTATAGCTGATTCACTTTGTTATACAGCAGAAACTAACACACCATTGTAAAGCAATTATACTCCAATAAAGATGTTTAAAAAAAAAAAGCTTCTCTTCATCAAAAGACACCATTAACTTTGGGTTGTTTGCAGAAGTGGCCCCAAATTCCTCCCATCCCTGTCTGTCACATTCGTGCCCCTCTGAATGTGACTCTCACCAAGAGGTGGACAATCACTTTTGAATTTGTGCTCGGCCACGTGACTAGCTTTGGCCAGTAGAATGTTGGTGATAATGACACAAGCAGAGGCCTAAAAAACATACAGGCATACCTCGTTTTACTGCACTTTGCTTTATTGTGTTTTTTACAAATTAAAGGTTGGTGGCAACCCTGTGTCAAACAAGTCTACTGGCACCAGTTTCCCAACAACATTTGCTCACTTTGTCTGTGTGTCACATTTTGGTAATTCTTGCAATATTTCAAACTTTTTCATTATTATTATATTTGTTGTGGTGACCCATGCTCAGTGATCTTTGATGTTACTAATGCAAAAAGATTACAACTCACTGAAGGCTTAGCTCACGGTTAGCATTTTTTAAGCAATAAAGTATTTTTAAATCAAGGTATGTACACTGTTTTTTTCAGACATAATGCTTTTGCACACTTTATAGACTAGTATAATATAACCATAACTTTTATATGCACTGAGAAACCAAAAATTCATGTGACTCACTTTATTGCGATATTCGCTTTATTGTTGTGGTCTGGAACTGAACCTGCAGTGTCTCTGTACTTGCATATCTTTCTTGCTGCTTTTGAGAATTCTACAGTCACTACAGTGTGAACAGACCCAGGCTAGCCTGTTGGATGATGAACGACACTGACCTGATTACTGCCATCACCCTTGTCAACAGCCAGCCAAGCACCAGGTTTGTAAGTGAGGCCAGTGGGCCACCAGTGATCACAAATGCATATGGTGAGCCCAGCCAACAGTACATGGAACAGAGACAAGCCATCCCAGCTAAGCTTAGCTCAAATGGCCAACCCCTAGAATCACAAGCAAATAAGCTGTTGTAAGCCCTGTGTTTTGGGGTGGTTAGATATGTGTATCAGTTGGCTTTTGCCAACATTTGCAGTGTGTGTGACCACCAAAGGACTTGTGCCCAGAATACATAAAGAATACTGCATATCATTAAGAAAAAGACAACAGCCTAATAGAAAAAAAGTGGACAAAGGCTACATATGATATCATTCCAACTGTATGACATTTCTGGAAAAAGCAAAACTATGGAAACGGTAGCAAGATCAGTTGACAGGTTGACAGGGGTGTGCCGGGAGAGAGGGAGGGATGAATAGGTAGAGCACAGGGTTTTAGGCCAGTGCAAATACTCTGTTTAATGGAGGATACATGTCATTATAAATTTGTCAAAATCCACATAATGTACAAAACAAAGAGTGAACCTTCTTCAAAACACTTCAAGGGCTCCTCTGGCCTGTAGCAGTAGTATCTTGCTCTGGTATTGCCACTTTTCCAGGTGTCTTATAAGCAGGTGTGACATGTGACATCAATGCTGATGTTATGATAAGTTACTTAAAAAACAAATGGCTGTAAAGTCATTCACAGAATGTTACTTTCACTTGCTGCATTCAGATGTTTTCTTAATTAGGAATTTCAAGTAACTCTGAGTATTGCATGACTTCTTAGTGGAGAAAACAGATAGAAAGCCACAGGCTATGGGCTCACATGGGGTTTTGTCTCTTGTAACCTTATGATTAGACTAACATGTCTTGGCGTGGTAAGTAGTAAGCATTCACTGAACTGCTGACTTTATTAAAAGTCCTCTCTCACTAAATTGGCCCAAAGAGATTTTTCTCCTGAAGCCCTGAAGTTTTTAAGACCGTTGCTGTTTATTCAGCAACATCCTAAATTAGCTTTATGTAAGTAGAGTTGCATCTCACACTAGATTGAGGCCTAAAAAAAGATAAGAAATCTGTGCATAGATCAGGTTATCCTTAATTTACCCATAATGTGTGGTGCATGTGGTTTTATGCATACAGCCTGGTACCATTGTTCTGAGGCACAGTTCAATGCTAGAACCCTTAATCTAAGCCACAGGAGGAAGCAAAAAGAAAGGCAGATGCAGGGCTTCCCTGGTGGCACAGTGGTTGGGAGTCCGCCTGCCAATGCAGGGGACACGGGTTCGTGCCCTGGTTCGGGAGGATCCCGCATGCCGCAGAGCGGCTGGGCCCGTGGGCCATGGCCGCTGGGCCTGCGCGTCGGAGCCTGTGCTCCGCGGCGGGAGAGGCCACAGCGGTGAGAGGCCCGCGTACCACAAAAAAACAAAAACAAAAGAAATGCAGGTGCAGATAGAGTTTGGGGCTTCTGAATCATTTCTTCTGCCTTTCCAAGAATGATCAGATCCTTGGTGGTGGGGAGGGGGTGTAGGTAGAGTGTCCACTTGCTCAGGGCTTTAATCCTGTTTTACTGTTAATTCTTGATGAATAGTCATGGATGTGTTTGTATGAGGTACATGTGACAGTGCCTATCTGAGAACCTAGCGTCTCTTTATCTGGCTGTTCATCTTCATATCCTTATTGCCTGCCACATAGTCAGTGCTCAATAAATATTTGGATGAATTGCAGGGACTCAAACACTGACTCTACACCTTGCTTCTTTAATCCACATACACAGAATTCTTTGGAAAGCCAGGCAGAAGAGCTTGGTCACCTGCTTCCCCTCTTCCCCAAATTGTCATTTTATCTTTGTGGCTTCAGTAAAAAACTATCACTTCGTAATGCTTTTGGGCATTGGTCACGTCTTTCCTCGTCAGCCCTAATCCCCGAAGTGGTATGTAGAAAAGTACATTTACATCTAGAAAGTATTTAGAAAACTCATTTGGTTGATAACAATAATGCAAAAGCCTTTTCTTTGGTTATGGTACAGAATCTTGTACTGCTCTTGGAATATTGAAGAAATGCTTAACCAAAGCTAGTTTCATTTTGACATTCTGTTTCCCTCCCATTTACACTCCCAGATTACACACAGACTATCATCAGTTTCATAAGTGTGGTTCTGTTATTTCAGAGCAGGAATATCGCGTGGGTTCCTAAGGTCTCTCCCTGTGACCACTGAGCTTAGGGAAATTAACCGTGGAAGGAGGAAGCTGGTGGTTGGCAATCTGCTTCCATGTAAACGAAGGTGTAAACCTTCCACTTTCAGATGTCTGCCAACTACTTGTGTCCTTAGTCAGCTGTACCACTGTCCTCGGCAAAGTGCCAGAACCCCAGGGCCTGAACACTTAAACTGTCCTTATGGAAAGCAGAAGGTAAACAAAACAGAAGTGAAAGTAGATTCAATTTTTTAGACTGTTCTCTTACAGGAATGGTTTTGTGGTTCTCAGCATTAAAAAAAAAATACTTGTTCCAATATGTTTCATTGACATCAATTACTGTAAGTCTGATTCATTTTCTGCCTATTGATTTTTGCCCAAGGTGAAATTTATGACATTTAACAGAAAACATAAGTGATTAAAAAAAACAAAAAACAGATACTTTAAGGGTTGTAAAAATAAGGTTTAAAGTCAGTGGTACTTGAAAACGCAATTTTTATATTTCTTTGTTAACTACTCAGTTGTGTAAAAAATAAATAAATGACAATGTTAATGTTCTGTTAAGCTTCCAGGAGATGTTGTGATTTACTTTGAAGATTTTTTATCCTTACTGTTTGCAGCTTTACTCTGAACCTAACGTGTGGGTACTGATTTATATTTTAGGGGTGTGCTGGGGCTGCTCTATCCTCTGTGTCTCTGAACTGCTCCTTCACATCTCCTATTTCTCCATGCTGTGTTCCTCTGCTTTCAAAGTACCCATCCTTTGTGTTCAGTGCAGAGTTTTTATCTTCATCTGTTAAGGTTTGTTGTTGTTGTTTAAATTTCAGTGATTGTCAAATCCATTTCCAAGATTTCTCATTTGTTCTTTCCTATCCATTTATTCTGGCTTCATTCCTCCCTAGATTTATTTATAACATCTTTCTTATACGTGATTCCTTTATGTATCCCTGATCTCAAATATATTTATCTTTAAAGTGCTAACAATAAATTTCTTGTGGGATAGATTTATTTTTCTAGTTGATTTGTTGGCTATCTTTTTCAGAACTAGTCACCTTCTGTTTTTTTGGTACCTTGCTTGCAGATCACTTTGAGTGGGAGGCCTGTTTTTTTCATTTGTTCTGTTTTTGAGCCTAGCTGTGCCTTTGTGCTTTTCTTTATATTTAATCAACCTCGCTTTGTGTTCAGAGCAGAGGGTGCACATCAGAGCGTGAAATTGGTCCCACCATGTCCACCAGATGGTTCCCCTTTGTGAGGGGTACTCCACACTTTCCATTCCTGCCCTCATCCTCGTTTGTGGTGAATTTGTAAAACAATTTGATTATGCTTTTTTCCATGTTGTTTTCCAAATGTACATAATTGTTCTGGTAGTGATTTGTAACTCCATTTTCTTTTAACCTTACCCCCGACCAGTGTACAAGATGACCCAACATTTCCTCAAGCTCTGGCAGGGATGATTATTGTATATCCTTCTGCCTTTTAAATGCTGGCCAGTTTTGTTCCTTCCTCCCTCCCCCTCTTTCTCTTTCAACTACCACATAAGAGTCTTAGGTTCTTGGTTTACTTTTCATCATCTCTTTCTGTTCAGTACATAATCATTTTAAATTTTAAACCAAAGCAAGCTTGGTGCTTGTTAGCTAAATTTTAAGCTTTTTCATTATTATCTAAGCATTGTAGTTTATCTTAAAATTTAACAATATTGAGTATGTGACTTCTCGTGTATTGATTATATAAACAGATAAATATAATAAAATATTTTCCTAAGGTTTTTGTAGTAAATTATATTGTTCCATTAACTAGTATACATAAAGAATACAGCATTGCTTTCAACTTGAAAGACGTTGAACTTCTGACTGATAATTTGTATGTTTCTCAGAGTATACTTTGTTATACAGGAATTTTATATTCTCATTTATAATGAGATTTATGAATAACAAAATTTGTTCAACACGTTATTTTGAAGAGTTGGTTGCTAAAATTTTAGTCTAGCCACCCCTCCCCCCCATTTCTATATATATCTCCCTATTCAGTGGTGACTACTGCAAGAGTTCCAGGAAATGTACACCCTGTATGTTCACTTATTGCATTTTAAATTATTGTCTTTACTGTACTTCTGCATTTCCCTTCAGTCTAGTTCTGTCTATTTCTGAGAGCCAGTAGCTTCCATAAAGTACTGGATAACGGTCGGAGCAATCAAATTAGGCAACCATTTGTAAAATGGGGGTGCGGGGGAGCATAGAAGATGCTGAAGGTGCTAAGGGACTTGTAGTTCACTGCAGTTCTAGCAAATAAAAGGTACCACTGGAGTCCTTTCTTCCTTTAGACTTTTAAAACAGATGGCTGTCCGAACCATCTAAAAATAACCCTTTTTGCTTTGAATCCACGTTTTAGTAACACTTTTGGTACTCTCTTGTCAGGAGGCCGTGTGACTCAATTGCACAGCAAAATAATAATAATAATAAAATGATTGGAAAGCAGGATTGGACCAGACATTTGCTTAAACATATTCCCTTTCAAGAACGTTTCTGTTCCATAAAATGAAGCAGATTGGTATGGAGTTAAGGACTCTTTGAGGGGGACCTTTGGAATCATCCCTTAATTCCATCACTAGAATTAGGTTGAGTGCCTACTCTGAGCCTGGGCCGGTGCTAGGAGGGGTGAGAGAAGTGAAGGTCTAGGCCCTTCCCAGCAGACTCCCAGCTTTAACAAGATGCTGGCTCCACCTCATCACTCTCAAATAGTTTTAAGAGAAATATGCATTTTACTGTGGAGCCAATAAGAGACATTCACCCTATTCTGGGACTAAAGAGAAAAAGGTGTTAAAACCAAAATTGCTAGGTTTAACTTAACAAAGTGCTATAAACCTGAAAATATTTCTGCAAGGCTGGATTGGCTTTTATGCCTATGTGTTTTCAAAAACGGAAATCTCAAGTGAAAAATAACCAGCTTTTCACCCAAGTTTGACTTTTTGCCTAATTGGATTTGGGAGGTATTTGAATAATGGATCATGATCTTTCCCGTAAATACAGAAATTGATTCACTCTGGGCCCTAATTCATTCCAGAATTACCAGAGCTTTATAAGCATGTTATATCCCTTTGTACTCACTGGGAGGTCATCTGTTATCTTAAGTGAGTGTGGGAACATGGGAAATAAAGAACTAGCTTTAGAAATTATTCAGGTAATGTCAGTTTCTGCCCTGCTCACTTCCTTGCCTCTTAAGATTTCCAGTTCAGATGTTTTGTTTAAACTTTATCAAGCATTTTATGGCCCAGCTTTCTAGCCCAGCCAAATCATAATTTTGGAAGAACTGCTTTTTTCCTCTCATGAAAACGGTTCACTGTAGAGATGAGTCAGATCATTTTGGGTGCCCATATAAAATGATACAGTGTAATTTAAACCATTTGCCTGTAAGCTTTGACCAAACTTGAGCTCTGCTTCGGTAGCACATCATCAGATTTATTCTCCAAGAGAGCATGAACGTTTGACGTCCATTACATATGATGTTTCGTTCTATGACATTTCTGAAACCTACACTAAAAATAGGAAGTAAGCTTCTAAAAAGCCAGTAAAGAACTGTCCGAGGGAAGGAAATGGATAGGTTATCTATTTGTTGGTATATTTAATTTCCCACTGGTAAAATTTCTAAGTTAGTGTGATCCCATCCCTGAAATTATGAGGTACACTTTGAATGATTCTTGAAACGTTCAGTGGGTATTTTTTAGGGGATGCTTCTGGGAGTATGTTTCATGGCAAGTTTATTGTTTCCTTTTTGGCTTGGCTCCTCAGTTTACCCAGCGTTCATCTTTTCATCATCAGCTTTAAGGCCTTTATTTTATTCTGTGTGTGGAAATTTTACATACTTTGGTGGATTATTTAATCTTTGGTCGGAGTAATCAAAGATCTTCTAGGGATACTTCATGCTTGGGATGAAAGTCTCCTTAAAGTTGTTCATCAGTCAGGGATCTGCTTTTTCTACCGCAGTTAGAAGGTTAGCTTACCTTTGATACAGTTTTAGAATACAGAAATCTTGTTTTGCTGTAGTTCTATAAAGGTTTGTTGTACAGTAGTGTATGTGCTTTCTTCTAAACCACTGTTGGTAGTTACTTTTAATTTTAAAGGTACTTTATCACTCCTCAATTTTAAGACTCTAATCCTGGCATTTTATTTTACTGAATGAAATGTAAATACTTGTATTCAAAGCATACATATATTTCCCATATGCCATTCTAAAATAGAGAAACACTTAAACTGGGTATATTTTATTATTTGTAAATTATACCTCAAAGCTGGTCAGAAAAACTAATTGAAATACATAATTAAGATCTGTGCATTTTGCTCTATGAGTATACCTTAATTTTAGAATCTCTTTTAAAAAAAGTATTGTGTGAATAACTCCTATTTTTATTAGGTATCTCCGAGTTTTGCTGTGTTCTCTCTCACCAAAAAAGTACAGATTAATAAATCCTTTGGCTGAATAAAATCAATTGCACACTGTTGTTGCTATTTTGGCCCTTATTTCCTCAGAATGAATACTTGTTAGTTCAGTGGTTTATCCATGTCAATGATTTCTTCCATCTTCATCTAGTCACACCAGCTGGAGTGATCAGATTGTTTCACATCACAAGGCAAAATTCGTACCTTTTGCTAAACACTTCCAAATAACAAGTAGAATAAGAAATTTAAAACTGAGATTTATTTTTTCAAGTCATTTTTCTGTGTTGTGTAGCATTTCCCTGAAAGCTTAATCTCATCCATAAATGATGTGATGGCTAAGTTACTACTGGACTAATTTGTTTAATCCCAAGTGGGTTTATAATATATCATCATAGCTTTAAATTATTATCTCATTTCTAGTATGAGTCAAAAACTCCTCCTTGTCATTTTGTAGTTTTTTTAATAAGTAGAATAGCAGAATGTGGGCATTCTTTTTTTTTAAATCCAAGTTGAATGTATACATGGTTTAAGAGCTTAAATAATACCATGATAAGCTTATAATAAAATCCAGTTACTTGCTGCCCATACCTCCCTGTTCCCCAGTCTTTCTCTTCATGGATGACTATTTTGAACTCTTTGAGCTGCTGACTCTAGCTTGTATTTATTTCCGTATTTCTAAGGAAAATGCTTATCTTTGGATTCATTGATTTAGATCTTTCCTAAGGTATAGGATTTCATTTTCTTAAACAGCCATTCCTTCTGCTTTCCCACTTTGCTTCCCCTCCCCCATTCTCCCAGTATGTTATACTTTTTGGTTAAAACCATATTCATTGTGTACATTATTTGCCTATGCACACAGTCACAGACAGTGTTGTACTGTACTGTTTCCTTTTTAATAGATTTTCCTGTAGTTAATACTTTCCTGCCTTTTTTTCATCTGTAGAGTTTTCTTTCTACCTGTTGCTAATTCTTCCCGTAGCTTCTGATAGCCTCTCAGAACAATTTTCCACAAGCTCAGTCAGTGCTAT
The DNA here is from genome assembly GCF_005190385.1 of Monodon monoceros. Classification (NCBI taxonomy): domain Eukaryota; kingdom Metazoa; phylum Chordata; class Mammalia; order Artiodactyla; family Monodontidae; genus Monodon; species Monodon monoceros. Next base: position 10,951,945 of record NW_021703769.1, on the reverse strand, counting down.
GCGATAGAAATACAGCACAACCCGTATGTGTAATTCTGCTTTTTCTAGTAGCCACAGTAAGAAAGGTAAAAGGAAGCAGATGAAAGTAGTAGTATAGTTTGCATAATCCAATATGTTCAAAACGTTATTTCAACCAATAGTCAGTATTTCAAATATCTGAAATACCTTACTTTCTTTTTTTAGCACTAAGTCATCAAAATCCAATGTGTATTTTTACACTTGCGCAACATCTCTTTTCAGGCTGGCTGCATCTCAAGTGCTCTCAATAGCCACGTGTGGCTCATGGCTGCTGGGCTGCTGTTTCGGACAGAGCAGTTTCAGGTGATTTCTCAGCTTCAGATTTGGTCTTGGAGGCGTCCCTACTGGGGACCTCTGTTCTTTGGTCTGGGTCGCTGGGTCTGTAGGCTGCCACACAGCTACCATTTTGAGACTTCTTTGCTTTGCTTCTCAGTTGGATTCCCTGTTTTCTGGACTTCAGGTCTTCTCATTTCCCTTTGGTGGTCTCATTTGGTCACGGTTGGTACAGGGGACAAAGGCATGTTGTTGACTCGTCTGTCTCTTGAGTCATTCTGGGCCAATCTGGCTGCTTGCCTCCTAGGGCTGGTACATGGTTGTCATCCTGGGGCCTCCCCCGTCACAGCTTTTTTGGAAATTTCCTGTGCCTTTGCTCTTGTGTTGGATCCTTCCCCCCAACCCCTGTCCTGTATATCTTACATCTTTCTCTTTCTTGGTTTATTTCCTCACTCAGGTGGAAGACATGCTCCAGTGGATTGCTGTAGCAAGGGAGCAGGGGTGGTAAAGTTTTTGAGACCTTGCATATCTGAAATGTTTTTCTTGTCCCTTCTCACTTGTTGATTATTGGGCTGTGTATAGAACTCTAAGTTGGACATCATTTTTCTTCAGAATTTTGAAGACATTGCGCCTTTGCCCTTCAGCTTACAGTGTTCTTGCAGAATCTGATTACCTTATCTTTTGAAAGTGAACTATTTTTTCTCCCTGGGAACTTACAGTATGTTCTTTTTGTCTGCAGGATTCTGGAATTGCAAATTAGTGTGTCTCAGTATGGGTCTGTTTTTATCATTTTGATGAGCACTTGATGTGTCTGGGAGATTTCCTTGAACTATTTTTTAATGTATTCTTTTCTTATATTTTGTTTTGCTTAATTTTCCATTATTATTATTTATTTAGGCTTTGCCTTCTGGAAAGGTAGGGTTTCTTCTACCTTTATCTTATCACTCTTCAGTTAAGCTTATCATTTCTGCCATCTTGTTTTTAAGTTGCAAGAGACATTTTTATTGTATACAACATCCTGTTCTTAATCCATGCATACAGTATCTTATCTGAGTATATTAATAATGTATATATTTTAAGCTTTCATTTCTCTGCAGTTTATTTCCTCTAAGGGGCTTTTTTTGCCTGTTTTGTTTTTCTTTTAAATCTCTTTTGTATCAGAGGCTTTCTCTCCTCTGACATCTTGTAATCAGTGGTGTGTACATGATGAAGAATAGGGGCCTACAGGGTCTGCAGTGAGCTCTGAGCAGGTGTAAGGGGCTTATCAGCACAGATCTGGCCACTGGGCCTCTAGGTGCAGGTAGGCTGTTGTTTCCATACCCCTGTAATGGCATCTCTTGGTCTTTCCTCTTGTCTGCTCAGATCATCTAGAGAGCACTCTGCCCCCTGATTTACATCTTCCAGAAAATAAATCTCCAGATTTCTGCAGAGTTTTGAGGCAGCAGTCACCCAGCAGCACGGAAGGGGGCGGTGGGAGTGGAGATGCTGCTCCCCTTAGGCAGCTCTGCCCCGCTCCCCTGCAGTGAATCCCACCCCTCCTTCCAGAGAAGCACACTTTCTGTGCCTTTGGAAGGTTCTGTGGTGGAAATCATGATGGTTCTCTGCTTTCCCCACTGCTGGCTTGTAATTGAGCTTTCTCAGGCCTGCCAACCACTAATCAGTCTGATTTCCAGCTTCCAAAATTGTGTTGCTATTATCTGCTCTCCTGTTCTCTCACTGTGGGTTCGTCTTTTTTTTTTTTTTTTAAGTTGTAATAGACTATGCATAACATACATTTTACCATTGTAACCATTTTTAGGTGTACATTTTAGTGGCATTAAGTATATTCACATTGTTGGATGAGCTTTTCTTTTAATAATGTATAGTAAAATACAGACTTAAAGGAAAAGACTTTTAAATAGGATTATAGGGGTGTTGATTTAGGGGAGCAAAATTAGATGTGTGTGATCCACCTAGCAGGACGCGTAATGTGCATCTTCTGTTAGTCCAGGCACTTGCTCTTTCTGACAGTTTGGTGCAATGGGATTTGTTTACCATCTCCTAGGAAAGCATTTGGATAGTTTGTTGGCGTAAAAGGGCATTTTATCTGCTCTTGATAACTGTAGCTTTACAAAACGTTACAGATGGAACTCCCAGGCCTGACTTGGAAGGCTCTCCAAGATCTGGCCTGTACCCACCTGTGTGCCCCAGGCCTGTTGTTCCTCCCACCGGCCCACTCACTGTTCCTGCATAAGACGTGAACTCCAGCCCCCGTGCCTTTGCCGTGCTGGGGGTTCCTGAGTGAAACGTGCCCACCCCCCCCATCTTCCTGCCCTCTTCCACATCTTTCCAGCTCCCAGCCCCATGCCACTTCCTCCCACCCCAGTTGTCCTTCTCTTTTCTTCCCATGACCTTGGGCATGCCTCTGAATTAGCACCTTGCATTTCCCACACTGCGTGGCTCCCTTTGATGTCCGTTTCTGTGCTGGGTCTTCCTCAGTGCCCGGCGCAGGGCCCACGCTCAGTTAACTATCTAGATGAATTCCTGATGCCAGAGATTTCAAGAGAGAACTCTTTATCCTTTTTTTGTAGGATATCCGACACGAAGCCAGTGACTTCCCATGTAGAGTGGCCAAGCTTCCTAAGAACAAAAACCGAAACAGGTACAGAGATGTCAGTCCCTGTAAGTATTCACATCGCCGTTACTCTGCTTCCATTCAGCTGCAGGACCTCTCAGTCAGGACTCCTTTAGCCCCGGGGTTTGGTAATAAATTGATAGCAGTAAAGGTTTGTGACTTGATTGTTTCCTATAATAAAGGCATTAGAGACTTATAGTAATGGTTCATTTTTCCACCCTTGTAGAAGGGGTAAGGTTTCAGTTCCTGGAAAATTCAGCTAAGTTCAAAGCACTTTTTTTCCGCTTTGACTATTTTAATGATGAATCATTTTCCTACCAGCTGAAGCAGGGTATAGCAGGCATAATATAACCACTTCTGGGTGACTCAGCAAAAGTCTTATTAGACCCCGAGCATTGTATTGAACTGCTAACGATGCCCTGCGCAGGCATTAAAGGGTGGGAGCGGTTCACCCCCTCAACTAAAGCTGCAGTCAGCTCTGCTTGTTGACCCCGCCCCCTGCTGCCATCATCCTTCTTCAAGCTCTTTCCTGCCGTTAGGTCTCAGTGTGCCCGTTGGCATCCTCCTCTGCCTTCTGAGTAATTGGCTCTCAGTCCGCTGATATCTCGAAAGTAAATAACCAAATATGTTAGAATTTGTATAAAGTAACAAAACCTGGAGGGGAGTGAAGGACGTGAACTTTGCCACCTCCTCTAGGCCACAGAGAACCTTCTGGCTCACCTCCATGTGGCCGTTGCCAATCAGTGAGGGCTGTGGCTGCCAGCAGCTCCCCCGGCACTGCTCTCTGCCAGGGACATTGAAGATGCAGCCGGTCAGTCCCCAGCCAGGCACTTCCCACCGGCCTGTCAAAGCTCACTGCCCTCCCGCCCTGAACTGTGCAGCGCCCAGGTCCCCGGCAGGGGCGCGAAGTCGGACCCCAGTTGGCACGGAGCAGTCTGCCTCCAACGGCTGCCACGGTCCCTGCCCCTCAGAGCTTTGTGGCCTTGGGCCGGCTGCCCCCTCCTCTGATCGTCAGTCAAACAGGAGTCAACGCGGATCTCAGGATTGTGCGAAGATGAATAAAGTCACGTCAGCCGCTTAGTCCAGTGTCTCACTCGTGAATGTTGGCTGCGGGTGAGATGGTCACTAACTGAAGGTGCTCGCCAGGAACATCTGAAGCGCGGGTCTAGGTCAAGTGACACATGATTTCGCCCCAACGCCCAGTACCCTTGATTGAGCACGTCTAGGCTATGGCACCTCGTAGGCTTTATTTAAAAATAATACTAACAGCCTCTCCTCAGGTGATGCTGCTGTGAGGCCCTGGCCAGCCACCCTGAACTGGAAAGAACCATCACTGTCCGCACCTTTCACATGGTGTGGCCATGCCCATGGTCTCTAGCCTTTGCTGTACTTGCTCTGAATTAGGCAGTAATGTTGTCTTTAATATTCCTTTTCTACATTTTTGATCAAGGCTCATCTAAATGGTTTTATCAACCAGTTTTACAGAGAAAAAAAACAGCGTTTAAAATATTCTTCCAGAGACACAATTCCCAAACCTTTTCACCCTCACCCAATCTTACTCCTTATATTTTGCTTTTTCTCCCCTACCTCTACTCTTCAGTAGAAAAGGTGATTTTCTTTTAAGGTTATGGAGGAAGTGGGGAGAATGTTTCAAGGTGGAAGCTCTGGGGACTGGGTATTATCTTCCATTTGGCAGGTGAAAAACCCAGCACTTGGTGAGTAAGTTGTTTGCCCAGGGTCACCACCCAGTGCTGTTTGAATCCACTCACATAACCACCAGTGCCGGTCATAATTTTTTTTTGAGATTTCTTATCTCCATGACCCACTTAAATATTACCCAAGTATTTCAGTTTGTATTAACCCTCTGTGATGAGAAACATTATTCCAAACAGTGGCTAATTTCCTAAAACATCTCTTTGGAATCCTTTCGAATAGGAAGCCCCAAACCACTTATCCCCATTAACTTTTCCTTTCCCACTGGGCAGGGGGAGAACTATTTATGGATGGTCACCTGAGTTTACCGTCCATTGTGTTGTACCAGAAATAAAAATACCCACCTGCTCTTGTTAGCTGCACTAGCAGGATAAGGAAGGTGGCCCTCAGGGAAACATGGCTTTTGTGACAAAGTTATGGTAAAGGGGAAAAAAAGGGGGCTGTGCTTTTTCAGTAACCTGGGGCAGACCTTCCAAACACAAGCTTATTTTTAAAAACTCTTCTGCAAGTTACATTTAATAGACTTTCAGTGTTTTGGATTCAGAGTTTATTTTTTCCAGTTAAACTGTCTTTTAAGTGTCTTTGATCATGAGATTTATGTTATACTTGAACTTTGAAAAAAAAAAACCTCGTATCAAGGAATTCAAGGTATGACTTTTCACACTGTTGTATACTTAAGCCACTTAATCTTTGAACCATTAGGCATAGGTGAGGTTGAGGTGTGATCATAAGTCTTACGTACTTAGCTCATTGTACCAACTAGAGCTCTGGGGACTGGGTGGAATTTTTTTTCCCTTTTAAAGATTGAAGCCACTGTATTTTTTACCCTTTAAAAGTATATATTAGGCATCAGAGAACAGATCCCTTGACATCCCCTTTCCCCAGTCTTCCAAGTTGTGGGGACAGTAACAAATATCATAAGACGATATAGCCTAAAAACAGATTTCCCGAACAGGACATATTCTGTGTTTTAGTATAGTTTGCCTCTGTTGCTGTTTCACGTTAAGTTTCAAACACTTCCAAAAACCTTTCTGAAAATACTAGTCGTTCCCATATTGATAACTAATCTCAACTAAAACAGCTTGGCCTCAGCCAATGTGAACGCCCTGAGTGCCACCAACTCACCTTCTTGCTTTTCCCCATGGGGCGCACTGCCTGTGTGGACATTTGGGTCCTCCAGGATTAACTTCTGAGTTCTGGTTTGCCTTTCAGTTGACCATAGTCGGATTAAACTTCATCAAGAAGATAACGACTATATCAATGCTAGTTTGATAAAAATGGAAGAAGCCCAAAGGAGTTACATTCTCACGCAGGTAAACGGATTGTTCGAATTTGACTCTAATGGTTTTTGCCTTACTTGATGTCAACGTAAGAGTTTCAGAGTGCTGTTGTCTACACCTCAAATAAAATCTGCCACATCTGTTTAGAAGATCAGGTTTTAAACAATCCAAAAAAGCAGCAAGGAAGGAAAAAGTCTTCCTTCCGAGATTCAGTCTGGTCGTGACATGAATCTTTTCTGGGAAGTATGGCATTGCTGGGTTTACAGAAAACAGCAGTAAAATGCCAGAGTGGCCTGTGGTCTGTTGACAGAGGCAGCAGCTAGAGAAGAGCAGTACCTGTGTTGAGTCCATAAGTATTCGCCTCAGAGTGTCCAGTGCTGCTCGTGGAAATCTGAGAGGGTTAGCAATAGATGAGGAATCTATCCAGATGGCCATTCAGAATTCCTCTGCATGGTCCTCATTCTTGCGGGGGGTGGGGTGCATGGAGGGGGTAGATGATGTGAACAAACATGCACAACCACTTGAAACTCCCACTGGTTTTTGGCATCTTTATGGGAAAAAAAACCATAAAAGTGGTTTAGTAACTGACCTTTTGTGAAACACGTACTGGTGTATGACCCAAAGACCATGGGTATCTGGGAAAGGGGATAAAGGAGTTTCTTTTTAAGTAATTTTCTCACGTCTTGATCTGTTACCTGTAAATTGGCCTAAACAGTCTAAGTTTCTCTCTCTTCTTTTAATCCTCATTTTTGTTTTCTCATTGCGTATCAGTTTTTATCAGTAGTACATTGGGTTTGCGTTGTAGGGGGATTGTGAACGTCATAGCTGTGCTTAATGTTCGGAGGCTAAAACGACAGTGAAACCAGAAAGTGCAGTGAGGACATTCTGCTTTGGTGCAGGGCGTATCCCTGGTGGCCCTTCTAAACTGTCCCTTTTGTCCTGTCCCAGTTCCTTTCCGCACGTGACCACGGCTGGCCCTCGTGCCCCCACGTCAGTGTATGGAACGACAGTCCCCGGGCCCTCAGCGCATGGTGCACCTCTGGGGTGGGGATGAGAAGGAGCGAGACCTTGGTGGTGGCAGGCTGGTGGGAAGAGGTTGAGGCAAAAGTGGCTTCTTGGGAACTTCTCTTTTTAGAAGTAGTCAAGTTTCTTACTTCCTAATTTCAGCCATTCAGCTTTGGTGTGGGGTCAGGAAGCCCAAAGCAAAGATAGGGTCTGTAAAGTCACATGGAGTGTTAGGAAATCACCATGGAAACTTCTACACCGCTGTTCTCCCCACCCCCATGCCCTAGCGCTTCCTTGGCACATCTGAAGGTCTGTCTGTTTGTCAGGTTGTACCATGGTTATATCCAACTGCTTACATGGTCTCCCTCTCCCCTGAGCTTTACATACGGGATTGAAGCAGCCTGACCCCAAAGTTACATCCCTAGACAATATGACTGAAATATTTTTTAAAGCATAGAGAATAACGTCACAGATGCTGGCCTTCATGTCCATCTTCAAGTGTTGGCTGAGTTTGGCGTGTATCCTTTCAGATCTTACAGGATTTTTAATCCCTCAGACCCATTCTAAACTGGGGTGAAGTATGGGGGCAGGGGAGTAACAAGAGCCACCGCTATGGGGACCTGGCAATAGGGTCCTCGTGCCCAGCCATGGGACCCCTGATTCCTGCCTTCCTGGAGCCGTTTTTCTGTCAGTTGGCTGGAAGGGGTTACCATGGAATCCGCTATTGTCTGAGACTCTAAGGAGCCAGGATTTGTCAGGTTTAGGCAGCAAATCCCAGATAAGTTCAGGGAAGGAAGCGAGAGGGCACTGAGGGCTCCGTGGTCGAGGGAAGCGCGGTGAGACTTAAAGGGAAAAGATGTAAAGACTGAGGAGATTTTGGATGAAAGTGAATGGAAACCATTTTAGAAGAAGTGGTGCTGGCCAGAGGAGGTGACATGCTCTGTCGTGCAGGTGATAGGTGATGTCCCTTCCAGGCAGCACTAAAAATTGAGGCAAAGTCGAGGCATTCATACCCTATATCCAGTAAACATCTGTGCCCATTGCCAGGGGGGCTGGAGTGAGACAGGCCCCGCTGCTCAGCAGGCACCCCTACCCCCCATGCCTCGGTGACACCATACCCCTTGGGCCACCCGCCTGACCATTTGTGTGTCCACATCTCATGTTCCTTGGTCCAAGGATGAAGGCTGTCTGTGGTCAGGTTAACCATTATTAATAGTAATAATAATCGTACATTTTATTGGGTGTTTACTGTATTCCAGGTACTGTGGTAAGGCCTAATAAGTATTGATATATGAACATAGTTAATTTTCACAACCCTGTGAATAGGTGGAGAAACTGAGGCAAGGAGAGGTGGGGTGACTTGTCCGAGGTCACACAGATAGTAAGTGATTGGAGCTGGGACCAAGCCGTCGGAAGCGTCCCTGTGACCCCTTCCCCACACTGCCTCTCCCTTGCAGCCAGTTTTATTCGCTATACCACCCGCCCTAAGGCATGGTTCTCAGTGGAGCCCCTCAGCTGGCCAGCCCACACCAGAAAGCAGAGTCTGTGTTTTCTTTCCTCCATCGCTCAGCTCTGAACCAGCCCTGAGGTGCGGAAATGACCTTTCACCGCGTGGTAGGAAATAGAATTGTGGTTACCACTAGGCAGGGAGAGGCGGGTCCCTGTCCCAGCCATGGCCACCACACTGCCTGAGGGCCCTGTCATTCACTCACCGCCAGCAGTGAGCTTGCACTGGAACGTGTTTGTGTGTAAAATGCATACACTGTGCATTGTGTGTTTGCAGGGCCCTTTGCCCAATACCTGCGGTCACTTTTGGGAGATGGTGTGGGAGCAGAAAAGCAGGGGCGTTGTCATGCTCAACAGAGTGATGGAGAAAGGCTCGGTAAGTCATAGATTGATCCACTGTTTGCATCGCTGCCCGTGTGGATGCCAGTCCACAAAGTCGACATCTGTCCGTGTTTGTTTCCTTGAGTTGCTTTTCTATTTCTATTAGAAAAACATAAAGAAGCAGTATACAAATACATGTTTATTGTAAACAAGTCAGATACGTAGGTGAATTTAAAAGAGTGAAACACGTCAAACTGCCCTTGACCTATTCTCCACCCTGCCCCCATCAGTCAGTCTCTCCAGTGTGTGATGCATGTGTCCTGCTTTCCTCTCACCTCTCAGTCTCTCTCCTGCTTCGTGTGCTGCTGTGCTTGCCTTGTGGAGCTGTGTAAGCAGAGTTTTATTTTGAAAAGCAAGTTCCTACTGTATCTTCATCATATTTGCTTTTTCTGGCTGGTAATAAAAGCATGCCTCTCCGCACCTGAGCTGTGGGAGCAGCTGGACCCTGGGTTCGCCTCCGTAAAATCCCCAGACGCTTGGCTCCTGGCCACACCTCTTTAGTGTGGACGTTGTCTGCTTGTGCTTCACTTCAGGGTGTGTGTTCCTTTCTTCCAAGTTCTTTGCAACGTGGACTCGAGGTGTGCGTTTGTTCAGGCCACCTCCTGCCCCTCGACGGCTCTCCTCAGTCTCTCCTGCGTCCTGTATCCCGAATGGTCTTTCTAAAGCAAGTCTCACCACACCTCTTCACAGCTGAAACTCTTCTGGGGCTCCCCCTGCCTCCCAGCTATGCATAATGTGGCTACTGGACCGGGTATGGTTGGGCCCCAGTTAACCTGGACCCCCAGCCCCGCCTTCCATCTCCAGACTCCAGCCAGGACAAACGTTTATTTATTTTATTAAATTGTTCTTTTTTTTAAGTTTCTTGCCAGTTCTCTGGGCTAATGATCAGAATCACACTTGCCCCACTTCCCGGCATCCCACGTTGCTTCCCTTGGGGCCGCGGTGGCTGTGCTCTCCCTCCCCACGCGTCTTTGAAGTAGGGAATAGATGCCGTATCCCCGCGCCCCTGGCTCCCGCCTGCTTCCCGCGACACTCACGGCCAGCACCAGACACTCGCAGCGAGCACCAGCACTGCCGGGGCTTCGCAGCCTCAGAGGTGGAGGCCCCGGGAGGAGGTGGGCTGAGGAGCACGGAGACCGGGAGGAGCGTGTGGCCCAGGCCCGGTCAGGTGCTGGCACTGTGCTCTCTGGGGCTCAGCGGGGGCACTGCTGTCGCAGTGTCAGGATGCGGCCTGTGGCTTGCCAGGAGAACATGAAGGCTCCGGAGACGCCACTCCTCTGAAGAAAGCACAGTCGTGGCCCTAAAGGGAAAAAATACAAGCGCAAAGAAGTAACACATCAAAGGAAACGTGAGCGGTGAAAACCTAAAGCAGTAAAGCACTCGCCACAAAGCCTCTTCCCTCCCGCACCCGGAAAGGAACGGTCTTGGTTACAACAAATGGCCTTCGTACGACGGCACATGTTTAAAATCATATTTTTGCCTCTGCCTCCTTTTCTTGAAAGAGAGTATCCGCTCCGCACTCACAGGTGTAAAGAGCTTACCTGAGCGTCCAGTTGATGCAGTAATGCTTCTTGTCTTAGAAAAAAATGTTTACAGTGAGAGTGGTTTTTGATTTTCTCTGCAGTGGCTTGATTAATAAAATGTGAAGTTGCAAATGTGAAGCAAACCCTCACCCATCACCACTCTTGTCAGCAGTTTTGAGTAAAGAAACAAAACACGAGGTTCCCGCAATACATGCACTCCTCAATGAGAAGTGAAACACGGTGGCCGGTGCAGGTGCTGAGCACAGATGACCCTTCGGGGTCTTCCAGCCTCATCGCTGCTGACGTTTGGGCCGGATCGCTCTCTGTCTTGGGGGGCCGGCCTGTGCGTTGGAGGGTGTTTAGCAGGATCCCTGGTCTCTGCCCACTGGATGCCAGTGTCACCCCCACCCCAGGTTGAAGCCATCAGAAATGTCCCCAGACATTGTCCAGTGTCCCCTGGGAGGCAGAATTGCCCTCAGTTGAGAAACACTCTGTAGTCGTATGGAGGGTTGAGAATTTTAAATCATGACTTATTTTAAAATCATCAGATATGGTAGCATTTGCCTTTTATTTGTTACTAAAAGTTCAGATGAAACCTCTTTGCTATTTGCACGCGGTTTGCTTTAGCTACTGTTGCCACAGGACACAAGGAGTGGTGGCCCTGTACTGCAGTCACGTTTGTCACCAGGCCCTGCTCTTGGTTGTCGCCCACCCAAGGCCGAACGTAAATGGACCACAGATCCACTGTGACAACCTTTCCCCTTGGACTGCTATGTTGGCCATTAAAAAAACAACAACAAAAAAAACTAGTTGGTTTTTATTGTAGTTTACTGTGATGATGTGACAGTAGTCCCTGTTTTCCTTTGCAGCTCTTCTTTTTACTGTGGGCCTTTTGGGCCTGCAGATTGGCATGGAAAGCAACGTATGGTTTATGGTTCTTAAAGTTTTCTTGGGATAAACATTTTTAATTCAGCCTCAACGTTATCACCCCATAAGGGCTGACTGGGGAAAATTATAAGAAATTGCATTGTCTTGTTTGCTCAACTAATCTAATTATAACTTCTCCACACAGCCCGTGGTGAAAACCAGCTTGCAGAGCGTTTCCATGTAATGCATATTTGTTTTCTGGTTTCCTTCTTTCACCAGACAGTGGTAGATGTTCTTCCTGTATTTTTGGCAGACCTGCCTGTTACCCTTTTGGGACCCTGTGCTCCCTGGAAAACCATTGTGGAGAAGATGATCGTGTGTGTTAGGCTAAGGTCATCCAAATGGCCAAAGTTCTCATTCATTCAGTTTAAAAACTGAGTTTAGACATGATGGGACAGAGTGCATGTGTGTAGGGGCCGGGCTTGTTGTTGTCTAGGCAGGGGAAGTAGCAAAGCCATGTTCAACCAGAAACATCGCCCATATCTCTCCCCTGAAATCCCTACTAAAGATGCTGTTTGATTTCAAGTGCTTTCAGGCCCGAGACACTAGGTTTTGTATCATAGGTGCTTTAGGCTTTGTGCATCTCTCTCATACTCTGCTTTTAGTTCTCTGTGTTCATTCTTTTTTCAGCCAAATCACCCATCACAGGGTCACCCCAGATGACTTTCATGGATTTTTCTCAAGATGGCGTAGCTCTTTGTTTTAGATGGACCCAAGCAAGGACTCTCTCACACCCGCCTTCATGGTGGTAACAGCAGGTATGACAGATGCCAGTACTTTGGCACTGCCATGTGGCTGTTTGGTGCCAACCCAAGATATGCCTCAATTTTAACCCTGAAGAAGGACTGCTTTCTAATAAAATAAATCGCCTTTTCCGGTCACTATGTATCAACTAAACAGGGTAACAGGAAGTAGTTGATATTGTGCTTATTTTGTTTTGTTCTGTTGCATATGTTTACAATAAAAATTTCTACAGGAAATGACAGAGAGCAGACCGTGGCATGTTGCTATAGATGCCTAAGAGTTCTTTTAAGAACTCCTATTTTTTAAATAAGTATTGACACTTAGTGTGTGCCAGAATTCCTCAGCTGTAGAGTTCCAAAGTCTTGCTCTTTACCCAGATTACAGAGATTTGTAAGGCTTTATATTTGCTTTTGAAAGTGAGTGCTTGCTGTGTGGACGTGAGGTTGAAAAGACTTGCCTTTCCTGCCCATGAGGCATGAAAACATTGGCCTCTTCTTTGGTAGCAACTCGCCATTCTGCATTTCTGCTTCTTTGCTTTATTCTTGGTCTGCTCACTGAATTGGGTGCCCACTCCAGCACACGTGGTTTTGGACCTACCAGGGCAGTCTGTTTCTGGAGTCTCAAGGCATTACACAGGTCTAATGATTTGAAGTGTGGGAATGAATGCATCCTTTAAGCGTCTCCTGAAGTCTTGCTGTCATCTGCCTCACCCACTTTGGCTAAGCATGGGATCGTGCCATGCCATTGATGCTTCTGTGTCCTGAGTGGCAGGATCTCTTTGGTGCTGACAGATGGGCTCTGTTCCAGGGGTTCATCTTTGGTGCTCATCACTGGTGCAGGGAGGGTGAAACTGGCCAAAACTTTAAAACAGGCCAGTGTCCAGGCTCTTATTGGCCTTCTGTTCGGGAACCATAAAGTTTGATGCTGTGTTGGCATCTCAGTGTGGTGTTTCTTAATTTGTTTCCCTCCCTTTTTTCTGTTGCTTTGGTTTTCATTAAAGCAGGACCGATGGGCTTTTGTTGTTCTGTCTTCAGCCTCTTCAAGAGCCTCCTGGCTCCTCTGAGTCAATGCATGTTGAATTACAAGGGTCTTGAACTTGTACCATTTCCCAAAGAGCTGTTTACACACACTGATATTTCATTTGCTGAAAGTCTTACCACCTTTGAGGGTCCCTCTGTCTGGGGACATGTGTCGGTTCCTCTGGCTTATGGACCTGGCAGCTTAGCCCCCATCTACCTGCTGTTCTTATCCAGAACAGTCATCAGCAACCAGAAATGTCTGGCGTAGAAACTTGGCTCAAGCAAAGCATGCCACTAAATTTGACTCAGATTTTCTTTCTTGAACTCTAAATGAAACCAAATCTTCGGGAGTTTGCTTGCTATAAGGAAAATGTTAATGAGCTACGTTTAAATCAAGAGCATCAAGTAGTTTCTAAAATTTTTAAACTACAACAAGGGATTTTTCTGAACTGAACCGAACCAGAATGAAAGGGTGGGGTGGGGCAGTGGGTGATCCCCAGCCTTGGAGGACCCCTCTGCAAACCTTCTCGATTCTGGTTTGCATTTGATTACAGCCCTTCAAGCTTTTTACGGTGTTTCACGTGGTCTCTTCTAGCCTTGGTTATCGTCCCCAGGGTAGGGAGTCTGCGCTATGCCGAGAGCACCCATCAGGTGCACCCATCAGATAACCTTTGAAATGGCTACATAAAGTAGTTCATGAGAGACTAAACCTTGTGTGCCATCTGGCTTCCTTCAGGGGTGATAGGGAGAGGATCAGACCCCTGGAACACTTTGCTATGTGGAAAACCGGGGCAGCTGGGTTTGGAAGTGCAAGTCCTGTCTGCCCGACTAGTCCTGGTCTAGATCTTCACAGACCCCTCCCCATCTCCTCTGGAGGCAGGCAGGTTACATTGATGGCGACCTCCAAGGTCAGAAAACCCTGGGTCTTTGGGTTATCATAAAGCTCGTGGACGGTACTTCAAACCTCCATAGGAAGACAGTCAGTTGCTCACAATAATTCAGTGTTATTTTCTCCCCTAGTTAAAATGTGCACAGTACTGGCCACAAAAAGAAGAAGAAGAAATGATCTTTGAAGACACAAATTTGAAATTGACATTGATCTCTGAAGATATTAAGTCATATTACACAGTACGACAACTAGAATTGGAAAACCTCACAGTGAGTATGGCATGCGCTTAAGTACTTCAGACAGTTACTGGTTGAGATGTCTTTTCACTTGGGTGATACTACTGAACACCAGTTGTTTATGCCAGTGGTTTTCTGTGCTCTGAGCAAGAAGTAGTTTTAGCACTATGGTGAGTAGAGCTTACCTGCTTACTTACCGGGTGACCAGAGGTGCCTGGGGGCGGGTCTCACCTGCCTCCTTCCCCACAGAGCTCTCTCCCAACACTAGTTAACACCAGTTCTTAGGGAAAAGGGAGTTCTGACCTAAACCTTACCTGTTCCTGCTCCTGCCTTTGCAACTGCAGAGGGACTAAAGTGATGGCCTGTGAGTTAGATACCAGCAGAGCACGTGGGCCTCTCTTGTGGTCCACAGTCTCTTTAGTCTGAAGTGAGGGAAGAAGGGCCCTCCAGGGCTGACTCCCAGTTCATAGTCAGTGAAAGTTTTCTAGATGAAGTCTTGGGCTTGTTTGCGTGGGGAGAATTAATTAATTAATTAATTTAAATAAATTTATTTATCTCATTTATTTTATTTTTGACTGCGTTGGGTCTTCATTGCTGTGCGCGGGCTTTCTCTAGTTGCGGCGAGCGGAGGCTACTCTTTGTTGCGGAGCATGGGCTCTAGGTGCGCGAGCTTCAGTAGTTGTGGCTCGTGGGCTCCAGAGCACAGGCTCAGTAGTTGTGGCACGTGGGCTCAGTAGTTGTGGCGCATGGGCTTAGTTGCTCCACAGCATGTGGGATTTTCCCGGACCAGGGCTCAAACCCGTGTCCCCTGCCTTGGCAGGCGGATTGTTAACCACTGCGCCACCAGGGAAGCCCATGTGTGGGGAGAATTTGTAACACCACCTGCCAGCTATCATTAAATGATGGTCTTAGAATATGTCTGGGCAGTGTGCTAGAAGCGGCATCACAGAAGACCCTGCCCTCGGGGAGGCTGAATGATTCGCCCGGAGCCATCACTCTGGGGAGCCATGCTTGTGGGAACAGTGGAAGGAAGCTGATGGCAGCTCCTGGGGACACCCTCAAACACGGTCAGCCACTGCCTCCTGGAATCAGACTGCCTCGGGTTGATTCCTGGCCCCAGCATATCAAATTGTCAGACTTCAGGGAAAGGGCACCGTTCTCACCGCGTCTATGTCTGCCCCCGTCAGATAGGGTTTTTGAAAGCCTTCCAGAAGGTGGTCCGTGTGCAGTGTGAGAGCAGCACAGGCTCAGAGCACGTGCCGGGAAGGGTTCGCAGCTTCTGTGGGGTCGAAGGAACGTGGATTTATCTGGGGGCAGTGGGACTGGTGTTGGGGCTTGCGGGCCGGGGCTGAAGAGGAGGGATCTGCCCCTGGATTCTATTTGCATCTTAGTTTTCAGTTTACTGCTTTATAGTCACCGTGACGCCTGGGGTGGGATTAATACTCGAAGTAAGATCGAGAACTTAGCGCAGGTGACTGGAAGTGGAGAAGAGGTTAAAATCCCGTGGCTCTGGAGGAATGCAGCTGCGCAGTGGGTCCAGGTCCCCCTGCCGCCTCCTGTGCGCTAGCGCTGGAGCCCCAAGCCCGGCCATAGCCCCATGCAGGCTCTCGGGGTGTGATTTATGGAGGGGTTTGATACGGAGGATTTTCAGCAATAATGTTGGCAGTGGGTTGGTATGTGCCTGGAGGATTATGTGGTAGACTTTTTTAATGCTTTTGAGCGTTTGCAAGCCTGACATTGCAAGTGACTTCCGGTAAACTCTTGAGAAAATTTCCTTTGCTTGTTGAGGGAAACAGAATTTGGACAGAGCAGAAGAGGTTTGTGCTGTTTGCGTGGCAGAGCAGAGGCAGCAGCTTGGAGGTTTGGGGGAGATCTGTTTGCTCCAAACAGACGTGGTTTTGAAAAAGTCTTTTGTCAGACGTGTACCTGGCCGAGCACACGTCTGGAATGAATTCCTTGAGAAAGAGGTGGGCAGGCGTGAGGGAGGGAGTAAACAGAAGGTAACCCACACCTTTTTAAGAATTAAAAGAAGGAACTTGCTTTTGGCATGTTTTCTTATTCCTTTTTTTTTTTTTTTTTTTTTTTTTATTATTTATTTTTTTTGGCGGTACGCGGGCCTCTCACTGTTGCGGCCTCTCCCGTTGCAGAGCACAGGCTCCGGACGCGCAGGCTCAGCGGCCATGGCTTTACGGGCCCAGCTGCTCTGCGGCATGCGGGATCTTCCCGGACCGGGACACGAACCGGCGTCCCCTGCATTGGCAGGCGGACTCTCAACCACTGCGCCACCAGGGAAGCCCTTCCTATTCCATTTTTTTAAAAATCTATTTTTAAGTGCTTTTCTGTTCCAAAAAAAATAGAAGACACATTTCTCTTTTAAGCTATTAAAGGATATAAGGAGATCATTTTCTAGGGAGGAAAGTATGGAATTGTTTGGTGTGGTTCTATAAGTTATCCTAATGTCATAAGCAGATTTTTTCCAGTTCTGCAGAAAGATACCAGTGTGTGTAATAGCTGGTGCAGGGCGACACGTGTGTGCTCTCTGCTGATGTTAGGTCCTTGCTGTTTTTGTGGGTCCTTTTCACACGTTTTCATCACACTAGGGTCAGAGAAGGTTGCTGTAACTAAGCTGTGAGCATTGGGAGGGCAGGGCGCGGGGTCATTACCTCATCGTGCCGGGCACACAGGAGGCACGTTATGGACATTTGCCAAACGAAGGGAGACATTGTCAGTCAGCGGGTCTTTGGCCCAAAGCGTTTCACCATCAGCCGCTGTCCAGGTAACCTAGGCACTGGCTTGGCCCTTTGCGCTGCGCAGCTGAGGTGGTTCCTGTCTGCAGGCCTTACTTCCCCTGTGACTGGCTCCCATTGCTGTGGGCTCTTACCTTAGTATAATCTGGGTGCTCTCCTCAGCAAGGACTACATTTTTAGATCATTGCTCCTGGCGACCAGTTGTCCGCCCTGGGAGCGGAGTCTCAGAGGAAGGAGCGGAGCTGGAAACAGCACCAGAGGCCGTTCTTTCTGTTCCACAGCGAGCAGATTGGGCTAGGAGACAAGGGCCAGGGTCCTCCTTTCAAGAGCTCCTGCAGCGGGCTCTGGAGTCAAGCAAGCTTAGATTTAAACTCCTGCTCGCCCACTTAATGGAGGGTTAGCTGCCAAGCCTCAGTCTTCTAATCTGGAAAATGGGAGTAACGGGACTACGTGCCTCGAGGGATTGCTGTGAGAACC
Source organism: Monodon monoceros (assembly GCF_005190385.1). Lineage (NCBI taxonomy): Eukaryota > Metazoa > Chordata > Mammalia > Artiodactyla > Monodontidae > Monodon > Monodon monoceros. The sequence goes on along the minus strand of NW_021703769.1, from coordinate 10,934,593 downwards.
CGGTGAGCTCTCGTGCCCACGCTGGAACGCGGTAAGCGCTCCGCTTGTGGGGCCAGTGCAGCTGGTCTTGTCAGCATCCTCCTCCTCATCGTGGACCGTCTGTTCAGCTGGATATTGAGCCACACGTGGCAGCCTCCTGTCTTTGGAGACTGAGTTGGTAACTTTTTTCTGTAAAATGACAATTCTCTGAGGCATCCAGATAGTCCTGTAAGGAAAGCCCCGAGTTTCCCAGAGCTGGTGCCCCACACGTGCAGTTACATTTCCACTCTTTCATGTGAAACCCCGAGGCCTTTGATGACAAGATTGCTGTGGGTGGCAGCGAAGCATCATTTTGAGTTGTGGGGCGGATAGAAATCGGTTGTAATCATGAAGACGGCAGAAGTGAGAGGAACATTGGAGACAAGGGCTCTTGTGGGCAAGACTGTTCCATCCTAAAGGAGGGGCAGTTGAAGCAGGAGCAACCTGGGGTCCACTCGGGGCTTGGTATTTGTTCACTGGGTTTGTGGACCCAGGGAGAAAAATCTGAGAGTTAAGGCTACTCTTGGAGTTAGGTGGGTGGAAAGGCACTTCATGCTTACTTGGAATTAATGATTTCTGTACAGGTGATTCTCTTAGAATCGTCATGAGTATATTTCTCTTCCAGTCTCAAGAAACTCGAGAGATCTTGCATTTCCATTATACCACGTGGCCTGACTTTGGAGTCCCTGAATCGCCAGCCTCGTTTCTGAACTTTCTTTTCAAAGTCCGCGAGTCGGGGTCGCTCAGCATGGAGTACGGCCCCATTGTGGTGCACTGCAGTGCTGGCATTGGCAGATCGGGGACCTTCTGTCTGGCTGACACCTGCCTCTTGCTGGTAAGAAGGCCCTTAAATACCCCGAGAAGAGAAGGGAGCACATTTTAACCTCGAGTCTGGCCCAGCCACAGCTTCTCTGTTAACTGTCTCTGCAATAAACTAGCTTTGCTCTTCACTTTTTAATAGCTTCCTTCCCATGAAAGGAGCTTTACCCTAAATAGCTTCGTTTGAAGGGAGGCCCTTAATTTTAATGTGGAAGCCAGGAAGATCCAGAGAATCCCCCTCCCTCTCATTTTGCCCCTGTGCTCAAATGGTCCCAATTTTGCCACATTTTCTAGAATTCTGCCTTCCTCGCTATGACTTTTCCTGAATAGGAACTGGCACGCTCCAGGATATATACAGTCACATTGTACTTGGGGCTCGGACCTCACTGAGCTGTGTCTCCTCTCTGGCTTTCAGATGGACAAAAGGAAAGACCCTTCTTCTGTTGATATCAAGAAAGTTCTGTTAGAAATGCGGAAATTTCGGATGGGACTGATCCAGACAGCAGACCAGCTCCGTTTCTCCTACCTGGCTGTGATCGAAGGCGCCAAGTTCATCATGGGAGACTCTTCAGTACAGGTCAGCAGTGCTTTTGCTTTAATCCAGGTGTGTTGGTTTTAAATTTTTGCCTGTAAAGAAGGAGGCTGTTCATTGTAAACGTTGAAACAGTATCCTGGGTCAGAGGAAATAGCTAGGCTTCGTGTTTAAATAGCTAAAAAGTTGTGGAAGGTTTCACCATGTTCCAATTTCTGCCTTTGAAGTGCTCACATAGAGATCATTAATAGGGAGAATAGACTTTATTTTCATAAGATCTCATCTTCCAAGGACATGGCTGGAGACCCGAGAAGCTGAGAGGGCCCCTCACCTCTGCTCACTTAAAGGGGAGCAGGTTTCCTGACAGATCAGCCAAACGTGAAATCTCACGGGACTTCCTCTTGCTGCTTTTTCAAGGAACAATGGAAAGAGCTCTCCCACGAGGACCTGGAGCCTCCACCCGAGCACATCCCCCCACCTCCCCGGCCTCCCAAACGAATCCTGGAGCCACACAATGGGAAGTGCAAGGAGTTCTTCGCAAACCACCAGTGGGTGACAGCTGAGACTGAGGAGGTTAAAGAAGACGGCCCCGTCAAGGAAGAAACCAGAACCCTCTTAAACGCCCCCTGCAGCCTGGAAAGGTAATGTGAGAGGCTCCTGGCTTACTGGGGGCGAGGGGAAATGGCCTTCTCTTCCAGAAATACATATTGATATTGAAACCCTGTGGACCCAGCCTCCTCTTGGCAAACGGTGCTTCTGTGTTCTTGAGGAACAGGCCCCTGGACCGTCCCTGCTCCTCCCCCAGCTGGAGGAGCCTCTGACTGAGCCACAGGTTGGCCCGGGGAAGTGACTGACTTTAGCGGGGATCTAGCACCACCTGGTGGTGCTTGTTGGAATCAGGGGTCTGGTGCGACTGAGTCAGGTCTTCCAGCCCGGTGATGACAGCGACAGAAGACAGAAGCCTGCCCTGGACTTCAGGCCGGTCCTGAAACTGATATCCAGGCTTGACCACGTACCTTCAGCCCCCAGAATGGTCTTGGGGTACTTAACCTTTTCATGTAGTCTTTTTTTTTTAAGATTTGTTTATTGTTTATTTATTTATTTTTGGCTGCATTGGGTCTTAGTTGTGGCACGCGGGATCCTCGTTGAGGTGTGTGGGCTCCTCTCTAGTTGTGGCGTGCGGGTTTCCTCTTCTCTAGTTCTGGCGCGCAGGCTCCAGGGCACGCGGGCTCTAGTTGAGGTGCGAGAGCTCAGTAGTTGTGGCGTGTGGGCTTAGTTGCCCCGCAGCATGTCGGATCTTAGTTGCCTCACCAGGGATCGAACCCGCATCCCCTGCATTGTAAGGCGGATTCTTTACCACTGGACCACCAGGGAAGTCCCCCTTTTCATGTGGTCTTGATTGAGTTGATTGCCGTTTTGCTTCCTTACAGTTTGACAAAGATTACTGAGCACCTACTGATGCATGTGAAACCCCAAGATAACTAGACTGGGGCCCCTGGTCTGTGTTCTAGACCATCTTACTGGCAAGGGAGCAGTAGATTGTGGTGGTGGCCCATGGACAGGGATGTGATGGAGGTGCACGCTGAGGGGGTCAGCCTTAGAGAGGAGACACCCAGCCTTCCCTGGGTGGTCAAGGAAGGCTGCCAGCAGGAGGTGGCATCGTGCACAAGCTTGAAGGATGAACGGGGGTTAGCCCGAGCCTGAGACCGTGGAGGCAGTGCCCTTGGTGCCTGCATTTTTGGAGGGCAGTTTAAGATTGGTGCACACTTTGACCCCACGTTTGTCTACACCTAGAAACTCAGCCAGCAGGAGTTCTCAAGCAGGTGTGCAGAGATGTACAGGTAGAGGTGTTCGTGGTGGCATTATTTCTAATGGTGAAAATCTAGAGATGAGCTGATTGTGTATCCAGGGATTAGATAAGTCGTGCTTTCTCCCGGGGTGTTGGATATTCTGCAGCTGTTAAAGAATGGGATCAGGGTGTGGATTGTTACGGCCGGACACTGGAACGGTCATGCATGAGAAAGCAGGTCACACACAGTGTGTGCCCCACCGGGGCCTCTGGCTAAACTGATCATCAAAATCTTCCCCGGGCACTTTGCTAAATGCTGGTGTCCAGGTCCCAGTCCTGGCCCATGAACCTACTCCCCAGGGCCTTTCGTGCAACTGGCCCTCATCACAGGAACACCGGGTCTGGTTCTGGGGCTCGAGAGACACTTGTCCAGCGGGGCCTCCCAGAGCAGGTGCTGAACAAGTGCGACTGTGCCCCAGTTCCCAGGGCCTCTGTTGACACTCTCAGGGTGGGCTGGCGTGCTCCCTCTGAGGGCTCGCCGAGGGCCGAGGATGAGAGGGATGGGAGCTGGCACGTGACTTGGGTCAAATTTGTGTCATTGGTCCTGTTTCTTTATTCATGAAGACAATGGAGAGAAAGGTGCCTTTCACATTCTGTGGGTGAAGGTGGTGAGCAGGGAAGTGTGGATTTGGGAAGCTGAAAGCCAGAGAATTCCAGGAAAAGAATGGAGTGGGACCAAGAACCTATGCGCCTCTGGGCACCGGGGAGGGCGGGGAGCCCACGTGCACACAGGCCTCAGCCCTGCGGCTGGGGCCTCACCGGGTGGGCGCCGAGAAGGGTGCTTCGTGCAGCCTCCTCCTGTCTCCTGGGGAGGCGGTGCCCCCGGATGGTCCTGCCAGTCACGCGGGAGGCTGCTGGGGCAGCAGGGCCGTGGAGAGGCCTGTGGGAGGCAGGACTTCCTGTGGCCAGGGCCGCCTCGATGGACGCAAGGGTGGGAGAGCAACGGCCTGGGAGAGGTGGGGAGGGGAGAGGCAGGGTCTGGCTGCACCCAGGCCCACAGCCTCTGCTGGCCTCTCCTGGGACAGCCCTACAGGGTGGCTCTGGCTCGCCCCCAGCAAGGTAGTCAACTGACTGCACACGGGACACCTGGGAAGTGGGCCTGCTGTCAGGACTGGCTGGGCGTGCAGCGGGGAGGGCAGAGGGTCAGCACTGCAGATGTGTGGTGTCCGCATGTCAGCAGCAACAAAGGCCTCTGTGTGTCCACGTCTGTCAGGCCCCGGGGAGGGAGTGGAAGGGAAGCCTGTGGCCACACTGTTACCTTCCCTGATCTGAAGGGGAACATTCTACAAGCGGCCCCAGGGGCTGTACTGCCCCTCAGACCCTTACCCAGCCCCGTCACTGAGGAGTCCGCGGGTCTCCGGAACCCCACCCTGGCCCTGCTGTCGGGCGCTGGGAGGGAGGCGGTGACAGGCGGGCCTCCGGCCAGTTCCAGCATCAGCAGGCTCTGCTTCCACGTGGCTCATTTTTTCCTAGAATTCCTCCGGGAGTAATAGCATCCTTGCCATTGTTTTCCCGAGTGAGTAACCCGCCTCTGCCCCCCTCATTCCTCAGCGCGAGTCAAGACACTGAAGTCCGGAGGCGGGTCGCGGGGGCAGGTCCCGCCCAGGGGGAGCCATCGCCGCCCAAGGAGGAGAAGGACCAGGCGCCAACTCACTGGAAGCCCTTCCTGGTCAACGTGTGCGTGGCCACGGTCCTCACAGCCGGCGCGTACCTCTGCTACAGGGTATGTTTTCACTGACGGACGTGCTGGCCAGACCGCGTGTACAGCAAGCCCTGGCCGCCAGCCCGGCGGTAGCGCTCAGTGCTGCGGGAGCCTCTGAGCCAGCCTCAGAAGAAACAGATCAAAGGTTTTCAAAGTCTGGGACTGTGAAGGGCTAACGAGAGAGAATTGAGGATTGATGCACCGGGGTCTTAAGGAGCCCTGTGGTCCCAAGAATAGAAGAGTCTAATCTCAGGGCCTTAACCTATTCAGGAGTAAGTAGACAAAATGCCAAATACGTCTCTCTCTCTTTTTTCTTTTTTCTTTTTTTGTTCATTTGTTTTTGAAAAAAAAGTAATAGAATTACAACACATTGTTGTTTTTAACCTTTATAAAAAGCAGCTTTTTGTTATTTCTGGGAAAAAAAAAAAGACTAGGCATTTACGAAACTTTCTTGTACCCTTAGGTGGTGTAACCAGATACACAATTTTTATTTGATTTCCCAGGGAAAGACTCCCACACTTTTGCGAATGTAAAGTCCTTTGGAGGAGAGGGTTTGAGGGTTTCGGACATCGTCTCGCTCAGGCGCTTCCTCTGCTGAGCGCGCACTGAGCCGGGACAGTGCCTGCGAGCTTTCCCGTTTTAAGAAGAAAAACAACAAAAGGCCGTCTCTAGAAAACAGAACCCGGCTTCTGCTTTTGCTCAGGGTGTCCCGCTGGCTTCCCGTTGTCCGCTCCTCCACCGGCCCCCTCGCGTTACAGCCGTCTTGCGCACGTCCTGCCCCCATTGCTCCATCCCCATAAACAGGGTTCCTCAGGGCCCCTGCCTCAGGGTCAGAGGTCACCACAGGGTGGCCACCGGCTTTTCACCCAGCCATTGAGATCCAGAAGGAGCAGTTTCCACTTTGCTTGGAATATAAATGCCATTTCAGTAGAAATCCACACGTTAGAATGTGTTGCCGTTGAAGTTACGGAGAAGAGTGAGGATTAGCCTCAAATCTCTGGTCGTGGAAATCACCTCACGAGACTTCTGTTTTTTCTTTTAATGATTTTAAATATTTTACCTCTTTCTAAGCAACCACCTTTGAGCGCATCCGATGGTTTAGCAACGTGCAGACAGCTTTTTCCTCGGGGGTGATTTTGGGAAGGGGGAGCTGTTGTAAAAAATAATAATAATAACCAAAACCCCCTTCACGGGGGCTGGAGTGGCCCGGGCGGCCGAGGTGTTGCACGAGTCCGCAGCTCTGCGGGGGCAGGGCCGGGCTCCTCTGAAAGCGTTTGGTTTCATCCTAGTTCCTGCTCGACAGCCACACACAATCTGACCTGCCTCCACCCACGGTCCGCCCCTGCCCGTAGAGCCCGCAGCCGCCTAGCAGGCAGCCGCCGTAGGCGAGGGCCGTTGGACAGCGTAGCCCTCCGCGCCCCGACGGACGTCGGTTCTGCACTAAAGCCCCCCTCCCCGGGCGGTTGGCCTCACCTCCATCCTGCTACTTTTCTCTCCTTCGCCTTCCTCTGAATACCAGACCCACAACCCATTTTTTGAAGAGGGCACAGAGGGCGCTGGGCTGGTGGCGCAGAGCAAGGCAGCCTGTGCGGGTGGAGGGGCGAGCCTCACATGGTGCCCCCTCGGCGCGTCCCTGGCAGGCGGCAAGCGACATCCTTCCCGCAGCCCTCCCTGGAGACGGCGTGTAGTGAGCCTCTCCACTCCATATTTATTTTTTAATTCTTTTCTCCTGAAGGCATCCACAGTGCACTAGCATCTTCATAAACCAATGATGTGTTAACGTTTTTTGATGTCAGCCTTGCACCAAGGGCTTTATCAAAAAGTACAATAATAAACCCTCAGGTAGCGCTGGGAACGGAGGACTTTGCCGTGAGCCTGCTGCGTCAGACCAGTACTAGGAAGGAGGACGGTTGTAAGCAGTCGTGATTTCATTGGGTAACACGAGAAGAGGTTTGCCTATGTTTATAGAACAAGGGGATAATATATAATGAACACTTGGCTATTTAAGACACATGGCGTGAGATTACTTTGTCCCGGTTCCTCCCCTCCCCAGTTGTCTGCTCGAACCTCGATCTCGGTCACCACTCTCCCTGTGTGTATTAGGATGCATGTACGGGCTTCTTGTGTCCCGATCAAATACCACGTGCTTGAAATCCTTAGATCTCTGCTTACTGACGCGCTCCGTGTACAAGTCCAGTCTACCTTTGCATGAGCTGAGCATTACGTGGCTCTGGTTCCTAAGACCGTTGCTGAAATCATTGCCATTCGGCAGCGGAGCGATGTCCAGTAACATATTTGCCCAATTCCTGGCATGACACTCTGGTGACTTCTAGTGAGGCCCAGCCTGTCCTGGTCCAGCTGGGCCCCACTGTAACTCAGACATTCCAAGGGTGTGGGAAGCCGTAGTCACACCTCGCGCTCTGGACACTTAGACAAGCAGGTCCCCCACGACACACACACCTTTAGGGTCAGCCTCCACTGTGCCAAGTTCACACTCTTCTTGAGCGGACCGTGATCTGGAACCAAGGCGACTGTTGGAAACCACACTTCTTGAAACAGCCTGGACGACGGTCCCTTCGAGCCAGCCTGTGGCCCTTCAGGTCCGGGGGCCTTGCTGAGAGAGGCGTCTGCCCTGCCCTTGAACCCTGGGGACTGATGGTGCTCATGACTCTTCCTGCGAGGGGAACTTAAGACCTCCACGTTAAGTGGCTTTTTTAACAAGAAAAAAAAAAAGGCAGCTATAGCTCACGGGCTGCTCTTCTGCCAGCATTTTCACATTTTGCCTTTCACGTGTTAGAAGCTCGTGCAGAGAAAGTCTGTGGTGGGAACATTTGAGGCATCGCCCCGCAGAGCCTTGGTGAGGTGTGGATAAGACTGAGGTGCCAGGCTGTAAGCATTTTTGAGTTGGGCTTGTTTGTTATTTTAAGTCCTGTATATGTATGTAGTAGTTTGGTGTGTATATATAGTAGCATTTCAAAATGGATATACTGGTTTAACCTCCTATCCTTGGAAAACAGATGGTTCTCCATCTTGTCACACGTATGTTAGAGAAGTAGCGAGCTGCTCTGCTATATGCCTTAAGCCAATATTTACTCATCAGGTCATTATTTTTTACGATGGCCATAGAATAAACCATTTTTACAAAAATAAAAACAAACAAAAAAAAGCGAGGTGTTTTGGTATGATACCTTTTCAGGTGTGTGTATACATGGATGCATGATGGGGGGGGGGGGGGGGCGCGTCTCAGGGTCTTCTGTGACCTCACAGAACTGTCAAACTGTACAGTTTTCCAACTTGCCATATAAATGATGGGTTTGCATTTTAGTTGCAACAATAAAAAATTTTTTCTAAAGAACATGGCTTTGGGGTGCCTCCCATTTCTTTGCTTAATAGGCCTAAACCAGGCTGGGCAACTTCTGTTTTCTTTCCATCCCTGCTGATGTGAAGCAGATGTTGGCAGTCAAGAGGGGTTATAGTTTTTCCGCATCTGAGGATTACGATGGCGGCCTCCTGGAGTCGTGGGTGCCTCTGGGCTGGGGGCACTTTCCCTGCCTCGTGTTTATTCAGCGCTTCAGGCCTCAACCCATTTCAGCAACAACAACAAAACTCACCTTTTCAAGTGTTAGGGCCCTTGGATAACTTAATGAATTTATAAAGGTTGTTTGAAGAACTGCTCAAACCTCAAGAACGTGTGTCCCTTAGCCGGCTGCCTGTAAGACACGACGGTGGCCATGTCTCAGCACCTCTGCCGAGTCACATTTGATGTGGAACTGACACATCAGTGGAGACTGACACTGAGAGGTAACAGTGAAGTATAAACAATTCGTGTAGTCTTCCTTTCGTGTACAAAATTAAATGTAAGTCTCCCCTAAAGTGATTTTTCAACTTCTTGTTCTGAAATAATTTCAGACTTGCACGATGTTGCAGAAATACTACCAAGAATTCCCTTATATCTTTCAAGGTTTTATGACTGTTTCAAAGCTGGCTGCTGAGTAAACTGTTTATGCTGTGGCCTCGCAGCAACATCCATGGAACCCAGAAACAACGTCTGTGGTCATGTGACCACACAACACCCAGCAAGGACAGTGGGGACCTGGGTGGTGGTGTCACACCCACTGTCGTCACCTCAATCGTTTTCAGATACGAAAAAAAAAAAAAAATGACATCTAAGCTTCCATGAAGAGGAGGAATGCCAATGTGGAAAAAAATAACTAAATGTGTAACTAAGCAGAAGTCTGGGCCCAAGGCCAGAGAAGGGCCACGCCGCCTGGTGTCTGTAAGGAGAGGGGACTCCGGGAGCCTCAGAGAGCACGTGGAGAGCCCAAGGGGCAGCCCTGCCCTGAGGCCGCCCTCCTCTACCCCTGCGTCTATGTCACGTTGGAAAGAGAGCACTGAGGGACAGCAGGGATGGCTTCTTCCCTCAGGATATTCCAGAAAACAACCACTACCCTCCACTTTTTTCAGGTAGAGTGGAACACCAATAAAAAGTTATTTTAATTGAAATTTCAGAAAACAACATATGGACAAGGCAAATAAATACTGAGTTAAACCAAAAAGCACAGAATATATACAGGAAATGTAAATGAGCATGTTTAAGTTACAGAGCTTTCCAATGCCATTGTTGATACCACATCCAGACCCCAGGGTACCTCTACATTCTTAACCCAGAAACAGCCCAGGACACGTCTGGGTGTTTTAATAGACTTAAATAGGAAATTAATTTTCCTTCTTTAAACATGATGTTCAGTAAAATCTTTCTTCAAACTAGCTTATGGCTTCTGAAGCAATTTATTTAATAAGCCCTAAGTTGACTTGCTTCAGAAAATGGATTCCATTCTGATGAGTGAGGTCAAAGCAAATGGCACTCAAGACTTCTCGGCTGACGGCATGTTCTTGTTTCCTTTGTGCTGTTGAACCACAGTGAAAATAAGGCCCACGGTCAGCAGGCCGCCAGCCGGCTCCCCTGTGGCGCTTGGGCTGCAGCTCGGGCTGAGGGGGCGAACCGTCGAAACCCTGGCTCTGCCCTCCCCACAGTGATACCTGCTGCTGTGGGAACGACTCGAGTTCTGTCCTCAGCAGGGATGCTCGGTCTGCTCGCCTCCTCAGTCCCAGTCTTTAGTGAACCAGAAGTGCTGAGCCAGCTGACCTGCTGATTCCAGGCCTCCGCCTGCCTGGCCTCGGCCCCTTCGTGACGTGGCTGGCTGGCACTGACCCGGCTCTGCCCCCGGGGAAGGTCAGGCCGATTCTCAAAGCCAAAGGCTGATTGACTGAAGTGCAGCCCTCTAAGTGCCGTGCAGCCCCTTGTTCTGCTCCCGTACAGAAGTCCCACTTGTGCCCTGGGGCTTCGTAACTGGCCCAGAGTCCGGGAGCAGCTCTGGCCAGTTCACGCTCTTAGGAGAGCGCACCGTGTACCTCCACCCGAAGCCCTCCCTGTGTCGAGGCCGGGCAGCAGCAAAAACAAAGGTGCCGGATTCGGGCTCATTAGCTGAGGCTTTTTAAAATATTGTGATTTCAACATCTGCCTCCTGGCCAAAGGCTTCGTCTCTTTGTTCTGAGCAAAGTTTGTCCATCTTCTCAAAAGCTAAGCGTCCTTTTTCACCTGAAATATTAAGGTCATCTGTCACTGGGTTGTCTCCCCACTTCGCTCTTTCCTACACTGGTGAGCCAAGGTGGCCTTAGTACTTCCAGACGCCTAGGCCTCCGGTGCTGCTGTAAAGGGTAGGGGGTGGGGAGCCTTTGGGACTGGCTCACGTGGACCCCAGGGCCTCGTCCCTTTGTCCAAGACAGAGCCCGCTGAACCTTAATCCTGCCTCGCATCTGGCTTTCATTCCCAAGGGTCGTAAACGGCCACCTCGGCCATAAAGGAAACCGGCCTTGGCCAAATGCAGTCAAACAGGTTGCTAACGGTGCCCGTCCCGTGTGCTATTTTGCGTCACGTGAGAGCTGGCTGTGGCCTCTCTGGCACAACCTTTCTACGGGCCCCAGCAACCCCACTGCACTTCGAAACGCTGGATGCTGTACGTTACCAAATGACAGCGTGGTTTCCCGGGCTGCCGCTCGCACGGCCTCCACGTCAGACTGGCACAGGCGGGCGATCTGATCAATGCTTTCGATGCCCTGTTTGAGGTTGGGGGAAAGGGGGACCATTAGGGGGCATTTTAAGGAACAGGTATCCACTTTTATAAACCCTGCAGGACCAGCCCTAGCATGGTCTCTGCGGCTTCAGCTCCTTCCTTCTCCGAAGGCTTCCAGGTTTCTCCTGTGGCCTCAGGTTCATCAAAGTGCCACTGGCAGCATCTCATGTTTTCAATCCTGACACCTTTGGAAAGGCCCGTGTTGGAAATGAGAACACCTGCTTTCTCCTGGACCATTCTACCCCGTCGTCTTCTGCCAACCCTGCCCTCCTGGTCAGACCAGGAGAGGAGGTCTGACCTGGTTCAGGCACAGCTGACCACCTGATCACCTCCAGGGCCAAGGACCAGAGTGCACTTTAGCTCCCCCTAGTGGGCACCCTAACACTCACTGGTTATTTGATTATAACCAGATGGTCCTTGTAGAATTTCCTGCCGGTTCATTCCAGAATGAATTTAGTCTGTATTGGACCATTTTTCATCTAGCAGAATGGCAATGATTTTTTTATTTAAATAAGGGTTACAAATGAAGATGAGATTGAGGTAAAACGGGCATCCCCTCCTGTCTGCTTTTGGGAGTGTAAATGGGTGTGTGGTATCATGAGTCTCAAAAACATTTATCAATGCATTCTCTGGTCCTGGGATAACACTAAGTCTAGCCTAAGGAAGTAATTCAGAATTCCATGTAAATTTTAAAAGCTTTATGCACAGAGATGCTCAAGAATTAGGATGGATAATTTTTGCATTGCTGTATTTTTACACTCTCTTTTTTCTACAATGAGCTTATTGTGATCTTAGAACGTTTTTCATTGAGGATATTAAACCATATAATCCAAAAGCTCAAAAGTGAGTCTCTGGGGCCACCTGCTTGTTCACACCAAGCCAGAGCAAACGGGCACTGTTTCCGAGGGACCTCTGCCATCAGAGCTTCTGCTGCTGGAGCTGGTGGCTGTTCCTCTACAACCAGCTCTTTACGGTGCTTCTTCACTGGCAGTGATTTTCTTTCTTTCGGTCCCAGTGGGATCATTTTGAAATGAACTAACTTCAGCATTAACCACAAGCAGGCTTCCCTCTATCCCCACCAAGGACGGGTTAAACTCACCCTGAGATGTTTTAGCGCCACGCACGCAGCTTCCTGGAGTTTTGCATCGTTCTCGGTCAGGGTGTTGGTGTAGAAGAGCAAAGCCTAGGAAATGAGGTTACTGTGAACGGGAGGCTGGTGACAGCAAAGTCCACGGTGCCCACGGCTCATCCCCCGAGTGCTGACAGCAGGTGTGCACAGTGTCGAGTTGTAGGCTACGGCATTCAATTTATCTAAAAATGCTGGTCCCTGGGCTGAGGGTCACGACATAAGAAAACTCTTTTTCTCTAGTACTGTTTACAAAATGCGTTCTGAAACTGCCATCTAGATAAAAAGCTGACTCAGAGGGCTTCCCTGGTGGCGCGGTGGTTGAGAGTCCGCCTGCCGATGCAGGGGACGCGGGTTCGTGCCTCCGTCCGGGAAGATCCCACATGCCGCGGAGCGGCTGGGCCCGTGAGCCATGGCCGCTGAGCCTGCGCGTCCGGAGCCTGTGCTCCACAACGGGAGAGGCCACAACGAGAGGCCCGCGTACCGCAAAAAAAAAAAAAAATGCTGAATCAGAGAAACCCACTGTCCAGCGGGGACAGCAGAAAGAAGTGAACACAGAGGGAGCCTCGGTGAGGCTGCTGCCTTGGCCAGAAGGAAAAGCATCTCTTCCTTTCCTCACTCTTCTCCAGTCACAGCTCTGGCCCCGCCCCGTCAGTCACATGACCATGTGGCCAAGTCGGTTCAGCTGGAAAAGAAAGCTGTCAACTGCTTTGCAAAATTGTTGTAAGGGCTGTTAAGCACGGGGGAGGGGCCAGTGGGGATGTGCCTGGCACTTGGGTGAGCCCGAGACCAAGGCCCCAGTGTTGCCCTTCTCCCACCACGGGGGCTGGTACCCGAAATCTAGAAGAGTCACAGGTGTTCAGGAACCTAAAAGGCAGAGGGGTCCAATCTCTTGGTTTTCAAGTGAACCGAGCACAACGAAACAGCCAGCCACACACATTAGTTGAAAGTAAATGAGGGTGACTGTCAGAATTCTAAGAGACATTCTACGTGCAGGTGACATCTCAGAGACCGAATAGATAAGGTGCTTTAGAAACACTGAGCTGAATGAGGTGGTGAGCACGTGGCATGCTGCTAACCATTGATCGCCTGGCAACGCCAGCTCCCTCCCCAGGGCTGGCTGGCTGCTGCCAGTGGTGAGGGCTTGCGGAAGGCTGTGTTCATGTCTGGAGTATCTCTGCACCAACATACCGGCCGCAGATGCAGCCCCCAGTCACTCACTGCTCCCTGTTTTTCCGAGAGGAAGCCTACCTCCCTCCACCTCCCCCCAACTCACACACCTGCAGCCAGGGGCTGCCGCCTCCCACACCGTACCTTTTCCCGAAAGCTCTTGTTCTTGGCTGCGCTGGCCAAGCGAGCACTGGCCGCCCTGCGCACCCGTGGGGTCCCGTCCAGCTGGAGCAGTGCCCAGGCCCTCAACGTCTGGGGCAGGGGCTGGAGCTGGCCCAGCTGCTTCCCCTTCAGCTTCCTGACTGTCTTGGCCTGGCCCACGCACTGCAGCTCCTCAAAGAGTGTTACTACAAGAGACAGAAAAAAGGAGGCCCGGGGTCCCCTCTGATTGCGCCGGGCTGGACAGCTGTGGCTCGTGCATTAGCCAAGGAGAAGCAAATCCCAGGACAAGCCCATGTGATCACCAAGTGGACAGTCTGGATTGGTCTCAAAGGGGGCCTCCTGGAATCTCCAGGAAGGCTTTCTAGCAAGGGATCAAATACACCCTGAAAATGAATAAACCCCAGGTCCATACTTCAGGGACTCCAGCCAGCCCAGCAATAGCCCTCCTGTCCAGTTCTGACCTCTGCTCTGTGCTTTGTAAAGCCTCCTGCCCTGGGAGCTCATTTCTACGTGGGCTGAATGCAGAATCTAATTAAATCTGGTTCTCGAAAGAACAGCTGGAGGAGAAAGACACAGTGATTCTGAAACACCGGCTTCCCAGAGCCGAGCCGAGACAGAGGTCTCCACGATGGACACTCCTTTGTCGTCAGTGTGTTGCTTTGAGGCCATGTGCCCCCCACCCCAGCCCCTACCTTCCTTGGTGAGCTGAGCGAAGTGCTTCTCCAGGTCGGAGACACTCTGCCTCCGCAGGTAGCTGTGAAACTGGAACCAGGTGATGGTCTGTTCTTCAGGGAGCTCGGCTCTGGGCAGCAGCCCGCCGCAGCTGACCACCTGCTCCAGGAGCCTGCGGCACACTGGCAACACACAGACACGACGTGAGGGGAGACCGAGACCCCGCCCCCTTGGCGCCGCTCAGCCGGCCACGGCCGGGTCACTTTAAAGGCGCTCTGATGGCGTGTGGGTGGGTATCCCTCCCTGCGCCCCCTGCGCCTCCGTGGGGCGTGCTCCAGCTAAGGCCCACAGGCCCGAGTTGGGAGTCTTGCGGTGCATCCATGTGCCCTGGGCCCCACCTGCCCCTCGATGTGAATCACAGAGCTGGGGCCTGGGAATATGCAGGTGGTTAGAACTGCTTAAGGCCCAGAGCCACTGCCTGGAGTATGTCACCCTTCAGTTGTCAACAGAGAAAAGTGCTGCAGCTCTGCATTCTGGGAAAGAGTCCAGCCAAGATTCAAGACACCGCTATGGGGCAGGTAAAGTCCTGCCTACCTTCCCATAAAGGCTCCTTCTCAACCCCTCTAAGGTTCTGGTGGAAGCCATGGAATCAGAAAGGTGCACGAGCCCACTAACGTTTGCAGCCTCCCGGCTTCACGGACTCCTCCCTCCTCTCCCCAGGAAAAGGAGATGCCTTGTCAATTTCAGAAAGGCCTCCACTTCATGCCGAGAAGGCGTTCGCAGAGGTGGAGATGGGGCTACAAGGAGGCTTGCCGAGGCAATGCTGAAGGCCCCAGAGGATCCACAAAGCATTTCTGAGGCGGGTGGGCACAGGCAGGGGGCTACCTATTTCCAGTTGTCCTGGGTATTTCCCTCTGACTCTGTGCAGGAACGTCTTCTTGAGCTGGTCCAGCAGCACCGTACCAGGGCAGGACAGGACCGCGCCGGGCTCCGTGCAGCCTCTCCACAGCTTCAGGCACCCCTTCCTCCGCGTGGCCTGCGGGATGACTGAAAGCCCAGGCTCAGAAGCCTGACTGGCGGTGGGGAACAGCAGGCAGTGAGGAAGCCCAGAGATGTCCTTCCACTAGGCCCTGAGAGGTCGGGGAGGAGGGATGGCCTGGCCTAATGCAGAGTCCCTTTCCCACGTCCCATTGTGACCCGCAGAGACAAGCAGCTTCGGCTGTGAGCATCTCATCTGGGTCACCACGTGCAGCCCTCACGACAACCCTGGGGCTGCTGCTGTCACCAGCCTCTCATGGACAAGGGGAAGTCCCATGGAGGGGGCAGAGGCAGAACTGGGGTCACAGCTACTGTTTGACCGCACACTGTATACCCTGAATGTCTCCTGGGGTTCCTTCACTGACACCTACCCAGCGGCCTCCCCTATACAGATGGGGAAGCTGAGGCTCAGAGAGGTGAATCGTTTGCCCAGAGTCACACAGCTGACCGAGGCTAGCGGGCCTCCCTTCCCACCCCACAGTGTGTGTCTGATCCCAGCCGCTGCCCCCACTCATGTCCCCTGGGCTCCATTTAACTCTGGGTGTTGGGAAGGGAGAGGAGGCCCCCTGGGCTTTCATCCTCATCACTTCCTGCCACGCACACGGGCAGTCCGTGGATGGAGGACAGGCACTTACTCTCTTCAATGCATGTCGCCTTGCTGACCTTCTCAAAATCAAGCACAGAAAGCGTCTCCAGAATCTGTTTTTGCTGTGCAGCTTCTTCCAGAAGGCACTCCTGGACCATCTTCGACAAGTTAGGAGAGTCCAGTTTCTGGGAAGCAACCCATGATGCTCCGGGTTAGCACAGAACATGCCCTCTGAGGTCAACCACCATGCCTGTGGCGCCCACCTGCCCTGTGCCCATCCTTTCTTCTATCCCGATGGTAGCTCCCTGACTGTCATTTGGGGATTCCTCCTTTGCTAAAAGGGGTAGAGACGATAGGATGCAGGCTGGAGCTGCCAGGAGCCACCTTTGCCACCGGAAGGAGCCAGCCTGCCAGAAAATGAAGCCAACCAACACAGGAAAGCAGAGCTGAGAGAGGGAAAGACTCAGTCATGATAACGTTTGAAACCCTGGATCCAGCTGGGCCTGAAGCTCACCTCTGGGCCTTTCAATCCTGTGAGCCAAAAAATTTCCTTTCGGCTGAGCCAGTTTGGATTGGAGTCTTGGCATCTGCCACTCAAAGAGACACAACCACTGCCTTCGGTTTAGGGCTTGGGCTGTATAAGGACCCCATGACTATTCACCAGCACCACCACCATCACCCCCGCTTTGAACCTGCCACCCCACCCCGACTCCACCCCACCCTCCCCCATTCCTCACCCACCTGCAGCAGCGCTTTGCAGATTCGGAGGTGAATCGTGAGCAGCACGTCCAGCTCTGGGGCACCAGCCGTGAGCTCCCTGGACAACGCTTTCAGTGCTGGCGGTGGAGGTGGAGTCTTGTCCTTTCTGAGTTGAATTGAGAAGAACTGGGTGACCGTTCGGTTAGCAGTTCAGCTCCCTCCAAGGGTAGAGGAAACCCTCCCTCTCTGGAGAGCTCTGATCAGGGAGGCCAACTCCAGGTCCCAAGGAGATGGAGTTAAACTGAGGAGAAAACTAAGAGAAAAGGAGAAGCAGCAAAAGGTAGCAACAACTCAAAACAGGTGCTGGGATGGCATTGGGGGCCCCCCCCCGCACCTTGCAGGGTGTGCAATTTGCAGCAGAAGCCTAAGGTTCCAACTAATTCCTAGCTCTGTGACTCTGGATAAATCAGCCTCCCCTAGTCTCAGTTTATTCATCTGTGAAGTGGGGGCAGGAACCCCAAGCTCGGGGCCGTGAGGGGTGAGTGACACACAAGCGTACCCAGCACTGTGTCTGCTCCGGGCAGGGGCTGAGCCTGAGCCCTGAGGTGGGTGGAGATGCCACACCCTCCCCATGGGATCGTGAGAAGAGAGGAGAAATGTGGCCTGTTCACACGCTTCTGTGCTGCTGAACTGGGTGCAGGAGAAGCGCTCAGGCCAGTGCGAGTGGGCAGGTGGGAGCTGCTTCACCGAGAACGCAGTTGGTGTCGCAGGTGAGGGCGGGCAGTTGTGCAGAAGGAACTGGGAGCGGGGTCACTTGGGCGATTGCTCCGCAGAGGTCAGAGGTCCTACTGAGTGCGCTATTGTTATTTTTTAAGATTAAAAAAAAAAAAAAAAAAAAAGCCCATCGCTCGGAGCAGAAGGCTAAGGGCCAGGCTGAGGTATCCTCGTTCACTCAGTGGTCACGGAGGACCTGCTCTGTGCGGGGCGGGGCCGGGGCCACAATAAAGAAAACAGACATCAGGGCCGGGCTGTGGGAGACCCCAGCCCCGAGGCTGGTCACCAGGGCCGCGCTGGGACGGGCGCACTCACCGGGGACCCTGGGAGCCCCCAAACAGGGCCAGCTCGTGCGGGGTGACGTGGGCGCTGAGGAAGGAGAAGCTCTCCAGGATGTACTCCATCAGGCTCTCGGCGGACGCGTGCTCCCGGCGGGCTCCGCGGGGCTGCGGACGGATGGACGGACAGCCGGAACTCAGGGCAGCCCGGCCACCCGCCCAGCACACCCACCCTAACGGCGCCCTGGTCACCGTCCCTCAGCAGGGCTGCCATCCCCTGCGTCAGGGACGGGCAAGGGGACGCGTCCCCAAGGCCCCTCCCGAACGGCCTGTGACAAGGTCTGGCATGACGGCTGGAAGGAGGGCAGACCTGAAAAATCTCACCGGTCACAAACACCCACAGGGACAGGGCAAATGACAGGAGAGAGCTGGAGAGCAGGGCCCTCCCCCAAGAGGGCCACCTGCCACCCGGAGTGTGAGGCCTGAGGTTGCCAGATTGTTCAGTTTTCCAAGAAAAAGTGGAAATCTAGACTTTGTGGGGAGCTGCCCAGTTTTTAACTATCGACAACTAATTCCAAATTATTTTTTAAATACGGCGTGGGTCAGGCCAAACAACTCCCAACAACCCAGGCCACAGAGGCTGCTAGGTGAGCCTCTGAGTTCCAGGTGTCTCCTCTCCCGGGGAGACGTGGAAGGAGAGGAAGTTTAAGGCAGCCCCTGACTGGGGGAGGCGGCAGGAGGGGGTGTCAAGTCGTCAGAGTCTCCCAGTGGCAAGTCTGCTGTGGCTGATTCCCATCCCCAGGGGCCTTGTCTCACACAAAGTGCACCGAAGGCATAGCCCAAGTAGACGCTGCCCCAAGAGCCAGAACTGGGCTCCTGAAAGTTGAGCCCAAAGAGAAAACCTTGAGCAACAAGAGAAGAATAAGACTAGTTGCAGAGATTTCCTTGCCCAATAGAAAAAATATATATATATATACATATACACATATATACATATATATATATATATGCGCGCACACACAGGCGCATGCGCACACACACAGTTCTTGCTGTTCACGGTAGTTACGGTGTGTAACGTCGTGATCTGTGGATTTGAAACTGAGCAATTGCTCCCAGGGGAGATGCAGAGGAGTGAGCCTCTGGTCAACATTTTCATCAACCCATCAATACGTAACCTTGTTTTCTGTGTGTCCGCTTAGACGTCTTATTTAATATAGACACTGTACCGCTGATACACTAAACCCAAGGTCAGTGGCATTTTAACTCACGCCTGAACACAGCTTATCCAACACACACATTTCCTCCATAAGGCACGTCAGGAACACTGGCCAGCACCTCAGCCTGGCACTTGGGCGCTGTTTCAAACAGCGAAATCACCAGAAATAAGTACAGAAATGTGGAAAACGTAGCACTAAATATTCGGTGAAAAGGACACTTGGGTGCAGTATGAGCTGAGAAAAGAAGGAAGAGTGTCATCGCCTTCAGCCTCAGCTGGGAACTTGCACATCAGGTGACTCCAGTTACTTGCCCCTTTGTACGTGCCTCTGAATGACCACGAAAGCATCACGAGCACGCCTTAGCAAGTAGATGAATTCGCAAAAACAGAATCTGTGAATAGTGAGAATTAACTGCGTGTATATAAATATATATACACACGTATAAAATTAAATCCTCACATATACACATGAATATAAATATGTGAATTTATACACCTATACCTATGTGTATAATTTCTCTTGCAAAAGTCAAACTAAACACCATCGCCTATAATCATTTGTATTGTTCTAACTTGGTTTGCCCCCAAAAAAAAAAACAGTTCCTCGAAGATGTTTAAAATTATTGTCCTATTGCAGTATTACTTTAGGTTGTTTATGCAAAGTGTATTTTTCAAAATACAGGTATGTGGCAGAAGCTGCGTGCGTGCCGACCCGAATGGTTCTACATACTAACGCCGCTAAGAAATACAAAAAGGGTGACGTTACTTCTTAAATTTTTTTCTTGAAATTTTCTGGCAGGTCCTTTTTAAAGACCACAGCAGTGGTAAACAGCGAACGTGTTTTTAAAGTTACTAGATATAAAGTGAAAAATTAAACTTTCACCTGTGCTGAACTGTAATGTTGGGGGAGGGGTCAGGGCTGGAATAACCGAAACGAATTTTGAAGAGAGCTGTTAAACTATTTCGGTGCCAGTGAACTGAACACAAAAGACAGTGGTTCCATAAAGTAATTGCTGTATGGGGACTTCCCTGGAGGTCCAGTGGTTAGGACTCCGTGCTTCCATTGCAGGGGGCACGGGTTCGATCCCTGGTGGGGAACTAAGATCCCACGAGCCTTGGGGCACGGCCAAAAAAAAAATTGATGTCTAAGTAGGTGCTGTATGTATATATGCTGTATATATGTGCCATATGTATATATATATATATATATATATATATATAAGTATACATTTTAGCTTATGTACATCTCTATATGTAAACCAAAAAAACAGAAATAACCTGCTCAGGCCAGCACCTCTGAGAGCCACCCAAGGACAGCCCCTGTCGTGGGCCCTGTGGAGAAGTTTTGGTGTGGGGTGTGTGGCTGTGAGGGGCCTCCCACAGTGCCAGCTCTGACCCTGAGAATGCCCCAAATTGGGAATTTTAAAGCTGAGCCGCAGCCCCACCCACCCAGGTCAGAAGATGTGAGATGGGGCTGGGATCTGGCTGGACGTGGAGCAAGTTATCCACACTGAGCCCCGACTTCCTCTTATAATCCTCCTCCCAGGTCGTTGAGAGCCGTTGTTACACCCATTGGACTGATGAACAGATTGAGGCCCAGAGAGGAGACATCGCCCACCTGGGTTACACAGGGGTGAGGCCAGGATGCTGGCCCAGGCTCCCTGCCCCAGGATCTCACTCCCAGTTGTCACACCATCAGCAAAGCAGGACTTGCGCCCAGCAAAGAATAAACGTACCTTCAGCCGGTCCCTGAAGCTGAGGACCTGGTACTCCAGCTCCCGGAGCTGGGGCGGGGCAGGGTCCGTGGACCTCAGTAAATCCAGGACATCCTGCAGGGGCCTCTCGAGGGGCACCCCGGGCCCATCCACTCCATCCTCGGTTTCTGCTTCATCGTGGCCTTCCTGGCCTCCGGGGATCACGTGGTTGCAGAAGGGGGAGCCCCGTGGCAGGTCGAGGCTTTCTACTCCCAAATTTCTCCACCCAGGCTGCTCCACAAATGAGCCTTCCGCCAGGTGGAACACCTCTGGCAGGAGGCCCAGGGGTGGGGGGTCCTCCTGGGCCCCCTCTTCAATGGAGGTGTTGGGGCCAATGGCCAAGGGCAGGAAGCCCACGTCCGAGGCGGATGCTGTTGTGCTGGTCTCAGTGTCTCGGGGGTCCTCGGAGCTAAAGGAGTCCATCTCAGGCAGCTCCTGACTCCGGCTCCGCAGGCCAGGCCCCCGAAGGTCACCGTCGGACAGGCAGCTGAGAATGGAGGTGGCCCTCGGCCTGTCCAGCAGCAAGGCTTGCTGTGCCGGCTGCTGCAGGACAGACTGGAGAGGGGGATGCGGGAGCAGCCTCACCAGCTGCCCCAGGGATCACAGCGAGGCCCCCAGAGGGCTTCCCCCACAGACCCTTGCTCTGCATACCCACATTCTCAGGATGACTGAGGTCCACCAAGGTGACTGGCAGCCCGGAAGTGCTGATAAGAGCCTGGCACCACTCTGCCCTTATCCCTCATCACCCCTCTAATGCACTCCTTTCCAGCCCCAGTCTCTGAGTCAGACCTCATTTAACCATCACCACACCTCCCTGAGGGTGGGCACTGGCTCATCCTCAGGCCACACAGGCGAGGATCAAAGTGCGAGAGTTTTAATCCAGGCGAGCTGACATAAACCCGAACCCCTCCCCCTCACCAACCGAACCAATAATAATGGTTGATGTTCAGACAGCACCATCTGTTTTTGCCAGGCATTCTTGTAAGCACTCCTCATTAACTAAGTCATTTAACCCTTACAAAGCCCCATCAGGACGGTGCTGTTGTTCTCATTTCTCTGATACGGAAATTGAAGTCCAGAGAGGTTGAATGACTTGCCCAAGGTCACACAGCAGATGAAAGGCATAGACAGAATTTGGACCCCAGGCCATCTGGCTCCAGAGTCCATGCTCTTAACCATAGATGATTTTTCAACCAAAGTACACTGGGACCACCCTGGCCAGACAATCACATTTCCTCTAAATGCACAAGTTGCCCAGCTCATATAAAGCTGCCTTCCGCACCTAAGGTCCAGAGGCGGGAGACAGGTTCATCCAGCTCAGCATCACCCTCCCTCTGGGCTTGACAGAATGTCCTTGTTTTTGTCTCTGTCCCTGGACCCTCACTGGGGCACCTGCTTTGGGAAGATACTTGAACACATGCAAGATGACGTGTGTACCAGGTTATTTTCAGCCCCGTCGTTGGTAACAGCAAATAACTGAACCTCAATATCTTGTTAAATAAAGTGCGATTTTTAGTCAAATGTGGAATGCTGCACGGTGCAAACAAAGAATGAGGAGCGCTCTGGGAATGACAGTGTCCAGTACATCACTCGGTTAAGGGCTGCTGTGGGAGAAAGGCTGGGAAAGAGGCATCTGCTCCCAGACGGCACGGAGCATCTCTGGAGGAATATGGAGGAAGGTGACAAGAGTAGTTGGTGCTAAGGAGGGGACCCAGGTCCCTGGAGGCCACAGGAAAGAGGTATTTTACTGTACAGGGTGTCAAGGTATTACCTACTGGAAACATATACTAAAGGGTAAAACAGACTGGAGGCCAAGGTCATGGCTGGGGTGGTAGAACCATCCAGAGAACCCCATCCCAGGCATCAGGAAGAACCAGCCAAGCCCAGGACCAAGTCCAGAGGCCCCAGAATGGAGGGGTTGGCTGCGAGAAAGAAAAAGTACAGAAAAACACCCAGGATAACCCCCAAACAAGGGAGGCTGAGCCCAAAGTTTGCTGCTCAGCCAAGCCCCCTGTGCTGGCCCCTGGGGAGTCCCCCCCACTCCCGATCCAAGCTCGACCACGGCACCCCTGCCCGGCGAGGCTCACTCACCAGGTAGTATCTCTCCCGGAAGCTGGGGGTGCTCGGGGGTGTCCAGTTGTACAAGAAGCCCTTCCTGCTGCCCACGGAGAACTTGCCCGTGGGGCTGGGCGACACCAGGAAGCTCTCGGTATCAAATGGGCTGGAGGAGAGCAGAGGCCAGGGTGTCATCGATGGCCGGAGGACACTGGAGCACAGACAGGACCCAGGAGATGGAGGCTCGGGGAGGGGCAGGCACAGCCAAGGGACTCCAAATCCACGTTCTCAACCCTTCTGGCCACGTCTCTCAGAGGCTCGCTGCCCTGAACGCCCTTAGCCAGATGGCGAGGGGCAGCACTCGGCCACCACACAGGTGAATGACACCCCCCTTTAGAGGCCTTTCGAGAAGCTCAGCAGACCAGAGGTGGACACTCGGCTCTGCCGTCTTCTGGGTTAGCCACGTCACTGCCCCCCTCAGATGCCTCATCGGTCAGGGGGCGCCAGTCACAGTCACAGGGAAGGCTGCAGATCCAGGGTGAGGAAGTGATGCGTCAGCCCGGCCCTCGCCTGCCCTTGGAGCAGGCAGGCGTGGGTCAGCCCTCCCTGCCACGTGCCTCCCTGCACACAGGCCTAGCTCGCAACTTTTGGGGCCCAGCCCAGCCACGAGGGCCTGAGGCTCAGAGGCACTGCCTGGACACCCTTCCTGCCTGCCCAGGGCAGCTGCAGGCCGGCGGGATACCCGGGTCCTTGGACTTGCCCGGCTTGGGGCTGCATGGCGCTGGGCCACCTCCTGCCCCGTACACTTGAGAGGCGTGCTCAGCCCCGCTAGACAAATGAAGACACTGAAGCTGGGGTGTCACTTGTCCAAATTCACCCAGCTCACCGGGGAGAGGGCAGTGGCTCCAGTGACCCCGGCTTGGACCCCACCCCAGGGAGGAAGGAGAGACCGGCCCCAACTGGTCACAAGAAGCACCAGAGTAGAGGAAGTGCGTCTCAGCCCCTTTGCTCCTGCAGCACCTGCCCTGGGGAATGAGGAGAAGGGAATTTCCTCGAAACCCAAGGTTTCATTTGGGAGAAAGAGCTCTGCTACCAAAACCAAAACCTGTGGAAACCACCAGCGATCACTGAAATGGCATGCGCAGTGGAGAGCCCCACCCTGGGCAGGGGTCGCTCTCACGCGTGTCCCCCATCCATGGGGCTGTGGGCTGTGGCCCAGGGAGGACTCAAGGTGACCACTCGGCGTTATGCCTGATGGGTGGCAGGGGTCAGCGGGGAATGAGGTGGGCACAGCAAAGCCAGTCCTCCTGGGCAGAGGCAGGCTTTTCCCAGGAACCCAGCCCAGGAGGCTGCTGGAAAGGGTCCTGGCCAGCCCAGGTCTTTATTTTATTTTATTTTTTAATATTTATTTATTTGGCTGCACTGGGTCGTAGTTGCGGCATGCGGGCTCTTAGTTGTGGCATGTGGGCTCTTAGCCGTGGCATGTGGGATCTTTTTCCCTGACCAGGGGTCCAACCAGGGCCCCCTGTATTGGGAGCGTGGAGTCTTAACCAACGGACCACCAGGGAAGTCCCCAGCCAGGTCTTTAACAGCCACTGGGTCAAAAGTGAGAAGGGAATCAAAAGTCAGAGGGGCGGGGGCGGTGGGGTAGGCAGGGCTGCAGGGAAGGGTCTGGGCCCCAGCCTGTCTGGGGGGCAGGATGAAGGCAGGGCTGCCCAAGGTGGATGCTAAGGCGTGGTTAGGCCACCAGGGGGAGCCGGCGAGCCCCCTTCCCCCCACCCCGCCCCCTCCTCTCTCGGTGGGAGTTTGGGGCCGGCCTCCAGTCGGGGCAGTGGGCCCCGGGCAGGGGGAGGCGGCTACCCCGACTCACTTCCACAGCACCTCCAGCTGCAGCTTGATGGTGCCCAGCTCTGTGATGTCCACCACGATGACCTGCGGCCGGGTTGTGAAGAAGTCGGTGATGTCGCAGGTCACTGTGCCCACCGCCAGCGAGCTCAGGCCCCGAAGCTCTGTCACCTGCGGGGATGGGGAGTTCTGGGTGGTGTCGGAGCCAAGCTCCGCCCCCCCGCGGCGCCCCGGCCCCGCCCCTAAGCCCCACCCACCTTGATCTCCAAGTTCTCGTGCAGGGTGGGGATGAAGACCTTCTCCTCCTCGTCCCAGGTCTGGCTGTCGTCAGACTCGATCCGGCCCCTCAGCTTCCAGCGCTGGCGGCCCAGGCGCAGGAGCACCTGTGGGCCAGGCCCACGGAGGGAGGGGTCAGCCGCCCCCCTTGCCCCCTGCCTGGGGGCCCTCCCTGCCAACTGGGTTGGGGCGGGGACAGAAACCCAGCTGGGGCCCCGGTTGCCAGAAGCTCCCAACCCCCAAAGGCCTGGTGAGGAGCCCTGAGGTCTGATCCCGCCCGGAGCGTGGCTGTACCTCATACTGGTCTCCCGGACAGAGGCGTGCGTAGCCCACCAAGCCTGGAACACAGAGACGGGCTAATCTCTTCTCCACTCTCCTCCGTCCCTGCCCCATGGGTCACAGGCCCTCATACGAGGAGCCCCCCATCACAGGGTGGGTATCAGCTTCGGGGGATGGGGGGGATAGGCCTTCATGATGACAGTGGACAGGCCTGGGCCCTCACTTTCAACTCAGAGAGGGAATAGGACTTGCCCGAAGTCACAAGTCACAGGAGTGGAAACGAGGGCTGGGCCTGGACCCCCGGGATTCTGGCCAACCCTCCGCACAAGCCCCAGGGTCCCCGAGAAGGCCTGATGCTCCCTCCACACTGGCACCTGCCCAGCCACTCTCAGCCCTGTTCTGTTACCTTTCATCCTGACGTGGAACTCGCCCAAGTGAACCTCCAGGGCCCCCTCGATGAGCCACATGTCCTGCAAAGCCCCACACAAGGTGGCTCACCGCCTGCCCCCGGGCTCGGCCACGGGGGACGCACAGACCCTGCCAGACAGAGGCCCCCGGGCAGAGAGAGAGGCTTCCTCAGGGCCCAGGGAACCCCAAGACCGGCCCGACCCTCGAGGCGCTGCCCGCCACCGCCGCCCACCTCGGTGCACTCCTGCAGGCTGCGGCCCAGCTCTTGCAGGCTCTCTCGGGAGGCGCGGCTCGGCGGGCACCGGGAGAAGGCCCGCTGCATGTTGGAGGCGCCGTCTCGCAGGCGGCACTGGATGCAGTAGCCTTCGTAGAGCTCGTCCACCTGCGGGGCGCACGGGCCAGTGGGCGCGCCGCACGGGCTAGTGGGCGCGGCCCACGCCGAGGGGCGGGGCCCCGACCTGCCAGTCACTCGCCCCGAGCACCCCTACGGTCCCACCCCCGTAGAATGTGCGCTCGCGGGGCAAGGACCAAGTCTGTCTCGTCAGCTCCGCATCCCCAGCACCTGGCAGAGGCTGGCACCCAGCGGGTGCACAGTAAAAACTAGTGAACTGGCCGGGTGGGTGCATCGCTTCCCCTCTCCCTGCCCGATTTTTCAATTGTGAAACAGGGAAGGTGGGTTTGTGATATTCTGTCCGCCCACTGGGCTCCTGGGGGAGTAGAGCAAGCTCACGGAAGAGTTTGCAGAATATAAAGCTTAAGGCACTTGCTGTGCGACCCTGGGCCAATCCTTGTCCCTCTCTGGGCCTCTGCAATCCCATCTGTATGATCGGGTGGTGGGACTCAACATTCCCAGCCCTCTAACCCCAACCCCCTGATCCCCATCTCAGGGCTCAGCCCCTGCAGGCTCTGCTCCTCCTTGGCTCTCTCCAGCCACCTGGCACCCAGAGAACCTCCCGCCACCGCCCCACTGCTAACCCAGCAGAGGCCCAGCAAGCCGGGAGACACCCCCCGAAGCCAGGCTGACCTTGCTGATGTGAAACTCCATCTTCCGAATGTGCCTTTCCACAGAGCGTGTTTGCTTCTCCCAGAAGAAGAGAAGATGCTTCAAAAGTAGCCTGCCCACACTCCCCCCAAGCCCCTGCCACCCTCCTCCAGGTACTGACACACAGAGCTGCGCTCAACGCCAGGCCAGCCCCTCACCATCCCTAAAGAAGGCGCATCACTGAGCCTCAGTTTCCCCATTTGTAAAGTGGGGAGGAAACCCAAGTATTCCTCCCATGGGACGGCCAGGAGGATGGAATGCAAGCGAAGACGTTATTCTCATCCAGCCAGGCCCAGCCATGGCCCACCTTGCTTACCACGTGCAGACAGGAGTTTCCCTCACCTTGTCCAGGTCATAATAGAAAGCCTGCAGGGGAGGAGAGAAAGGAGGGAGTCAGGACTCCAGTGCTCCTCCAAGACCCATGAGGCGACATCCCAGGGGCGCCTGAGCTCAGAGGACAAAAAGCCAGCGGCCACTCCGTCCTCTGAGGCCTGCAGTCAGCAAGCTGTGGTCCAGGCCAAGCAGGAAGAATGAGTAAACACATGGGCTTTGGGTGAGGCAACTCTAGGCCTGACTCTATTTGCCAGCTGTGTGTCTCAGGCAAGTTTCTCTACTTGTCTGAGCCTCCATTTCCTTATGTAAAGTGGGGTACCAACAGCACTGACCCCATAGGGTAGTTACGAAGAGTAAAGGACGGTGTAAACTCAACAAGAGGGGAACCAGTGCAATTTGATTATTTAAGGGGTGACTTTAGCCACGACCAGAGGGATTGAGAGTGGGGAGAGGCAGCCAGCACCACCCAGGAGTTCAGGTCTAAGGAAACTGCAAATCCGGACTGGTCCATCCGGATTTGCAGGGGGCCACGGTGTAGCCAATGAAAAGAATATATTGTCGGGATGGGGGAATCTTTGTATAAAGGGCCAGATAGTAAATATTGCAGGCTTTGCAGACCATATGGTTTCTGCCATTGGAGCATGAAAGCAGCCACAGACAATATGTAAATGATGGGTGTGGGCTGTGTTCGGACAAACTTTAATTCCAAAACAGGCCCTGCTTTGCCCACGTGGGTTAGAGTCACTATATCTGAGCCTGGACGCATTTCCACAAGGTTGGCGATCCACTAAGGAGAAGGACTAAGATGTGGGAGAGTATGTAAGTTGCGATTTCATTTTTGTAAGACAACTGTTAACCAAACCACTCTATATGCACAATTTGTAAATTTGCATGATTATGTGACCAGGGAGGAAAATATGGAAAGATAAAGACTAGATTGTCCTCAAGGGCTAAACAGAGTGGGACAGAGAAAATTGCAGACGGGAACCAGTCAGGCAAGAAGGAAAAGATGGATTAACGCCGTGCCAACGTCTGTTTTCCTACGTATGCATTTATGTGACATTGTACGTGTAGGATTATGAAATTAAAACTCTATGTAAGGGGACTTCCCTGGTGGTCTAGTGGTTAAGACTCCACGTTCCCAATGCAGGGGCCCCTGGTTCAATTCCTGGTCAGGGAACTAGATCCCCGCATGCATGCCGCAACTAAGAGTTTGCATGCCTCAACTAAAAGATCCCTAGTGCTGCAACTAAGACCTGGCGCAGGCAAAATAAATAAATATTTTTTTAAAAAACACACACAAAAACAACTCTATGCAAGAAATTAAGAAATAAGAAAGTTCCCAAGGCTTTGGAAAGAAAAGTAACTGCACAGCAACTTCTCAGAAACTGAGAACCGGACCCCAGGTGCATCGTCCCTCTGGGTGGCCCCAATGCAGTTGCTGCCCCTTCCCTGCCTCAGTGTGCCCACCTATGAAATGGGAGTAGCTAACACATACAGACCTTTACATAAACCTTGCGTCCCTTAGAGTTACTTCTAGAACAGAGAAAGAGAGACCAGAGACCGGAGGACGTAAGAACAGCCACACCCACAAGAGAGGGAGGCTCGGCAAGTGCTCGGAAGGGCTGGGAACCAGGCAACGCCTCCTTCCGCCTCTGCACTGACCCATTTGCCCACCAAGGACAAGGCATGAGTGAGCTTGCCTGGCCTTCCCTTCTCCAAGTGGGCCGGCAGGCTGGGAGCCCCGCATCTCCCACCCTGTCGACCCCCGAGGTCTTCTTTGCTGGGGCCAAGATATAGAGGTGAGGGGACACGACTGATAGATTCATTCCCCACCCCCTCGTGTCTGCAGTCCCTCCATCAAGCCGGTGGCCCGCTCTCTGCATTGGCCCTTGGAGGAGCAGGGCTGGAATGAGCTAGAGAAAGCCATAGACATCAAGGCCTCCTGGTTTCTGCTTCCAGAAGTTAAGGACAGGAGGGGTTTTCACAAGGCAGCAGCCGGATAGAGAAGAGGGGCTGGGAGGGACTCCCCAAGATGCAAAAGAAAGCCTCCCCACTGGAGAGATGCAGGCACCCAGCAGTGGGGTCCTGGCAGTGCCAGCAGATAAAATGCAAGATACCCAGGGAATTCCCTGGTGGTCCAGTAGTTAGGACTCCACGCTTCCACTACAGGGGGCACGGGTTCGATCCCTGGTCAGGGAACTAAGATCCCGCATGCTGCACAGTGTGGCCAAAAAAAAAATACAAGACCCCCAGTCACATTTAAATTTCCAATAAACAATGAATACTTTTTTTTTTTAGTATAACTGTGTCCTGAAGATTGCATGGGACATACTGAAAAATGATTTGTTATCTGAAAATCAAATTTAACTGGGCATCCTATTTTTTTGTTTTTTTTTGGTATTGGTTTTTTGTGGCGTTTGTTCTGTTTCTTCTAAATCTGGCTTTGCTAAGGGGGTGGCAGAAGCCCAGAGCAAGTGAATCCTGGGCTAGACAGGTCCCAGGGCAGCCTCAAAGATGCCACTCAGATGAGAGCAAAACTGCAGAGCCGCTGGACGTTGTGGGAACACGCAGGGATGATCAAGGACGGACGGTGTCAGGGCCACTGGCACAGTGACACACCCTGGATTCAATGCCTGATCCAATTTCCTGCCATCATGTAAGCCACCCTGATTGCAGGGGGCCCAGATGGCCAAGCGCTACAGAATAGGGCCATCTAACGCAGACACCCCTCTGTACACCCGCCTACCTTACAGTTACTTCTAGAACTAAAGGGAGGTGGCCCAAAGATGTGTGAACTGCTGCACCATGTGAGGGCCAGGGGCTGCCGGGAGCTTCCCACCAGTCTGCGAGGTTAAATTCATCCGGGTCCAAGTGAGGTTCATTCATCAAAAATAAAGCCCACTCCTTAGGCCTCTGAGTTCCGAGACTGAGATTCACACCCGTGATGCAGGCAACGGGGTGAAAGAGGGTCCATCTTGGAACCCTGGCCAAGGCTGCTCGCCTGGGAAGGGCCCGGGAGGGGTCTCACCAGCCTGGAATTCCTGTGGGTGTCCTTGTGGCGTCCTGACAGGTAATCCAGCTCGGCCTGCTGGACGCACAGATACTCCCTGTGAGGAGAACAAGGAAAAGGAGTTGGAAAAGGAGCAGAGAAAGGAAAGAAACAGGCAGATGAGCAGAGTTCCAGGGAGGAGGCAGCCACGGCCACCAGCAGGGGGTGCTCAGCAGGCTCAGGGGTCAGAGGGCAGACTCAGCCCACCCCCCAGAAGCCCAGTCCCAGCTCGCCCAGCCTCCACATCCCACACACCCAGGGCTGTGCGCCCAGCGCTGTACAAAATGGGGAATCCCTTAGGTAATTCCCCAAACAGCCCTGCAAACAGGAGCTACTGTTATTATACCCATTTTAGAGATGGGCAAACTGACCCTGAAGCAACTCAGCGCAGGGTCACACAGCAGGGAAGAGGCTGAACCCAGGTCTGAAACCAGGCAGTGGCCTCCAGAGTCCAGTATCTTCACCCCAGCCCGTGGGGAGGTTACAGAGAGCACACCTCCCTCACAGCCAAAGGCAGGCCGTCCTGCTGTCTGGATGCCCAGGACCAGAAAGGGGCCTGACAAACCCACTCTGGAAGGCACAGAAAAAGCCATGGGCCCGAGGGGACTTTTCATGTTGTGTTTTCCGCCAAAAAGAGACTCGGACATGAAACCTGAGGTCTGGACTTGGGGGCCAGGTGGGGGCCCCGTCCTGCTCCATTGTAGATTTGCTGGCTTACCCCAGGAAGGTGACTCACCCTCTCTGGGCCCACTTACACTACCTTCTGCCAGACCACAGCTCCCTCAGGGGTTGGGCTCCCCAGGAAGAAGGAGATGCCCTTGACCCCAGACAAGTCTCAAATGTGCGGTCCTCACAGGAATCACCAGAAGCTTTCCTGGGAGAGCGGCACCTTGGAGATAGGCCTCCACCCTCTGGGCACATCCCCGGCTCCCACTCAGCACCAGCGCTGGGCGCACTGTGGGATGACCCCTGCGTAGGGAGCCAGGCACCGGCACGGAGGGAGGTGACATTTGCCCTAAGCCCAGGGGACAGCGGGGCAGGCAGCCTTGGCCCTGGAGCCCCACTCTCTGCTTCCTGGCTGTGGGATCCTGGACAAGATGCTTCCCATCTTTGGGACTCAGTTTCTCGCCTGGAAAAGGAGGCTAAGAGAGTCTCTCATGGCATCAAGGACACGATGTATATGAAGCACCAAACAAGTCATAGAGCTGCTGCTGCTGTTATTACTATTATTATTATTATTATTATTAATTAGTGAGGGATGAAAAGCAGGGTCACAAGAGGTGGAGAGCAGGACAGGGCATCCCAGGAAGAAGGAAAAGGCTTCCATTCGGCAAATGCGCGAATACCCCTCCCCCCACCTCAGCTCCCATGCTGGCCTGACCACTGTGCCCCTAATGTGCCGATCATGCTCCTGCCCCAGGGTCTTTGCACAAGTGGCTCCTTTGGCTTGAAATGTTCTCCCGTCATCTGCCGGGCTCACCTCGTCAGGTTTTTGCTCAAATGTCACCTTCTTAGGGAGCCCTTCCTGGAACACCTTGTTTAAAATCAACCGCACGCCTTCTACCCTGATTTGTTTTCCTCCATAGGAGCTACCACCCTCTGACATACTCTCTATTCTACTTTTCTATAGTGTTTATTGTCTGTGTGTCCCCCACTGGGATGTCAGCTCCGCGGGGGCAGGGGTTTTTGTGTTTTGTTCATTCCCGTACCCTGCGCCTGGCACTTGATAAGCCCTCAATAAAAATATGGGGAATAAGTGACTGAATCTTCCTGTTCCCACCTCTGCTCAGTTAATCAGTCAGTCTCTTCCTCACTTGAATCCAGCCTCCCTGACCTCCAGCTGTTGTGCAAGCTCCTACTGCAGGGCCTTTGCCCGTGCCTTTCCCTCTGCCCAAGATGCTCGTCCCCCAGAGGCCAGCACGATGGCTCCTGCTCGGAAACCATCAGGACCTCCTCAGTGAAGCTCTCTGGGCAGCCCTGTGTGACAGGCCTTCCACATGCTGTCTCTCCATCACCTCCCTCACTGCCCTCTGGGCTCGTGGAAGTTACGGTATTGATCACATTACTTTTTATCACCGTCTCCCCCTCCACACCGTGAGCTCCATGAGACCAGGGTCCCCCTGCCGTATTCACTGTGTCCCCAGTGCCCAAGGACAGGGCCAAGCACATGGCTGCACCCAGGACATGCTTGTTGACTAAACAGATAACCAGGAGCTCCCTCTGTGGCCTCTTACAGAAGAGACCCACCCACGTTCCCCAGGAAGAGGCAGAGAGGACCAAGCAGACGAGGACAAAGAATGCACTTGTTAAAGGCAACGAATAGCCATCCTTACTTGAGGCCTCTCTTCAGTGCTTCAAAGATCTTCTTCACTTGCTGTGGCTTGGGATCCAAGCAGACAGACCCCTTCCGCAGCGTGCCATACATATTGCAGGATTTCACAGGCATTCGAGACCTCACTGAGTTCCTGTGGACGGACTTTCTGTGAGAAGGGATGGGGGGGGCGTGGTCAGAGCAGGGGTCTGGACCAAGCCCTTCTCAGGGGCAGGCACTTTGGGAACAGTGGCCAGAGCCCCAGGCAGTCAGCAGACCTGGCTGAGTCTCACCCCACTGCCACCAAGCTGCGTGGTCTCAGGAAAGCTGCCAAGACTCTCTGGGCCTCAGTTTTCTCATCTGTCAAATGAGGGCTTGGATTTGAGGATTAAAAGAATAATAGGGGCTTCCCTGGTGGCGCAGTGGTTGAGAGTCCGCCTGCCGATGCAGGGGACATGGGTTCGTGCCCTGGTCTGGGAAGATCCCACATGCCGCGGAGCGGCTGGGCCCGTGAGCCATGGCCGCTGAGCCTGCGCGTCCGGAGCCTGTGCTCCACAACGGGAGAGGCCACAACAGTGAGAGGCCCGCGAACCGCAAAAAAAAATAAATAAATAAAAAATAAATTTAAAAAAGAATAATAACACTAACCTGATATGAGAAATTAACTTACAGTGAGAAATACAATCAAGCAGCCCAAATGCCAATGCTGTCTGTTTGTGCTCTTCATCAAGCTCTGTGCAGGCAAAGCAATGTGGGAGGCCAAATCATAGTCCAGTGGTATACCCATGTGTTGGGTACCTGTTGGCTTTGCCTGCCCCACATCCATTCCCCTCCCTCTGTTAATAGCACCTCAATTTCCCTCGGGGGCATCTCCCCAACCCTGCTCTTTATACATATAGTTTGGAGGGAGGTAGCCTGACAAATCACCATACACACACACACACACACACACACACACACGCACACATGCACACGCCCATGCATCCATTCTGAGGCAAACCCATGTCCCAGTACTGGGTTAGTCAACATATTCCACTTCCTTGGAAGAGAACTTCTCCCCCTTCCTTCTTCATCTTCCTCGGATGCACTGAAGAGCCAGCTTCAACCATGTGCACTGGGGCCCCCCACAGGGATGGCCAAGCAACAAGAGAGAAGGGACAGGCCCTGGACAGCCTATGGAGCAGACGGTCCATTGGCTCTACACTATTGTTGGTCCTCAGACCACAGTAGGAGGACCACTTTCTCAGGGGTTCACCATTTCTGCTTCACTCGGGAGACATCCTCCTGCTAGAAACCCAGCTCCGAGTGTCCCTGGATGCCCTTCACAGTCTGCTGCCCTTTTAGGGTCTAAAATCAAGGGCACAGGCTCATTCATTCATTCCAACACTCACAGAGCGGGGCTTTCTCTGAGTCATGGAACATGATGGGAGCCAAGGGGCCAGAGTCCCACCTTCAAGGGTTCACAGTCTGCGGGGAGGGGTGGGGGGCTTGTGGTCTGGAGAGCTGGGCAGGGGGCAAGTGGACACAGCTCCAGCACCTTCGCCAGGCCTGGGAGAAGGGCCACTGGGCCATCGCCAAGCCCTGGTCCCCAAGAGGCCTGGCAGGTGGCTGGGCTGTATTTCCAAGCCAACCAGACGCTGCACATTCCACGCACGGTCACAGGGTCCTGTGGTTGACTCAGTAGAGCTGTCCTGTCCACCCCTGCTGTCGGGCATCAAGCCCCAAACCCCGTGGTTCCCCAAAACATGGATGCACAGCCACATTACAGGCCAACGTGCCAGAAATACAGATCCCAGGGCTTGTCCGGGGATGCTGAGAACTGGGTCCCAAGGATGCTGCATCAAGGAAGGACCTGGAACCCCGCCCTGGAAACCTCAGGGGCCTCACCAAGCTAACAACTCATATCATCTCATGGGACACAAGCTCCTGGTCAGCCGCCCATGTCCAAATTCTAGCCCCAGAGGGCACAGGTATTTAATCTACTGCAGCCTCAGTTTCCTCATCTGTAAAAGGAGGATAATAAGAGGGCCTGCCCCACGGAGTTGTCATGAGATAGTCATTCATTCAACAAATATTTACTGAGCTCCTGTCATACACCAGATGCCATTCTAGGAGCCAGGGGTAGAACAGTGACCAAAACAGACAAAACCCCTGCCCTCGTGAGCTGCCCTGCCAGCTGGGGAGACCGTGGGAAGTGGTAGCAAGCACAGACTCCGGAACCACATGCTGGGGTCTCTATCCGGCTCCCCCAGTTATAAGCTGTGTGACCTTGTGTAAGTTATTGAACCTCTCTGTGCCTTGGTTTTCTCATCCATAAAATGGGGACCAGAGAAAGGGTTGCTGTGAGAGTTACATGAGTTAATAAATGTAAAGAGATTCAAGCAGTTCCCAGGAAAGAGTAAGTGCTATATATGTGCTGAAGTTAATAAGGTAATTTTTAAAAGTACATATCAGTTATATTGTACAACAATTATACTTCAATTTAAAAAATTATATATCAGGGCTTCCCTGGTGGCGCTGTGGTTGGAGTCTGCCTGCCAATGCAGGGGACGTGGGTTCATGCCCCGGTCCGGGAGGATCCCGCATGCCGCGGAGCGGCTGGACCCATGAGCCATGGCCGCTGAGCCTGTGCTCCCGGAGCCTGTGCTCCGCAACAAAGGAGGCCGCAGCAGTGGAAGGCCCGCGTACCGCAAAAAAAAAAAAAATTATATATCAGATAGTGCCTAGTGCCAAGAATAAAAACAAAGGCAGGATAATGAATGTAAAGGGTGAACAGGGAGGGTTCCTCCCATCCGGCGATGCTTGAGTCTGGGTAATGCGCACGCAGCCCTGGGGACTGAGCTCACCCCGGCACCTGCCGTTACTGTTATTCATATATTATATGTCAAGTGACACTTTGCAGAGCCCAGGCAGGGACTGTGCTCCCTCCTCCCCGACCCTCCCGGAGGCCACATCAGCCACCTCTTGGAACACACCCTCCACAAAGTTGCCACCTGCAGGCTGGCAGGGACAGGCAGGGCTGCAGCCTCGAGAGAAGCGGGTTTCAGACAGGCTAGGGTCCCCGGCAGGCGGGCAGACAGGCAGGTGGGGTGGGCGAGCAGCTTGGAGGTGGGGCTGCAGGAGCCCCGCTCACCTGCCAGCTCCCAGAGTCCCACAGTCCCCGGCAGATGCGTGCCCTCGGCTGGATCCCACTTCCATCTACCTGGAAACTTCCTCGCCCTCGCTCTGTGGCTGTGCCTGATAGCACCGGCTCCTGGGGAAGCTCTGAACCCAGTGCTCTTGTCTGAGGTTCAACAGAGCAGGTGTGGTGGCCAGCCCCGCCAGGGACGGTGATGTATGTGCGGTCTCCGGATGGCGAAATCAGGTTTCATGTCTGGCCCAGTGCCACAGCTGCCAGGGCAGGGAGCAACCTCCAGGAGCGGATGTCACAGCAGTTCTGGGAGGACATCCCCCGGCACGCCAGAGGAGCTTCCAGATGGGCACGTGTGACCCACGGGCCCCAGCCCTCACGTGAGGCCGCTGGGCCAGCCCTTCTACCTGGTGTCTTTGGGAGACACTATCGGAGGCCCGCTGTACGGCTGCTGCAGGTGCAGGATCCAGAGGTAGGAGGGGCTGGGGGCGGGGCAATAAATAATAGGACGGACTGGACACGTTTCAGGTGAGGACTCAAAGCTGGGTGTAAGCGCACCTTTCCTCCTGCATCTGGTGGTACTAGACGCCCAGGGATGATGACAAACACGCGCACGGCACTCGCAAAGGTCAAGCTCTGCTCTGGGTGCTTCACGTGTACTAGCCTGTTTCTCCTGATACATGTCTCTGAGGTCTAGCCCTCCTCTCTGCCCCCTTTCTCTAGCCTCCTCTCCTTGAAAATCAAGGGCTGCTGCTTGGTTTTCACACCTACACTTCCCAGCCGTCCCAGTGGAGGAATTCCCAGGTGGTGCGGACCTTGCAGGGTCTCCTGACTCAAGAGGGTCCCTGCCTGAGGGAGGGGAGACCCGGCTGAGGGATGGCAGGAAGGGGTTAAGAGCAGCCCGTGCCTGTCAGTCAGGGCAGAGTGGGACAGTGTCAGGGCCTGGCTCTCTTCTTCATCTGCCCACCTTATTATGTACGGCCTTATGTTATAATATAGTATTATATATTTATTATACGTGGCCTTGTTATAGCAGTCATTCAACCTTAGTGTAAAATTTCCTCACCAGATTACCTCCCCAAGTGAATTCTTTGATTACACAATAAAGAAAAACAAACAACCCTGTCCAGAGTCAAAGGGGCTTCAGGTGCCAGGGCCGGGATAAGGCCTGGGGACACCTAAGCGGAGCCGGGCTCTTCTGCTCTCCTGTCTAAGGTTATTTTTGCCTGACCTGCCCCCACTGCTGAGCACATTGGCAATGTGGCCGGGTTTCAGCCTGGTTGGATTACCTGGGAAATAAGGCCAGAGGTGAGGCCTGAAACCCAATCCAGACCATCCAGCCCCAGAGCCAGGGTCCAGATCCCTGGGAGTTGTACAGAGACAGGAAGTTAAAAATAGATGTGCTGCTTCTCTGCCATCACGGGCAGCTACTTCCTCACCCCTGGACAAGGGGACTACAGACAACCAGGCCCGACGGAGGCCACTCAGGAATCTCAGAACCCGTCCAAGCCAGGCATCCTCCAGTAGTCCCTGCAGGGTTGGGGGAGGGGGGCAGGACGGGGAGCCCCAGGAGGGGTCCAGGACATTTACACCACTGTCCCACAGGCCAGCTGCAGACCCACTTTCTGTCCCTCAAAGCTCATTCCCACCTCAGGGCCTTTGCACCTCTGTCCCCTCCGCCTGGAAGGCTTTCCCACGCCCACACCCTGTCTGCACGTGATGGGCTCCTCTTCTCTCTGCCTTCGCTTAAATGCCTCACTGGGGGCCTCCTCCAAGCCCCCTGCTGCCCTCCTGCCTCCCTGCTTTAACCCCTTCAGGGCACCTGCCACCAGCTGCATCCATCTTGACTGTCACTGGCTTATTGTTTTCCCCGTCCTGAAAGGACGGCGGGGCCTGGGTCTGTCTCCACAGCTCAGGACGGGGCCTGACTGGAGCCAATGCTCCATAAATACTTGTGGAAAGAATTAGGGATTCCTAGGGGTGCTTCCAGGATTTCAGCCCTGAGATGCCACTCCTCCCAGGCACACCTCAGAACTGAGAAGCTGAGCTGCCCTGAGACAAGGCGAGTGAGCTGGGAGGGCCTGACCGCAGGGTCAGCCTCACAGTGATGGGGGGTGGGGCGGGGGGAGGGGAAGGTGGATCTAATGCACAGCTGGGGAGCCTATGGACAGACCACAAGGAGGGCCTGCCGGGCTCGGGTGGTCCGCACCCCCAACCCCCAGGAAGTGGCTTTGAAGCCAAGGCCTGATGAGATTAAGTGGGACCAGGCCAGGTGAAGCGCAGTGGGGAGGGTTCCAGGACGAGGGCAGGGCCTGTGCAAAGGCCTGGAGGACAGAGAGGCCAATGCGGCTAGAGCCCAGGGCTCAGGATGAGGCTGGCCAGCCAGACCCTGCCGCGTGGGGACCGGATTGCGCTCTCAGTGGGACAGGAACCTCCAGAGGGTTTCAGGTAGGGGAACACCAGGATGAGATTTGGTTCTGCGCCCTGCTCTGGCTGAGGGCCCTGCCTGCCCACCACGGCTGTTCAGACTGGCAGCCGTTTGGGGCCCTCAGGATTCCTGGAACCAGGGGACCGGCACGCCTGGGCTGGCAGGGCTGTGACCCCAGGAGCAGAAACGCACCCTCCTCCCAGGCATTACCTGCAGCTGGAGGAGACACATCGCAGATCAGCCGTGAACTTACGTCTGGAGGGTCAGTACTAACCAGGCCTGTCTCTGCCTGTCTCTCCTCCTTGGAAAACTTCCCACAAGCCCCTACTGCGTGCCAGCATGTGCCGACAGCTCACCATGTGTCACCTCACTGTACCCTCATGACAAGCCCATGAGGGAGGGACATTTGTGACCCCATTTCGCAGATGAGGAAACCAGACTCAGAGAGGTGAAGTCACTTGCCCCAGGTCACAGGTGGCCCTACTTCCCATTCTATCAAACAGGAAGAACAGGGCTTCCCTGGCGGCGCAGTGGTTGAGAGTCCGCCTGCCGATGCAGGGGACGTGGGTTCCTGCCCCGGTCTGGGAAGATCCCACATGCCGTGGAGCGGCTGGGGCCGTGAGCCATGGCCGCTGAGCCTGCGCGTCCGGAGCCTGTGCTCCGCAACGGGAGAGGCCACGACAGTGAGAGGCCCGTGTAACGCAAAAAAAAAAAAAAAAAACAAAAAACAGGAGGAACATTCCATCCTAACCTGGCCCCTAGGATACTAAGTTCCAACTCTGAATCAGTCTTGCTGTGTGACCTTGGGTGAGCAGCTCTGCCTCTCTGAGCCTCAGTTTTCTGATCTGCCAAGTGGGCCTGATAAACTCAAGCAGATCAGCTTCTAGGATCAACTGCCAGGAGCATGTAGGGTGACACCTGTTCAGATCTGAAGCAAATTACAGCTTTCTCCCAACACCAAGCGTCTCACTCACAGACACACAGACACAGACATACACAGACACACAGACAGACACAAACACACACTACCCTGCACCGCAGGCCTGGCATGAGAGTGAGCCTCCGGGTCACTGGCGTGGGAGGAGGATGCCCCCGCCGGCCCCCCGATCCCTGGCCCTCAAACAAGCCTCCCACACACAGCCCGGGCAGAACTTACGCGATCCTCCGGCTCTGGGCACTGCTGAAGCCGGCAAAGGAGGCGCTCCGGCCCATGACCCCCACAGCCCTTGTGTCCCCAGAGGACAGGAACCGCACCCTCACCGACATGGCTGTCACCTGCAGGGAGAGGGCAGGACAGTCAGCCTCGAACTGGCACCCGGTGAGTGCTGACCGCAGGCTGGCTACCCTCCACCGTGGCCCCCAAGGGTCCTACAGCAGCCCCAGAGAGGGGGCGGCTGGTGCTGCCCCCAGCTCACAGATGAGAAAACTGAGGCTCAGTGAGGTCAGGGAGCTTGGGGCGGGGGGCAGGAGCAAGATTCGAACCCAGGTCTCTGCACCCTGTGCTTGGGTCCTTGATGCCTGTGCAATGCAGGGGGCACCCAGCAACTCGTAAACCAGCTCCTCTCACCTCCCCTCAGCTACTCCTCTCTGCCAGTAACCCTGACCCCCCTCCACAAACCCCCACTGAGCACCTCCTGTGAGCCAGATGCTGAGTAAGGCAGGCCAAGCCCTTGCCCTCCAGGGCTCCAAGTCCAGCAGGGGGCTGATGGGCCACCATTACGGTAGGGAGTCCATAGCGAAATGATGGGGGTACCAGACCCACCCATGGAGGAGGCGACCAAGAGCTGAGAAGGAAAGGCGAGGAGGGAAGAAGGGGAAGGGGAGGGGAGGGAAAGGTATCTGAAGCAGAGGGAACGGCATGAGCAAAGGTCTGGAGGCGCAGAGGACAAGGTGTAATCCAGAAATGGAAAGAAGTCCAGGGGGGTGGGGTGTGGCTCCAGGTGAGGTTGGAGAGGCCAGCAGAGCACACGTCAGGGCGGCCTCGGTGGCCCCAGGAGGGACTTTGGCCTTGCAATTGGCTAAGGGTAACTGGGAGCCATGGGAGGTTTTGAGCAGGGGGTGAGTCAGCCCAGTTCACATGAGGCCAGGCTGCTGGCATCAAAGGCTTCCAGAAGCCACAGATCCATTACCCCATCTCTGACCCAGGTTGCAGGGAGGCCAGCCTAGAACCCTGGCTGTCTTTACGTTTTTCCAAACCATCTCGAGATTGGAAAAATGCCACCACATCCTTTGGGAATATCGTCCAGTGTCTTCCAACACAACAGGAAAGTTCTCCCCCATATCTAACCTAAATCTCTGCTGCTACAGTTTTATACCTCAGCCCTCAGCCAGGGTGGCGTCAGTGCAAGGATTCCGGGGACCCCACTGCCCTGAGAAAGCTCCACTCCGCCAACTCCCTCCTATTCCCGCTCGGTAGGGCCCCTGCTTCCCACATCCCCTCCACCCAGTGGCTGAGCCCAGACTCCACACCTTTGCCCACCCTGGGGCCTCTGCCTGGAATAACGTTCCCTTTGCAGCCACGTCTATCCAGTGTCTAGTCCTGCATTTTGTTTGTAGTCAGCTCCCACCACAAGCTCCAGAGCCCTCACTCTGAACCCCCTGGCAGATCTGCGTGACCCCCACAAGCTTCCTCCTCCTCCGATACCTCCCGCAGCCCAGAGTCCCACACGTGCTGTGCATAGGTGAGCTCTGGAAGCAACAAAGCCAGACCTGGGCTCAAACCCCAGCTGCAGCTGTGCTGCTCACCGGCTCTGGGCCTCGGTGATCACATCTGTAAAATGGAGATTCAGAAAAGGACCAAGGACACAATGTGCTGACAACACATGATGTGAAATAGACACCAGAAAGAGCTGGTTGTCTGTGTGCCATCGGCTGACCAAGACCCCAGCCTGGAGACCCCAGCTGCTGGGGCAGATGAGCCGAGGAGCGACCTCTGGCCCCGACGGAGGAAGTGGCGAGCGTCTGCGGAGCACCCACTGAGTGGAGCCCCAGTGCCAAGGACTGTCCCGTGCAATAGGTCCGTGAACAGCAGCCTGGTGTACGGATGGGGAAATTGACGCAGTCTGGCAGTGGAGACATCACTTACTGAGTGCTCATAATTAGGCCAGCTGTCCACTACGTGCCTTATGTAAATTATCTTAGTAGAGCCACACAACCCCCTGAGGTGTAGGAGCTGTTGCGAACCTAATTCAATAGATGAGGAAACTGAGGCTCAGAGAGGTAACAAGACGAGCTCAGGGACCCAGCTAGGAAGCGGCAGAGCCAGGCTGAGAACCCAAGTGTGACTGATGCCGAGCCAGCGCTTCTCAGGTACGTGGGCAGGCATCCCGCGCTCTGGGGGTTCGCCCCAGCCCCACGGGAGGACCCTCACGCCCCCACAGTCCCTACCTGGGCTGTGCTGCTGCCAGCTTGGAGCAGCTCACAAGAGTCGACGGTTAAATTTTCAGAAATGTTGGTAGCTTGAAATCAGCCATGACAGAATTAAGTACAGCGTGGAAATGGGCAAGTGCTACAAATTAGGTTTTGAGGTGTTTTTGTTTGTTTGTTTTTCTGCCTGTTGTTAAACTTTTATCAGCATACCACTGCCCCCACCCCTATCAGCACAGGCTCTGGGTGGCACTGGAAGGTTCTCAAACTGCTAAACATGCCCTCCCTCCATCCTAGCCAGGATGAGCAAGGGCACAGGAGGGAGCAGGCAGGGAGATCCCCAAGGTCAGCGGGTGGGACGTGGACTCTGGAGGCAGCCCCGGGGGGCTGGGGACCGGAACGCCCTCCCTCCACCTTCTCTCTCCACATCCCCACCACCCTCCCTCCCAGGCCTTCTGGGTCGTTCTTCCAGCCTCCCCCAGGTCCTCCACTTCAAGATAAGGGAGAAAGACGATCGCTAAACAGTTCCTCTGCATGCAGTTTGCTAGAACAAACCCAACCATCTGCCTGCCCAGCGTTAGGAAAGGAGGATCGAGGAGGAGAACTAAGGTTCAGTGCAGACCCATG
This sequence comes from Monodon monoceros, assembly GCF_005190385.1. Lineage (NCBI taxonomy): Eukaryota > Metazoa > Chordata > Mammalia > Artiodactyla > Monodontidae > Monodon > Monodon monoceros. The sequence continues at coordinate 10,892,912 of NW_021703769.1, read as the reverse complement.
CAATGTGCCAGCACCTGGCTGTAGGTTGATTACTCACAACAGGGCCATGAAGTTCAATGACCCCACTTTTCATATGAGGAAAGAGCCTCTAAGAGGTGAAGAGGCTGGCTCAGGGAGCCACGTTTTCCAGTGTGAGGTCTGGCTGTCACGTGGGGATTGGCCTCCTGGCTAGAACCTCCCAGCTCCTCTTCCAGCCCAGATGTCACCTCCCCCAGGAAGCCTTCCTGGACCTCCCCCCAATCCCTGCCTCACTTTACTTACAGTGGATGGTGAATGGTGACTTGTCTGCCTCCCCGACTAGACAGAGAGTTCCCTGCAGGTGGGGCTGGGGGCGTTCTCCAGGGCCTGAAAGAGTCACAGCACATCTTTATGGGACCAGAGGACAAGAATTGAAGGGCTGGGGCTGCTTCCCCCACTTCAGCAGGCGGTGCAGCCCAAGGCGCAGTCAGTGGAAGAACAGGATAAAGATAAGAACTCCCACTATGTGCTGGACTCCAAGGCAGGGGTGGACAAATGACTTCGGTAAAGGGCCAGAGAGTGAATTTTTTTGGCTTTGCAGGCCTTATGGTCTTTGTCGCAGCTACTCAACTCTACCGTTTTAGAGCAAAAGCAGCCACAGATAATGTGCAAATGAATGAGCCTGGGTTTGTTCCACTAAAACGTTACTTACAAGAGCAGCAGGTACTGATGGATGACCCCTGGGTGGCCAGCACTCCTTCTGCTACCTGCTCTAAAGGCTTAAAATCTCATCTAATACTCCCAACACTACATGAGGCAAATATTATTATTATGCTTCCCATTTTGCAGATAAAGAAACTGAGACTCAGAGAGGAGGGGAAATGACTCAACCAAGGTCACACAGGTCGGAACTGCCAGAGCTGGGATTTGAACCTGGGCACGATGGGCTCCAAAGCCCAGCTACTTCATGCTAGGATGCACCTGCTTCCGCAGGGGCTGTGCTGAGGACACTACGCCCCCTCCGCTGCCATGAGCCTGAGCAGGAGGGAGGGGGCCCCAGAATGGAAGCAGGTTCATGACCCAGACCTGCCAAGCTAGAAATGTAGCACTGGGGATGGCTGAGAAACATCAAGCCCCATCCCCTGCAGGCTTCAGGGTGTGGGAGCCCAGGTCCCTTTGGACCAGCGTCAGATCCCAGCAGCGCCTCTCCGGGCCGATCCCTGGTGGGGCTGATCCTTTGAAGTTGACCCTTGTGATCTCACCCAGCGGGCTGCAAAACGATCCCCTCTCTGGTGGACTGGGCATGAGATGGCCGGGCTGAGACCCCTGGAATCCCAGGAGCCTTCAGTGGGCTCCTGACAAGTCTCAACGGATGTTTGTCACCTTTAACCAAGGGTCATACTCTTAATGTTTAGTTGTTGACACAACAGCGGCACTGACCACTCCGAACAGAGGCTGGGCACCTTGGAGACCCCACTCCTCCCCCAAGACCATCCCCCCTCCCCCTCCCCCTGCCGGCATTACCCTTTAGCGGCTGGACTGTAGGCAGGTCGGGCAGCCCTGGGCAGCCGACACTCTGCAGGGCATGAGAGGCAGGCCAGGGACCTCACTGGGCCCCTGGGCAGAGGAGAGAATCACAGAAATCATGCGGGTCCCAAACCTTCGGTGGCAGGCAGGACTGCCTCTTCCCCGCGTGTCCCTCGCTGCCTCTCTGTGGCACCCGGACAGTACCTGATGCTTGGATCCAGCTGGGGAGCTCAGGGCAGGCGGGCCAGCTGAAGGGGCTCCTTACCCAGCAGCTGCTCCCCAGACACTGAAGGGGCCGTCCTGGGCCTCTTCCCCCAAGGTGCAGCCAGAGGGAGCCGGAGCCTGTTCTGCTAAATCTGTCCTGCTCGGTGCTGCCCAAAGCTGCCCACCGGCCACAGGGAACCTGCAATTTCACCTCATTTGGAAGTGATGCTTCTAAATTTAACGGCGTGGGCTCTCAGGGCTGGGCAGCGTTTATGCCTGAGTCCCTCACTTAGGGCTGTTTTATATCCGTTCAAATGCCAGCCAGGGATTAGTTTCCTTATAGGAGTTTCCAAAATAGCCCTTTGGTTTAGCACGAAAGGAAATGGCAGAACAGCCCAGGATGAGGAATGTGAGTTTATACATAAGAGGGAAGGGCGTCCTGAGAAGGCTTCTCTGGGAACCAGACTGTCTGCACCAGATGGAGTCCAACTCCCTCATCTTACTGATGGCCAGACCCAGTCCAGAGGGGCCAGACGACCTGCCCAGCTCACCCAGAGGTGAATGGAGTCAGAAGAATCCAAACTCCCTGTGCCTGCCAAAACGCAGTCCCCTGCTCCTCCGCTGGAGCCCACTTAAAATCCCGTAGCTGACCCACGCAGGACGGACGCCTTCCATCAGCTTCCACGCCTGCCGGCTTGGGGTCCCCTCTCCCTGCTGGGCGCCTCCTAAGCCAGGTTGTATGGGGCCGGGAAGACGTGCCCGGGGAAACAGGAGAATACGGTTCCAGCCGCATGTGATCTAGAACAAGTTCCCTCCCCTCTGAACCTCTGTCTCCCAGTCTGTAAAATGGGAGGATTGGGCTAGAACTCAGGCTTCCCTCAAGCACAGCACACGCTGGGCCAAGTGAGGGATGCCCAGTGGCCTCCAGGCGTCACTCGGTGGGAGGGTTCTCTTAGTCTTTAGTCTTTTAGTCTTTAGTCGTCTTTTCATCCTGGCTCCGCGACTCTCTGTCACTTGCCACCCTTCCTGTTCAACAGAGCACAGAGCTGGCCCGGGCACAGAGCCAGGGGTGGGCAGAGGAGGAGCTTGAATGCAGTCAGGTTGTTTTGTTTTGTTGAATTTCATTTAAGGTAACCTTCCATTTAGAGCAAGCTCTCTTCTGTATGACTTAAAGTGTTTTTTTAAATAGCATGTTTAAATGAAGACAGTACGGATTTGAAGAACACTTGGTTTAAATAGAGCAAGTAGGCACCCACCTGCCTGGCAGCCCACATTCCTGGGTCCTGCCACCAGCTCTCAGGGGCCACCGTGGAAGTGGCAGCTGGAGCCAGTGGCACCTGGAGACCCCAGGGGTGTCTCCGCAGGTGGCCAGCTGGCCTCAAAGAGACAGATGGGCTGATGGCTCCGGCTTCTGGTATAAGAGAAGAGCAAGCAGCTCCTTGGGGAGCCCCAACTGTGCCCCCAGAGTCCACTGTCCCGCAGCTGCAGGGCAAATGGAAACTTCCTGATGGCCAGATTCAAGACCAGGCACGGAGTCAGAATCCGGGATCCAAGAGGGCCCTTGCCTCAGTGTATCATGCAGTACACAGCCCGCTGTGTTCTTCCTGCCCAGGGCAGGCCTGGGAGGAGTTCCTGTCCTGCACCAACTCTGGCCTGTAGGCTCGTCAAGGACCAGTCACAGGAGAGGATGGGCAGGCCCTCTCATTGGACTTCACAGCACACCTGTGCCCATTTCACAGATGGGAACACTGAGGGTGCAGCCACAAATGGCCAAGTGCAAGGGACAGGTTAGATAACCCATACAAAAGAAATTTGTGCGGCCGTTAGGAATATGATTTTGAGGAATAGTGACGGGAAAATGTTTGAGGTAAGATGTGAGTAAACCAGAGCAAGATGTAAACTGTATACAGCATGTTTTATTTTTGAAACAGTACCTTACGAATGTGCTACAATGGACATGTATTCCCTCAAATTAAGAAAAAAACGTTAATTTGAAGAAAATCGAGAGATTGACTAAGCTGTCGTCAGTCGCACAGTAATCAAGCTGCCAAGCTGACCGTGTCTCCTCCAACCTAGAGAACGTTGCTTCTCAGGATGAACCTGGGATCAAAGGACAAACTTGCCTCTTTAAAAAAAAGAAAAAAAAAATTTTTAAAGGTCCACAGATATCATCTGTACTCCCAGCTAACTCCACTGGGTTTTATGAGGCAAAAATGACTCATGAATTTCTGTGAAATATCCAGAGAGTGTTCTAATTTAAATGGCCCCTGACCACCACCGACACACTCCCATTGGCGGGTCGACCAGGGGTCACCTGGAAGAGACAGCAACTCTTGGGGGAAGGAGCCTCCTGAGGCCGCCACGGGCCAAGGAGTGGGTGTGGGTGTGGGGAGGGGAGACAGGAAGCTGGAGCTGCCCAGAGATGGGGGGAGGTGATGAAGCTGAGCCTCTGGAAGCACCACTCTCACTCTGGTCTGCTTAGGACCAGCAATAAAAATGGGGTCAGGCAGGAGGGATCGGGCATCTCCCCACAGCACCCCTCTGAGGTGGGCACTGTTACCACCCCCATTTTACGGACCGGGAAACTGAGGCTGGTAGAACTGAAATGGCCTGAAGTAACACGTGGCAGCACTAGGTCTTCAATAACTCGCCTTAAAATGCTTATGTGCGGGCAGCGTGGCCCAAGTGTGCGTAGACCTAGCCCACATCCTAGGGGTGAGTAGGTGTTGCGTGGAGGGCACTAACGTGGGTCCCCACTCCAGAAGCAGCTATGGGAGGGTCTATACCTCAGCACTGCTGACATTTGGGGTCATTCTTCACTGTGGAGGTTGTCCTGCGTATTTAGCAGCTACCCTCCCACCCCTTGATGCCAGGAGCTCTCCACCCTCCAGTTGTGACAACCAAGACTGTCTGCAGACACGGTACTGTCCCCCAGGGGCGGGGGCTGGGTGCAGAATGGTGGCCGATGGGAAGGACCGGGTTAAAGGTTAAAGGCAGCTTGTCAGATCTGCACGAGAGGGCTGGTGAATTAACGTGCTGGGTGTCAGGAACGATTTCTCACAGGTGAAAGGAGTAGTGTTGTAGATACTCTATTCCGTTGGCTACGAATGTTGTTCGGGCTCCGTCTCCTGACATGAATAGGGTGTGGGAACCTGGGGGCCCCGGCAGCCCAACATATTCAGAAGGGGCCCTGGGCCTACAGCTCCCACTGGGCCTCTGCCACCCCCATCCTTCACACGCACGTGTGCACACACGCACACACGCCAGGGTATGGATGAAAGCCTGGAGGCCTGAGCGTGAGGCCTTGAGCTTGGAGTAGAGGTTGACCTCCTCCTTGGGGGGTGTTTGCTGTAACGTCAGAGTTCTGCGTGAGACCTGCCTTGATCGTAACCCCCTACCTGGAGGCCAGAAGAGACCCAAAGGCTACCTACCTTTTTAATCCCAAAGACCCTGACTGCCGATGAACGCACACGCGGGTTTGGGGCAGCTCAACACAGGCAGGGTTTGGATTCAAACCCAGGCAGGCAGAACTCTGCTGGCCACGCGGGCCAACCAGTCCACCCTGGATGAACCGCCTGGAATTCTCGGTAATCCTGGGGACACAGACCTTCCCCCTGCCACACAGCTGGACATCAGAGCCCAGGAGTCTCTCTCCAAACCAGCCAAAAGGACTGGGAAAGAATTCTGTTCCTGACTGCTGTCTGTGGAACAAGTTAGGGCCAACTTCTCCACTAGGGATGGGGGCACAGTGCACAGGCCCCATGAAAACATGAGGATTACTTTTAAAATCAGAAGACTACAAAATGAAATTTTAGGTCAAAGAGAATGTTTTATTATATAATGTAAAATTATATTATTTATATATACTAATAGAATGTATTTTATTTTATAATACATCCATCTTTATACCAGTCACAATATCCTATACTATTTAATATTTTTTATGCAGGAATTGTCCCCGGATGGCCAAGGTGCTGGGGGTGGGGTGGGGATGGCACGAAAGTCATCACGTGGCCCTGCCCTTGGCCCTCTCCTAGCCCCGCCTCCAATATGTCTGCCTCTAGATCAATCCTTCCACCTCCTGCCCTGCCCTCGGGCTCTCTATCCAGCTCCCTCCCACACAAGTCTTTATTATGCAAATCAGATTCACCCTTCCTTCCTGTCTCCCCCTTTCTCAGTTTTATCTCCCCCTTCCCTACTCCCAAGTCCACTGGGCCTGACTCCCCAAGATGGAAGAGCTAAGAGAGCCAGGCCGGACCTTGCACTTGACCCAAATCAGCTCATTTGACCCTCAGTGAAATGTAGTGCTGCAGGTTTCACTCCATCCCATTCTGGTTTTGGGGTCTAATGAATTTGAGTTTTGGCTTCTGGCCTGTGCTATCAACCGCAGATCTCAACTTCCAGTTCTCTAAAATGGACTCAGTGGTTCCTAGGTAGAAGTTATGCTTGGACATGATTCCTAGTGAGCTCATGCATGCTTCCATATGTACATTATCCTTAGAGCCTTCTTTTCTGGAACTTACAAATTCATATTCCTTTGTACAGTTACCTAGTTTTTGGGTTTTTTTTTCTGTAGTCTGCATTGCGTGGTATGTGGGATCTCAGTCCAGAGATTAAACCCGGGCCCCCTGCATTGGGAGTGCAGAGTCTGTTTTTAACCACTGGACCACCAGGGAAGTCCCCAGTTATCCACCTTGATCTCATTGATTTATAGGGGCTATTTATAAATCCTGGATTGGTGATCTTTTCTTAATTTTCTCCCAGCCCTTCACTTACCTTTTACCTTGCTCTTAATGAGGTGTGCGTGCGTGCGTGTGAGTGTGTGTAACAGAAGCTCCAAATATTTACGTGTCTGGATCTGTGAACATTCCTTCTATGCTTTAGAGTTTAGAACCTGCTTTTTCCACCTCGAAAATTGTTTCAGATCTGTGGACCACTGAAGTGTAGTTCCCTGGGTGAGAATTTTGTCTTGCTGGCAGCCGGGCTGTAAGACCCTCAAGGGCATCGCTCTCCCCCTCCTTGGTCAAGAGACTTCACTCTGCACCGTGCTTCTCAGAAACACCCGGAATCTGTCCCCTTTTTCCACCCCTACCCCAGGACCAAGCCCCATCACCTCTCGGGTCTCCACTGGTCTCCCCGCCTCCACTTGCCCTGAAAACTGGAGTGAGCTTTTAAAAATGTCCATCTGTTTCTTATACCCCACCCCAGATTCGGGGCTTCTGGGAACTCTTAGTATTAAAATCTCACCCCCGCACCACACCCACAAGGTCCAGAAGGAGGTGGTGCCTAAGGATGGAACCCAGACAGGGACAACGGAGCGCTCCCTGCCCACTGCCCAGGAAGGCAAGAGCCCCCTTCTCACCCCTCAAACATTAATCACAACCAGGTCTTGTCATGGTAAAGGCAGGGCCAGGGGCTTGGGGGACCAGGGGCTGGAAGGTGGGAGGGATTGCAAAGCCTTTACATAATCCATCCTATTTCCACTCTCACCCCATTTACAGCTGAAGTACCCAGACCCTGAACCCTGATGAAGATCCGTAGCCCAGCAGTGCTGAGTCAACCTCCTGGAATGCCCGAGGCTCCCCAGCCAGCAGGCCCTGGGACTCCTGCACAGGCATGTGGGCCAGTGGAGTGGGACTGTTTGCTAATAGAGGCTGTTAACAGCACGAGAAATGGTCAAGGGGTCAACAAGAGATGAGCCATCTGGTTGTCCCAAGGTAAACAATTTACAAGAGAAAAGTCAGGCCAGCTTGCCGTTCTGCTTTTTCTTTTGACAGTGCGGATGTGCAGTGTCCTTTTCCCCTTGGTGCCGACGGGAAAGACAGAGGCTGTCCCAGGCACCCTGGCCTCAGCTCCAGTGCCTCCCAGGAGGGGCAAAAAGGCAGGAAAAGTCGGATTTTTTTTCCACACCTTTTCTTGCCCCATTCTCAGGACTGAGTGATTTCACACCAACTGGTTAATCCACATTGTAAGGAAGGTAGGTTTCATCCCAAAGAAACAGACTTATTTTCAAGCACCCAAAGCCTTGAACTTAGAGAATCTTCAGCCTGAAATTTATTTCCTGTTGGAAGAAGACCCCTACTGGTCTCCCCAGGGATTGCAGCCCTGCTCTACCAACCGCTACAAATGCCCACCCGAAAGTGAGAGAGGGTCTCCGTTCTTGCCATTCAGAGTGAAGCCAGTGGATTCCCAAGCATGCGGAATACACATGTGGCTTAATAGCCTGAAATAAACAGATTGTGCTGAAATTATAATCCTGGAGTTTCCAAAAGTGTTGCAAAACATTCCAGGCAGACACTGGAGTTAGTATACTACAAGCTGTTTATCAATTAATTCCTTCTTTGCCAAACATTCTTACTTGGGTCTACGGGGAGATGATTTTGGTGGGAGTGAATCTCTGATTTTGTAATGAAAATCACCAGGGAAAAAGGCTTGCTTTACAGAGGCTCATGTTACAGAAAATGTGGCTGTAACAGGTAGTTCCCATAAGAACATAGCTAGTACTAACTTTTGAGCTCATGTAATAAAGAAAAGTGACATCTGGGGACTAGGATTTGGGGTCTCTGCACTAACCTGTGAGATACAGAGCCACACATTCACATGGAGGAGGATGAGTACAAGTCTTGGTGTCAAAAATCTTGTTCAAGTCCAGCCTTTGCCTCCTTCTAACTATGTGACTTGGATAAGTCACAAACTCTGAGCCTCAGTTTTCTCATCTACAAAATAGAAACCATTGCAATTAGTTACCTTACTTTACAGTTTCCAGGATGTGGGGTTTTCTTCTCCTTGTTAAGAGGAAAAACCAAACCGTAATTTATGGCCTTTCCTACAGCTTTGTGCTGCTAAGGTTAGAGACCTGAGGTAGTATCTTAGTTTTCTGTGGCTGCCATAATAAAGTACCATTTAAACAACAGAAATGTATCGTCTCACAGTTCTGGAGGTTAGAAGTCCAAAGTCAAGGTGTCGGCAGGACCATGTTCCCTCTAAAGCCTCTAGGAAAGAGTCCTTCCCTATCCTTCCCTGGTGGCACAGTGGTCAAGAATCCGCCTGCCAATGCAGGGGACACGGGTTCGAGCCGCGGTCCGGGAAGATCCCACATGCCGCGGAGCAAGTAAGCCTGTCCACCACAACTACTGAGCCTGCGCTCTAGAGCCCGAGAGCCACAACTACTGAGCCCGTGGGCCACAACTACTGAAGCCCGCGAGCCTAGAGTCTGTGCTCCCCAACAAAGAGAAGCCACCGCAATGAGAAGCCCGTGCACCGCACCTAGAGGAAGCCCGCGTGCAGTAACGAGGACCCAACACAGCCAAAAATAAATAAATTAAATAAATAAATATATTAAAAATAAGAGTCCTTCCTTGCCTCTTCCAGCTTCTGGTGGTGGCCCTTAATCCCTGGCCTTCCTTGGCTTTCGGCTGCATTGCTCCAATCTCTGCCTCAAGGGCCACATGGCCTTCTGAGCATTCTGTCTTCACCAGGCATTTCTCTCTAGTTATAAAGACACCATCATTGGATAAAGGCCCACCCAGAAGACCTCCTCTAAACTTGATTACATCTGCAAAGACCCTATTTCCAAACAAGATCACCTTCGCAGGTACAAGGGGGTAGGAATTCAGCATATCTTTTGCAGGGGGACACAATCCAACCCATAGCAGGTCGAAAACACTTTGTTTAGCCCGGCAGCTTAATGAGCTTTGGGATGTGCTAAGGTGGGGTCCAGGCATTGGTGGGGTGGGGGAAGAGATGCTGGACTGTTACCTGTAAGAAGGCACTGACATGTGTGTGTTGATGATTGACAGCTGGAGACAGGGAAGGCTATGGGGGAGGGGAGGGGAGAACAGAACATAGGACATTTTCCAGGCAATGGGATTTTAGGATGGTGATTCCAGACTTTACTTCCAAGTGTGCTACCCCTGGTTTCCCATTACCCCAAATTCTATGGACTTTCTTCCCAAGAGCTCCCTGTTTGCCTTTTTCTAGCCCACTGCCTTCAGTCTGCTGGGACTGGCCCAGAGCCCCACCATCCCCTCACTATGGAGAGGACAAGAACCTCGCCAGGCTAAGCAGACACAGCCTCCCTGGGAAGGGAAACTGGAGTCGAAGGACAGGAGACAGAACATGTTGGATTTCGTTCATTCTGGCTTCGGTGAGTCCCTGACTGCAGTGTCTATCATGAGACCGTCTTGGGTTCCTGAGCCCCTAGTTCAGGCCATTTCCAGTCCTGTTTTTCTGGATCCTTTCAGTGACCCCCACTCCCCATGACCTTCCAGGAGACCCCCTCAGCTTAAATTAGGCAGATTCTTTTGCACTGGCTCACCACAGACCTCTCCAAAGGCCGCTCTCCCAGCAGCCTTGTGTCAGCAAAACTTTAGGAAAAATGAAAGAATTGGAGCAGCATCCAGCATGGAATAAAAGGGAAAAAGACGATTTTTTGTCTTTTTTTTTTTTTTCACATACCAAAACCCAGATATTTAATCAGGTAAACAAAACTATTCTAAATACACTTTTATTTTTTGATAAATATTGATTTATAATAATCCTAAGCATTTTTTTCATCTTAAAAAATAACATCCAAAAACTTCAAATGAACTGTATTTTAGGATCAGCTTGTCTTTATCTTGAAGGTTGGTTTTTAACCACCTTTGCATCCAGGGGTCCATTATCAGAACACAGCATAGGGCTCTGTCCCTTAAGCATGTCCACATCACTGACTGACAGACCTACTTCCAGCCAAACAGGCTCTTTCCCCTGTACTCTCAGTGTGGCTGTTGCCTGCCCCAGGCCTGTGAAACTCCCTAGGACTGTCTTTTCCTCTGGGAGGGTCAGACTCACCTCTGATTAGGGATACTTCAAAATGATGGTGTCAAAAGGAAAAACAGAAGTGGCTTTTAATTCTTGAGCTGTTAACACTGCTCAGGAAAATGCTTTCTGAGGGAAATGAACACAGCTTTGCGTATTTTGTTCTCCTAAAAATAATAGTGAACAGAATTGTGCTCTTGGTAATCTGATGCAGATTTGAGTTTGTGCCTTGAATTCTTTCCAGTGAATCCAATCACCTTAGGCCTGCAATTTTCTATAGATCTGACAAACAGATATTCCAATCTCCCAAACTCCTTGGTTTACAATAGTTCTACCTACCCCGTAAAGCCCTATTGGCCTTCTAACAATGATGACTGTTAACTGTCCCTCATCCTCCTCGAGCTGCAAAGCTGGCTCTTTCCTTTTTAAAATTGCATCCAGCATTTTAGGAGAAGAATGAAATATTTTTTAAAAATTAACATATATCAGCACAAAGCTATCTAGAAATGTTAAGACCCTCGAGAATCCTTGGGGATAGTGTGTGGGGGGCAGGGATTTCCCACTGGGGTCTTGGGCTCTGGTTAATATTAAGGGGAGGGGTACCCCACAAGAAGCCTGGCAGATGTAGGCACCCAGGGGCTGCCGCTCAGGGCACCCACATGAGTCCTGTGCCTGGCGCATGGAGACGAGGAGCAACGGTGAGCACCGCTTGACACGTGGCCCTCTGGACAGCGTGGCCCCCTCTCTTTCAGCCAGAGCACCGCAGCCTCAGCCAGACGCCCTCCCTGGTCATGGGGTTCTTCCTGCACACATGCTGTTTTGATTCTGTGCCCCTCAGTCTTTACTCGTTTTCCTGCCTAATGAGGTGAGCTTCACCCAGCCCAGCAACAGTTCCTGTAAACGCTGGAGCTTCTATGACCCAACGTGGTGAGTTTGCAGGGAAGCACTCCCCGAGGGCTGGGCTGGCTGGAAGGAGATGCTTCGCCCTTTCCAAGAACGGTAATGAGGTCTGAGGGTTCTGATGGCAGGCAGGGGTGCTGTGGGCTCCAAGAGCCCTGAGCTGGCTTGGGGTCAGAAGATTTGGGCTCCAGCCCCAGACACGCTAACTAGGCGTCTGTCTCTCTCCTGGGTAAAACGGGGATAATGCTCATACCTCACGGCATCGCTGTTGGGCTCCAACTGGATTACAGATGTAGAGTAAGTCTGGAAACCATGATGCTCTGAGCAAGTGAAAGGAAGTATCACCGTTCCTGTGGCCATTACTATTATTATTATTAGAACCTAAGATCTTCCGTGGCCAAAGGAATATCACGATGACCCCCAGGACCTTTGACCTTGCATGAAATCCTCTCCCCTTTGAGTGTGGGTGGAACCCGTGAATATCAGGACATATGACTCCTGTGAGTAGGTCACCTTTTATGGCAAAAGGGAGATTATCCTGCCCAGGCCTGACCTACTCAGGAGACCCCTGAAACAGGACCGGCTCTTCCAGGCAGAAGAGGTTTAAAGCATGAGAGGGACTCAGTGTGAGAGAGTCTCCATTGCTGGCTTTGAAGATGGGAGGGGACCACGTGGCCAGGAAATCGGAAGCCTCTAGAAGCTGAAAGTGGCCCCGGCTGACAGCGAGTAAGGAAGCGGGACTTCAGTCCTACAACCACGTGAAACTGAATGATGCCAACAAGAGTGGTCTTGCAAGTGGCTTTGTCTCCAGACCCTCCACACAAGAACTCGGTCTACCCAGTCTCTTAGACACCAACTTCCGTCCTCCAGAGCTGCAAGACCTCCCTCACAGCCCAGAACGTCAGTTTGCTCATCTGTGAAATGGGGATGGAAATTAAATGCACGTAAAGCATCAGACTACGTCATAA